>NW_005871060.1:5570496-5622996 GCF_000147115.1 Myotis lucifugus | reverse complement strand
CCAGCATTCAGAAAGTCCCACTTCGGGCATCCATTTATGCCGGGGTTCATGTCCCAGCATCAAGAAGGGTTCAGGAATCTGGAAAAGGGGCTGCACATAGATGACATAGGAATCCAGAGACTAATAAAGAGTCCGGAGATGAGATATAATTTTGAAAGGCATTGGGGATCATAGGACCTTCAGCTAAAGGAACTGAAGAGTGTCTCCTTGCCTAGGACCCTTGCTTTTATTAACACAATTTGTCCTAAGGCAAGGTGGAGATAATACACTTCAAAGGGTAAGGTTTCAAAGGGTACAGAGTCCATTGTCAGAATGGAGGAATAGCCTATGGCTGTTCAGGTGTTTGGCCAGTAGGAGGCAATAACATGTAGATTAAGATGCCCTTTAACTGTCTGGCAGCCACAATCAGTTTCCTGTTCAGGTTTGGGGAAATGCTTTCAGCCATTCCCAACAGGTGACTACATGTGTGGCTCAACCCTGTTGAGTCCCCAAGTCTCATCAACCTTTTGATGGAACTCTTAAAATTATGACATGCTGGAATTGGTCTACGGCAAACATTTGTACTCAACACCCTAGTTCTAAGTGGGCAGACCTAGTAAACAGTGGCCATTACAAAATTTGCCTGGACATGGCTTATTTTCTTTGAGTGTATTTAGTAGACATATTTCCTTTAAAAAAATTTATTGTTGAAGTATTACATATGCCCCCTTTTTCCTCCATTGACCTCCTCTAGTTTGCCCTTGCCCCCAGCCCCAGGCCTTCACCATTCTATTTTCTGTATCCACTAGAGGCTCCATGCCTAAAATTGATGAACTTGGGGGGGGAGGGGAGGTGGAGGGTGTCCCTCAGCCTGGCCTGCACCCTCTTGCAGTCTGGGAGGCCACAGGGAGTGGGCCTAAGCTGTCAGTCGGACATCCTTAGCGCTGCTGTGGAGGCGGGAGATGTTTCCGCCACTCCACTGAGCTCATCAGCAGAGTCTGGCTTCTGCCTGAGCAGCGCTCCCCCTGTGGGAGCGCACTGATCACCAGGGGGCAGCTCCTGCATTGAGCGTCTGCCTCCTGGTGATCAGTGTGCATCATAGCAACCAGTCGTTCTGCTGTTTGGTAGATTTGCATATTACCCTTTTATTATATAGGATGGGTTATGCATATATGCATACAAGTTCTTTGGTTGATCTCTTCCTATTAACCCACCCTCCCTGCCTTCCCTCTGAGATTCCACAGCCTGTTCCATGCTTCAATGTCTCTGGATCTATTTTGTTCACCAGTTAATACTGTTCACTAGATTCCACATATGAGTAAGATCATGGGATACTTATCTTTTTATGACTGGCTTATTTTGCTTAGCATAATAATCCCTTGCCCACACACTTTCTGATACAAACTGTTCCACCCAAACAGCCAATACATGGAGTAGCAGTAGGAGCTGGTGACTAGTACCACGTGATCTCTCCCATGTGAACCAGTGGTGGGCACCTGACCCACCAATCTACAGTTTGACAATCTGCAAAGACTATAGAGTTGCCCAGATAAGTTGTGCTGATCAGATATTTAAATCTCCTCTCTCTTTTAATTTGAACTGAACAAGGAAAATACTTTGATTTGAACCAAGCGGTGAATTTAAAGGTGATGTAAGATAAAGCCTATAGTAGTTCACGTGTCAGTCAAAGTTATATGGGAATGGAAACTATCAGAAGACAGAAGTCAGGTGTAGTAAAGAGAAGAATGAATCAGATGTGCCAAGAGAAACGTAAACATCATGAAATAGAGAGAAACCATGTGGTCCTTGAAAGAGACTAAAGAACAACCTGTCTCCAGAGCGTTCCACATTCCTGATGCTTTCTAGGTCTGTTCTAGTTCCAATATCCTTATGGATGGGTGTCTGTTCATACACCCAAATGTCTAACATTGTGCCACTGACCCCAACTAGACTGTTGGGTTAAGTTGTGGTTTAAAATTTATATGTAAACAATAGCATTTTTATCTACATTCATATATTAAAGAGTGTACTTGCCTATAACATTTTTTATTGACCCCAAACAACAGAAATCTAGAAAAGACAACTTTTAAAATAGAAATATAGAGTGAAGTGATGATGAGGAGAGATGTGGGCCTTCTTACTTTTAAAGAGACACTAAAAAGGAAGTGGCTGTTTATCTAGTTTCTGGGAAAATAAGTAAATCCTGGGTTTTGTTTGTTCAGCTGAATGATTAGAACAAAGCTTGCTACTGCAGTCGAACCAAGGATTGTCTTCTTAGTACATTAGCAGTCACTTCATTCCAGATGCTGACTTGAACCCTTAGGGACTTTAGACTGGAATGAGCTTTCCTTTCTTTACAAACAAATTAAGCCAATACTTCATGTTAAAATGCTAGTAGTAATACCAGTGGCAATCATGTTTTACCTGTAGGCAGTTTGAAAGTAACTTCAAACCTGAAATACTTTTTGAAAAGAAAATTAAATTTGTTCAGTGTGACTTTTTCTTCAAAACTCTGATTATTGCTTATACAATACAATAGCAAACACGTGCAATACATGTTACTTCTTAACTGAATCAACCCTTCAACAACTCTATGAGATAGATACTATTGCTTTCCCCATTTTACAGGTGAAAAAGGATATATAGCTTCCCAAGGCCACAATGCTAATAGAGGGTGGGGTAGGAATTGAACCCAGGCAGTTGGATTCCAGAGTCTATACTACAATCTGATATAATCTTCTTATTACAACTTTATTTGATCCAGCTATGTATTTACTCAAACTTTAGATAGTTCGTTTCCTGGCAAATGTTGTTGCTTGAGAATATCCATTGCATTGGTTATTTTGAAGAACCATTGCATTGGTTATTTTGAATAAATTCTTTTCTCCTAATAGAAAAGTTAAAAATAAAGAAAAAATTATAAACATATATTTTTTTATTTCACAGCTCTTCTGGATGTACGATGAAAGGCCAACATGCCCTTAATAGTCAGACATATTCTGAGATTTTTTCATTACAAACCACAAGACATTGGATCATTCGTCTGGGAGTTGTGAATCCCCCCTCTCACTTATGAACACTTCTTTGTTACTTGTCTCACAATATCTTATCTCATATCAGTTTCCCACACCACAGAGCACCAGTATACTAAGATGTTTAGCTATCTAATTATTTCCAAGATAAATTATAAAGTTTAATATCAAGCAACCTTCTTCTTTTTTACATATATGGTGCTCTGTGCAAAAGTATTCATCAAGAGTTATTAACAATAATCTCTTGGCAAAATAATAATAGCTGTGATTTGTTGAGTGTTTAGTATGTTCCACTGTGCTAAGTGCTTTGACGACTTTATGTCATTAAACCGTTGCAACATCTTTGTGATGCAGATATAACTATCCACATTTTACAGATGAGGAAAATAATGCTCCCTAAATATCAATGTCATATTTGAAATCTTGTGATTTTCATCATACAGACTATAGAGCTTATTTATTCCACTTTTCTTTCTTTAAAAAAAAAGTTTTCATCTGAGTTTTTTTCTTTCAGCTTAAAAATGTTCCTTTAATATTTCTTATACCCTGGCTGGTGTGGCTCAATGGTTGAGCATTGACCTATGACCCTGGATGTCCTGGTTCAATTCCCAGTCAGGGCACGGGCTTGATCCCAAGTGGGGGACATGCAGGAGGTAGCTGATCAATGATTCTCTCTCATTACTGATGTTTCTATATCTCTCTTACTCTCCCTTCCTCTCTGAAATCAATAAAAATGTATTAAAATATATATTTCTAATAGTTAAGTAGCAGTTCAATTTCTTATAGTTAAAATTCTCTCATTTTTTTCCTTTTGTTCTTGCTCAAGGTACAAATTTTGCTGGATATAAAAATTCTAGGTTGAGAGCCTTTTTTCTTTTCTTTAGAATTTTAATGATACTATTTCATTATCTTCAGAGTTGTGTGGTTTCTGAGATGTCTGTGATCATTCTTATCTTTGTTTCCCTGTACATATGTGGTATACAAAGTTTTTTTCCTCTTTATTATTTGATAATGAAGTCTTTCAGTGTGTTTTTCTTTGTGATATCCTGCTTGGGAGATACTAAAATTTTGAATATTTCGGTAGGTTATTTTCATTTAATTTGAAAAAAAATTGTCCCTTTTTCTTCAAAATGTTCTCCTTTAGTCCTTTTGTCCCTCTCCTTCTGGGGCTCCAGCTCTATGTGTGGCTGCTTTATATTGCACACAGGTCACAGATGACTTTTTTTTGTGAGTCTCTTCTTTTTTCCAAGCTTCATTTTGCTTAACTTATATTGCTATGTCTACAAATTCATTGACATTCTCTTCTTCAATGCCTAAATTTCTCTTAATCCCACCTAATAAATCTTTATTTTATTTTATAAAAAGTTTCTCATTTTGTATAATTTCGTTTTCTCCTCATCAAGTTTATGGTTTCCTTTGACCATATTTATATATCATACCTGATTTTAAAAAATTGTCTCTAATTCCAGCCAATTCTGGTTTTATGGTTTGTCTCCTGGTATTAGATGCTATATTCCTGCTTCTGAACACAGGTATTTTGGGTTGGGTGTTGAAGATCATGAATTTTATGTGGCTGAGAGTCTGGCTTTCATTATCTTCTTTTAAAGATTGCTGGGCTTTGTTCTCGTAGGCAGTTATGTAACTTGATGTGCAGTTTGATCCTTTTGATGATTGTTTAAAGTTTTGATAGGGCAAATCTAGAGTAGTTTATGCTCTAGGGCTGGTTTAGTCTTACTAGTAAGACATGGCTCTCCTGGGGTGTGTACTGAATTCCCCATATGCTCAATGCAGATGCTCTATTCTGGCTAGTGAGAACTCAGTCACTCCCCAGACCTGCCTGAGCTCTGGCAATTGTTTGGCTGCTGACAGCACCCTGGTAGTAGTCAGCCTAGGTTCATGGGCTTTCATCCTGCACAAGTGTAGCTTTATGTTCAGCAACAGACTTGAGAGAATCCTTATATGTATTTCTGAATTTTTTTTTCTGGATAGCTCCCTCTTTTCTAGTGCCCTGCCCACACATTCTAGGTGCCTCAGCCTCCCTGAACTCCAATCTCTGTCTCTTAAACTCTGATAGGCCTTGACAGCCTACTTGTCTCCTTGATCCTTACTTTAGTTTGCAAAGTGCCTCCAGAACAAAATTCAGGGGAATTGCAAGGCTTGGTTAATTTACTTCCTTTCTCTCATGATCACAGTTACGTGCTGACTCTTGTCCAGTACCCAAAACACCTCTTTCATATATTTTTTTCATATATAGTTATTTATATCAGGAAGAAAAACTTGGTACCAGTTACCTCAATGTGGTTAGAGGTTTCTTCTTAAGAATATATATATATATATATATATATATATATATATATATATATATATATATATATATATCTACACTAATAAAAGAGAAACATGGTAATTGGCGTAAGACCGCTACCCTTCCCATTGGCTAATCAGCATATCCTTATGCAAATTAACTGTCAGCCAAGATGGCGGCCAGCAGCCATGCACTGAAGCGAGCAGGGAGGCTTGCTTCCTCCAGGAACTGCAGACTCCAATGTTCCCCGCCTCACTTGCCGGACTCTCAACTGCAACTCTAAGCAACTATTACTATGTTGCAAATAAGAAGCTAAACAAAACCGGCTTTCAGTCAGCCCCGGACCGCAACATTGTATCCATGTTTTCAGCAGCGAGGCCTCAGAGCTAAAGCTGGCCCAGAATAAAAAAAAAAGAAAGAAAACAAGGAGCGGTTGGGAGCTTTTAGTCAACTGCCAGCGGGAAAACAGCCCTCAGCCCCTCAGCCAGCCTGGCCAGGTACCCCAGTGGGGACCCCCACCCTGATCAGGACACCCTTCAGGGCAAACCAGCCTGCCCCCACCCATGCACCAGGCCTCTATTCTATATAGTAAAAGGGTAATATGCCTCCCAGCACCGGGATCAGCGGAGCAGCGAGGCTCCCAGCACCGGGATCAGCGTGCCAGGGGGCAGGGCCCAAACCCCCTGATCAGCCCTGCTCTGTGCCTGATAGGGGGGGAGCTCCCCAATCCCCCGATTGCCCTGCGGCTCTGTGTGTGACAGGGGGCGGCGCACCAACCCCCTGATCGGCCCTGCTCTGTGTGTGACAGGGTAGAACCATAACCTCTCCATCGGCCCTGCCCTGAGTGTGACAGTGGCGGTGCCCCAACCCCCTGATCGGCCCTGCTCTGTGGGTGATAGAGGGTGGCGCCCCAACTCCCCTATCGGCCCTATTCTGTGAGTGACAGGGGGCAGTGCCCCAACCCCCCTGATGGACCCTGCTCTGTTAGTGACAGGGGGCAGCACCCCAACCCCCTGATCGGCCCTGCTCTGTGAGTGACAGGGAGCAGCGCCCCAACCCCCTGATTGGCCCTGCTCTGTGAGTGACAGAGGGCAGCGCCCCAACCCCCTGATCGGCCCTGCTCTGTGCGTGACGGGGGTGGCACCGCAACCTCCCCATTGACCCTGCCTTGAGTGTAACAGGGGGCGGTGCCCCAACCCCCCAATCAGTCTACCCTGAGCGTGACTGAGGGTGGCATTGCAACCTCCTGATCCGCCCTGCTCTGTGCATGACGGGGCGGCGCCCCAACTCCCCAATCGGCCCTGCTCTGAGCCTGACCAGGGGCTGCACTTAGGGATTGGGCCTGCCCTCTGCCCCCCGGGAGCAGGCCTAAGCCAGCAGGTCGTTATCTCCCGAGGGGTCCCAGACTGTGAGAGGGCACAGGCCGGGTTGGGGACCCCCCCCCCCCGCCCCGAGTGCACAAATTTTTGTGCACTGGGCCTCTAGTATATATATATATATAATCTTTAGAAATAAATCAATTGAGAAAATAAGTTATTTATTGCGCATGCTTATTTCATAATCAAAGAAAATGCAAACAAAAATGAGATAGTTTATAAATAATGGTTGAAATAAACATAAATACTTCTAGGAGCATAATTTGTCAGGAATCAGAATTTTTCAGGCATTAATCCATTTTTTCCTTGGGTTATAAATTATTCTAAGAAAAAAGTTATCTAAATTCTTTTAGATACTAGCAAGCTTAGCATTCTTGCCCATGGGAATCTGATGATGGTTGGGTTCAACAGTATGAGAACATTTTCTTCTTGGGCATTCTGTTAAAATGGGGAATAAGTCAGTTTTGGCTTTGTTTTATTTTATACATAGAACTAGAGGCCCAGTGCACGAAATTTGTGCACGGGGGTGGGGGTCTCTCAGCCCAGCCTGCACCCTCTCCAATCTGGCACCCCTCGGGGGATGTCTGACTGCTGGTTTAGGCCTGATCCAAGCCTAAACCGGCAGTCGGACATCCCTCTCACAATCTGGGCCCGCTGGCTCCTAACTGCTCACCTGCCTGCCTGCCTGATTTCCCCTAATGGCCTCTGCCTGCCTCCCTGATTGCCCCTAACTGCCCCCCCTGCTGGCCTGGTCATCCCACACAGCCTGCTGTTTGGTCGTTACATGAGGGCATCCCGACCAATTTGCATATTCCTCTATTATTAGTATAGATGAAGATTCAGAATTTTGTTATTTATTCAGATTTTATTCTAATGCTTTTGCCACTGGCTAGACCTTGGGAGGCAGGGTAGGGTGGGAGTTGAGCTACCATATTATTAAAACACATAAGTAAAAATGATGGCACCTATTTTAAGAATTTCAAACTAAAAGATATTTGTCTTCTAACCTAATAGCTATAGCCTTACTTTCTCCACAACAGGTCCCTTACTCAATTTTTTCCTAAAAAATTACTGATTTCAATAGATAATGATCACTTTGCCTAAGCTACCTTCTGGAATGGGGAGGGGAACACATCTTTAAAAAAATTCTTCCTCCCTTTCTATAATCCATCCATTTAAAGGAATCAAAACAATTTTATATCCAACATTAAAGATAATGTTGCTGGTTATACATCATTAGCATATTTTCTTCGGGCTGTTTTCCTACTTTTCCTCTCCACACAATTTCCTGGAGTTCCTAGGGGCCAAAGCCATATCTTTGGGACACTTCAGATGTCTGACAGAAAATTCTGGGGCCATCCTAAAATTCTATCTACCAAAATGGGCAATAAGATCTCATTTCCCCCTAAAATATTTTATAATTTATTTGTGTATGTGTATGTACATGAAAAAAAGATTTTGTAAGGTACCCACCAAGGTTCTAATACTTGTTACCACTGGGAAGGTGAGAGAATAATTGTTTATATTTCATTTACTTCATTTCATTACATACATTCTATATAAATGCATATTAAAATTATTTTTTAAAAGATTTAAGAAATAATATTAAAATTATACTCCCACATAATGCATATAGAACAAAATGCTGATAGTATTTCTTGTTATTGACTTTTCTACCAGTCGTATTAAATGCACTTAGCGTGTATTTAAGGCAGAGGCACTTAATGTATAGTGCTCTTCCAAGCTTCTTTTGAGATCACCCAAAATGAACAGGTAGAGAAATGATGGGGGCACTTAGCATGGAGCTCATAGGAGGATGCTTACTTCCAGCATTAATTACTTATTAAAAAAAAATGTACAGAAGATTCATGACATCGCTCCTGACAGCACTGAAATTTGTTTTAATGGGGGTATGACCTTTGATACCTGATCATGATGATGGGCTGTTTATTTATTTCTTCTCCTTCATTTCCAGTCCAGGAGATGATTAATGTACCTCCCTTTCTGGTGATGGCCTCTGTGGACAAGGTGTGACCTTGAAGGACATTCGTTGTTTTAAAGTGCTGACCCATCTCATTTCTTCCTTCCAGGCGGTTTGGGAGAGGATGCCAACAGGAACCGTGAGGAAAGCCCTCCAGCTGGGCAGGAGGAAAATGGTCGAATTGGGAGCTTTGAGAGGATCACTGCTTGAATCTCAGGTGAGGAATTTCCTAGGCTGACTAGGAAGCCTGTACGCTCGTGAACAACAGCTGCAGCCCTGCTCAGGTACTACGGCGCCGTATCAAGGAGAGCAGCTGCAAGACAACAGGATAAGCCAAATAGCACCTGAGTTGTTTATCAGGTAAAAATACACCTAACATGAAATTTAGCATCTTAACCATTTTAAAGTGAATAGTTCAATAGTGTTAAGTATATTCACATAGTTGTGCAACCAATCTCCAGAACTTTTTCACCTTGCAACTTTTTCACCTTGCAACACTGAAAGTCTGCAACTTCCCATTTTCTTCCCCAGCCTCTGGGAACCACCTTTCTATTTCTGTGTGTATGAAGTTGACTCCGTTAGGGACCTCACATAAGTGGAATCATACATTACTTGTATTTTTGTGACTAGTGCATTTTACTTGGCATGATGTCCTCAAGTTTCATCCATGTTATAGCATATGTCATAATTTCCTTCCTTTTTAAAGCTGAATAATATTCTATTGTATGTGCATATCACATATTGTTTATCTATTCATTCATTGACGGATATCTGAGTTGTTTCTATCTTTTGGCTGTTGTGGATAAATGCTTCTCTGAACACAAGTGTGCACATATTTTTTGAGACCTTTCTTACAATTCTTTTGGGTATATTCCCAGAAGTCAGATTGTTAGGTCATGTGGTAATTCTATTTTTAATTTTTTGAGGAACCCCATACTATTTTCCATAGGGCCTGCACCACCAACCTATTTTGTTATTATTTTTGTGGTTATATTTTATTATACATATGTCCTAACTCAGACTACTATTAGATTATAACTAGATTTTAAGTAACTCAAAGGCAGAGATGGTGTTTTAGAATTTTAGGATATTTTAGACTTGTCCTTCCCTATGGCATGGTGCTGATGACATGGTAGTTGCTGAATACTTATTGGTATGTCAAGTCTGAAGGCTAATCATCCCATGTATAACAAGTTGCTAATACTCCATCAGTGGGAGTAAATGTCAAAAACTTAGGTGTGGGGGCTTTGGTACAAGGACATCTGGAGATAGAGACCACTGTGCAAAGGTTTACCCAGAGTCACCATTTTGAGGGTGAATCCTTTGTTTGACTGAGTTTGCAACAATAGAGAAAGAATGGGAAAACAGAAGGATCTGGCAGACAGTAGGTAGTGAGATTGATAGTGGGTTTATAAACATCTCACATTATGGGAATAAAAGGGAAAGAACTGTAGTTTTCAAACTTCGATGAATTTAGAAATTTTTGAATTGTCATTTGAAATAAAGGTTTCTGGAGTCCAGTCTCAGATATTTCCATTCATTTAGGTCCTATACAGGGCTCAAAAATCTGCATTTTAATAAATATCAGAGAAAAGTCATTGGAGACATGTGGTGATACCTAGCAAAGTCAGATGCTACCGGGTGATAAAACCAACTCTTGATTACCTGTGTTGACATGGAGAAAGGTATGGTGTCCTGAATCAATGACTCTCAAGTGCTGGGTTGTCCTATTGCAACTGGTTCTGGGCTAGCTACTTCATCACCTGGTCTGTTAGGAGATACGTGGACCCCACTCCCGATTCTCAGCATGTGCTGAGTCACTCTCTACAATGACAGGCATGCTGATTTACTATCCACCTCCAGAGGCTGGCAATTTTGGAGAAGATGCACTGTTCCCAGTTCTAGGATGGTGATTAAATCCAAGATACTTTAGATGCAAAAACCCAAGTAGAGACCCCCCAAATTAACCTAAATGTCACCTTGGCTTCCCTGGCTCTTCAAATTTTGGGTACATTTGACTCAAACCCAATGTCAATCGATACAAGTCTGGCCCCTTCCTGAAGCTTAGTGCAAATTCTATAGTATAGTTTCTCCAAGTGCCACTGTCTCTGGGCTGCTTCCACATGAGACCTCTTGGTTGAGCTCTATCCCAGCAAGTACAGTACAAACATTTCAGCCCCTTTTTAATTTTCAATAAGAAATCCATTCATGAACTTTTTGAGGTCATAATAAATTTACTGAAAATTTGTGGAGTAACAGAAAGGCACTGTATTGCTATGTGACAGTCATCCACCGTCTACCAATTTCCTCACGCTATCTCCTGTTGCATTTCAAATAATCTGTGCTCCAAACATGCGTCCTCCCTGGGCATGAAGCTGCCAGGGAATTGTAATAGGAACTGCCAGTCTCCCGGTTAAGAATGGCAGTTGCCATCTTCAGACCACCACCTCCATCAGAATGCTAATAAATTTATATTTTTTTCTATTCAATTACCAACAAATCTTGGGGTTGGGGGTATGTTGTGTTAATGATTGTTTAAGGTATTTCCCCAGAAACCAGGGCCCTGAGTCCAAACTAAAGAATAACTCTCAAAGCCATATAAAGATATGGAGAGGTTGTATCTCCACAAAACAATTTCAATTTTCCCCAAATTCCTTTTCTTTTGCCTCAAACTCAGAGTAGTTTCTAGTGGTACAGACTGCAGCACACATAATCATGTGACTCCATGAGCCTGGAGCCGGCCTCTGAAACCAGGATCAAGATGGAAGAGCAACCTCCTTACTTTGTTCATCTTTGGCCTCATGTCCAAATCTGTGTTTTTAACATTCACCTGTGTTTTTAACATTCAGATGGTACATCAGATAAGAAACAAAGAGGAAAGACTATTTCTCCCAACAGTAATATATTTACATTTTTTGCTGATACTTTAAGCAACATAGGTATCCAAATTAATATTTTTGGACTTGTCCCACTTATGTCATCATTTGCTCTCTCTTGAAGCAAAAGGGTGAGATGCTGGAAGATGAATAGACTGGAAAGGAGTCTTAGCTCCTCCCAGAGCCATTATCAGTTCCATCAAATTGTCGTAACAGTTTTTAACCTGAAATGAAAACAGAAGCAAAACTTTTCTAACTAAAAGTTGACTTTCATCTTTTGCACTTTCATCATCTGCAACCCACCATCTTGAGGTGAAATTGTGGAGAATAGGAGTTCATAACTGAGATTTGAACTCTGTTTCTATTCCATTGAGGTAGAGCCAGCATTGTTCATTTTGGATCATTCATTCAGTCACTGTATTTTATTGTATTTTATTAAGCAACTATTATGCTTAATAAAATATTAATTTTATTCACCGATAACTATTATCTACTCACTGTGTTGCACACTGAATATATAATGGTGAACAAGACATAGTACCTGGTATGAAAGCCTCTAAGTAAGCAAATAAAATAATTAGAAACTGTGAGTAAGCATTCTGGAGATAAAACAATAAGAAGGAACTGAGATAGGGAATAAGGATGTGCATACTTTACAGACAAGGCCAGGGAAGGCCTATTTAAGGAGGTGACATTGAAGCTGAGGAGACCGAAAGGGTGGGAGGAACCATGCTATGTGAAGAGATTTGGGGTAGGTTAAAGGGATTCCCCAGGCAGAGGCCTTGAGGGCAAGGAACTGGCTGAAGCAGTGTGAGTGGGAAGGAGTGGCTTGAGATGTGAGTGGCAAGATAACGTTCTGAACACCTGAACAGGCAAGACTGGAAAGCAATGGGGAGGAGTTCTGACCTGTGTAGAGTGGAGAAAGCAGAGGAACAGGACTAGAAGCAGGAAGGCCAGTTAGAAGCTCACTAGCTCCCCTGCACTTAGCAAGTAGGGGTTAAATATTTGTTGAGTATATGAATGTCTGACGTGCTCAGTTAGCTTGAGCTTCTATCGTTCTACGCTGCTCCTCCCCACTCCCCACCCTACCCTAATCCAGGGTACCTAGCAGAGTGCTATGCACAGGGTACATGTAAAGGATTATTTTAGTGGCTTGCCAGAAAGACCACATAAAAACGAATATTTTATCTGGTATTTTCTCTTACTTTGCCATATAATCTTACCTGAATAGAGTTAGGAGCATTTTCCTGTGAATTATTCATTTCGGCACACAGCCTGTAAAACTAATGTCTCTAACCTTTTGGGACCATGGGCTTCCCCAGCTGGTATTTAGAGTAAAATCTCTGTGGTAGCACTTTACCAATGTACCCCCTCAGCTCTTTTTCAGTTCTTGGCTCCTGTGAATAAGGAGGCCAGCATGCTCTTCTGGGAACGCACAGCACGGATATATATTTTTTACTATCGCAGCAGAATTGTTTTGAATACACTCCGGCCATGAGGTTAAAGCGCTCCACAAGGAATACTCCAGCAATAATTCTGCTGCCCTCTAGCCAAGCGCTGAAGTCCCTCTGGAATGCTGGCACTGCCCTTTAAGAATGGTTCTGAAATGAGTGGACTCACTTGCCTGGCCTTTCTATTCCTATTGAAATTCTTCCAGACAGCTCACAGTAACCTTCAGTCAGATGCCAGAATAACTTTTATGTTCTAGAAAGGTTTCTGTAACAATTGATTACACAATGCAACGCCAGCTTACTTTTTTGGAAAAGAGGTCTGTCTGATAGGCACAGCTGATCAAAACCGTCCTGGTAGATATCCTGTGGTCAGGTTATTTCAGCTTTACTGAAAACCGAGAACTTGTTTGAAGGGATTGTGAGAAGACTAGTATAACGTGTAGATGAAAGGGTTGGATTTCCTTGTTAGATTTAGCTGCCACGACTACTATCACTATTATTGCTTTTTCTTCCCAATTACTCTTTGCAGAGTGACTGGACCTTGAGTCTTGGCTCCAACACTTATATTGAATGAAAGCCAGGGAGCTTGGTCAGAAACAAAATGTATTCTTGTAAGCTGACCCCATACTTGAACAGCACATGGAAATCAAATTACTCTCAAAATTCAAAAACATGGGCAACCAAAGGACTTGTATGCATGCATATAAGCATAACCAATGGACACAGATACCAGAGGGGTGAGGGCATGAACAGGGGGGAGGGGGTAATGTGGGGATAAGGACACATATGTAATACCTTAATCAATAAAAAAATAAAAATTCAAAAAAATTCAAAAGCATGGGGCTATGTATATGTTTTATTATTTATTAATACTTATTTATTCTGCAAATATTTTTTAAGCCAATGTGCCATGTGCCAATGTTGTGCCAGGTACTAGAAACACCTGGGTAGACAAGGTAGTCATGGAATTTGCAATCTAGCAGAGCCTGTGTTGTTATTTGTAACTTTATTTGGAGATAGAATCAGGCAGGATCAATGATTGTCACATGCCCAAACCTATAAAATCTATTCTATGTGGTTGTATTCATTTTCTAGCTCTGCTGAAAAAAAAAAGTGGTGGCTTAAAAGTACACAAATTTATTCTCTCACAGTTCTGGAGGCTAGAAGTCTGAAATAAAAGTGTCAGCAGGACCACACTCACTCCTAAGGCTTTGGAGGAAAATCCTTCCCTCTTCCAATATATGGCGGCTCCCGGGCCCCTTGATTGTAGCAGCCCAACTCAGCCTCTGCCTGTCTCCACATGGCTTTCTTTCCTGTGGGCCTTTACATGATCTTCCTAGAAAGGCACTAAAATTAGATTTAGAGCACATTCTAATCCAGTATGACCTCATGTTAACGATCGCATCTGCAAATAAAGTCACATTCTGAGGTTCCAAGTGGATACAAATTTTTGAGGGACACTATTCAATGCAGTGCAACAGTAGGTTCATTTCATTAAAACAATTAATGTAGAGGTTTTTCTCCATGCACTTGTTTATATGTACACTCAAATAAGTACTTAAATGTGATATGTTTGTACATAAAATGTACACAAAATCCATGTACATATAAACATGATCTCATTAAGCCATGTTTTTTAGTGTATTTTTTCTACTTTTTTCCCTTTTTTGATTTCTTCTCCTTTCTGTCCCCTTAACCTACTTTATATCCCTTGTCTTGAGGTAACCCACTTTAACAATCCAGCATATCTCCTTCCATATTGTTTCATTTTCGTATAACAATATACAAATACACTCACATATAGAAACACATATGTAGATGTTTAGTGTTTTAGAAGCCCTGTTTATTTTTTTAAGCGGGATCATATTATTTAAGTGAGATCAGAGACATTTCTATCTCTGATACTTCTCTCTCACCAATGAAGTATTACATCCAAGTATATTTCCAATTCATTCTTTTTAATTTCTGTATAATTTTCCATAGGAAAAATGTAGTTACCCATTTCTTTGCTGATGGCTATTCCCTATGTTTCCAGGTTATTTTTGCTTTATTTCTCTTTTTTTTGCCACTAACCAAAATACTATAAAATATCCTTCTATACTGATGCTTATCTTTCTGAGTTAGGATTCTGAAAGTGAGATTTCTGAGTGTATGTGTGTGTTTGTATTTTAATAGATTTTTGGAAGTTTGCTTTCCCCAAAACTATAATAATCTACACTTGAGTCAGCCATCTCTGCGAGTTCCCTTTTTCTGCATTTTGATGGTAAGATATTTTCCTTCCAGTATAGTGTGTCTAAAGTGCTATCTTATTCTTATTTTAATTTGCATTGTTCTGACTAGTTTGAAGATGGTTTCCCATGTCAGATGGCCAGTTGAATAGACTCTTCTATGAAATGCCTCATTATGTCTTCTGCCTGTTTTTCCATTGGGCTGTTTATTTCTCTCCTCATGGCCTGCAGAGCCCTGTGTATACCATAGACATTACACCTCTGCTTGTTACTTGCTTTGTCCCAACTGATGTTTGTTCATTGATTTTGCTCATGGTTTCTTTTTCTACACAAAAGTCTTACATTTTATATTGCTCAATGTATATATATTTTTTCTCTTATAGCTTCTATATGTCCAGTCTTGGTTAATGTCTTTCCTGCAACTCCTACATTATGCATGTAATGTCTTAAATTACCTCACAAAAGACATTTTTGTTGGAACCTCAACATTTGTTCTTTTAATTATAAATTTTAAATGTACAATTTAATTCAAAATTTTATGATGGAAACGTTAAAATAAATGAAAATTACAAAGGATACAACAAACACCAGTGAACCCACCACCAGGAACAACAAATGTCGACACTCTTTCTCTCTTCTTTCATATATTTTCTTTTCCTTTTAAAGCCCTTACTGAACCCAGTTCCCTGTTTTGAGTCCTATATCAGTTAGACTTCTATTAATTGGTTTGTTTTGCTGAATAACAAACTACCCCCAAGAACTTAGTGGTTTAAAACAACAAGTATTTATATAGCTCTTTCTACATAGGCAATTTTGCAAGCCAACAGTGGTGCTGAGCTCAGATGCATTATTCTTCTGGCCTTGGCTGAGTTCATTCATGAATTAAGGTCAGGTGCCAAGTTGACTGGGCGTTGGTTATTTTAGGATGGCCTCAGCTGGGTTGGCTAACCCCTACCCCACATGGCTCTCATATTCCAGCAGGCTAGCACAGGCTTGGTCATATGGGTGTCCGGGCAGGGTTCCAAACCATGGGGCCAAAGCATGCAAGGCCTCGCTCGGGAGGCTGAGGCTCAGAACTGGCACACTGTTCCTCCCATTGCATTTTATTCCTCACAAGAATTTCAAATTTTATTTGTAAAGTATACCTCCATAAAGCTGGGAAATTGTTTTATTTCTTAAAGTACTTTAAATTTTCTATACTATCTCTTCAAGTTGGAACAACAAATGATTTTATTTGATGCAGTCATTCTAATTTCAATTAACAGCAGATAATATAATTTACAATGAATAATTGTCCAAAGGAGAACTAACTCTTTGGTTTGAGGTTCTCTATGCATGGAATCCAGTAAATTAGCATAGAATATTATAGAAGAGTTCAGTTTTATATTTTGAAATACAGGACATGTTCATAGCGCTACCCTTGCTAAAAGTTTTACAAAAGTGATGATCACTTGAAGAATGCATTATAAAGTCTATCAAAATGCAGTAATTGGAAAGGAATTGTTAATATGTGAATTAAAAGAATCTTGATTAAATTCTATGGACTGAAAATTCTTAAAAAATAAAAATATTATATTATTATTATAACTATTATTATCAATGACAGGAGGCAATAATTCCAGAGCATTTAGACCTCTTTTATCTTTTCTATTTTATTT
Source organism: Myotis lucifugus (assembly GCF_000147115.1). Taxonomy (NCBI): domain Eukaryota; kingdom Metazoa; phylum Chordata; class Mammalia; order Chiroptera; family Vespertilionidae; genus Myotis; species Myotis lucifugus. The sequence goes on along the minus strand of NW_005871060.1, from coordinate 5,606,110 downwards.
CCTTTTTAAAAAAATATTTATTGTTGAAAGTATTACATATGTCCCCCTTTTCCACCATTGACCTCGCCCAGCCCTCCCCCCTCCCCAGCCCAGGCTTTCACCACCCTATTGTCTGTGTCCTGAGTTATGCATATATGAATACAAGTTCATCAGTTAATCTCTTCCAAAGCGTCTTCCCGCCCCCCCCTCATCCCTTGCCTTCCCTCTGAGGTTTGACAGTCCTCTTTTACCTTTTCAATGTAATTTTTTTCTTAATGGTAAAAGACAATACACTTGAAATAATGTATATGGCTTATCTTCCCTTTGTATTGAAAAAACTCACAAATGATGATTGAATTAGTAAGAAGGGGCCATGTCATATTTATTAAGATTGTCCAACCAAGATGTGTTGGACAATCTTAAATTCAAATATTTTGACCAGTTGTTAAACCATGTATTAAAACAAATGTATGGTTTTAGAAATATGGCTGCCAGAGCACTAATAGAGAAATCCTTAGGTCAGGATGCACAGGATCAGGAACTAACTTTCAATCCTGAATATTTTGAGATAATAGTTTAACAGAAAAAGGTGCTTTGTGGTCAGATGGGGCTGGTTTCAAAATGTGGGTTTTCTATCTGCCTGTACTTAAAAAAGTAAGTCTTAACACTTCCTGAACAATTATTTCCTTATCTGTAAATTCTGAAAATTTACCTCATCCTTCTATTATTTAAGGAGAAAATAAAATAATATAAATAAACCTCGGGCTCAAAGCCTGGCACACAGTAAATAGTTAATGCTGCAATGTCCAATGCTTCAATTTTTCCTTTTCCAAATGGAGACATGATACTTACTGTGGGGCACAAAGCCTAGTGCTTAAGGAAATGGGATCTGATTCTGGAAAACCTGGGTAAACCTCCATCTCTGCCACTACAAAGCGAGCAACTTTGGCCAAGATAGGTTTGGATAAACTGGAGTTTCAGTTTTGCCTTTGGGATTCATCCCTCATCTGCTCTCTCTGGCCTTAGGTTTTGGACAGCCAATTAGCTAAATGCCATTTTCAATGTCACTTCTCATATTCTTGAATTTGTGCATGATCAAATGAGTTAATATCATACCTAGTTAGCAAAATAATATTACTTATATAGGCAAGGGATGTCTTTCAGGTGCATTGCTCATTTATGTGATAGTTTGGATTATTATTCTGAAAATATTCACTCTTCTCCCATGTATATGGAATATACTTCTCTCTATGAGTGTTGGACTTGGTCATGTGATGTGCTTTGGACAATGGGATGTTGGTGATTGTGGTGCAAGCAAAGGCTTGGAATGTGCTTGTGCAGTTGGGCTTGCCAGCTTGCACCTCTGCAGCTGCCATGAGAAGAGCTGAGCAGCCGCTGCTCCATCAGCCTGGGGTCCAGATTGCCCACCTGCAGGAGATCTGAGCCCAGGCTGCAGCAAGGACCCAGGTCCAGCTAGTCCTGCAGCTTGAACCACAAGACAGCTGACCTACAGATATATGAGCAAGAATAAATAATTATAATTTTAAGCCACTGAATCTTTGGGTTGGTTATATAGCATAGCTGTCTAATACAGTTTGCAAATATGCACTTTTCTTTTTTTATCTAAAATATATATTTTTATATTTTAGAAAGATAGGAAGGAAGAGGGAGCAAAAGAGAGAAACATCAATGTGAACGAAGAACACTGATGGGTTGCCTCCTGCACACCCCCTGTTGGGGATCGAGCCTGCAACCTGGGCATGTGCCCTGATTAGGAATTGAACCAGCAACCTTTCGGTGCACAGGACAATGCCCAACCGAGTCATACTGGCGAGGGCACGCATATGCACTTTTAAATATAGGGAAGCAATTATGATTTAACTTGGAGTGAAATTGTTCTTAAGAGCTGTATCTCATAAAATTTTATTATTTAATTGATATATAAATGCATGTTATTAAAATAAGAGTGCTACAATAATTAACAATGATTATGAAAGCTGTTGATATTTTGTACGGAAATCTTTTTTTTAGAACTTTCAAATATTTAAATAGGAAAACATTTGCAGGGAGTTTCTTAGTAAGATAATTAGAGGAAAAATATATTCTTTGATCCAATAAAATTTATAAAAGTTAAAATAACAATATGAATCAAAATAATAAATATTATATTATATCATAGTTCTGGTCTTTGTGGAATTGTTTGGTGTACTGGGTATTTTGTATTTTAAACAGATAACCATTGAGACTTGATTTAAGTTTGAACTACTTAAATCCAGAAAAGTTATCTGAATAACTGAGTGTAGTAATTTTAGAATGACTTGAGTTTTGATAAAGAAGATTTCTATGCAATCTCATGAGGTATTTGTCATTACCATCATCATCATATCTTCACTGTATCAGGTTAATTTGGTTGAAATTAATAGGAGCAGACTTTGGCTGTTTAAATAAAAAGTATATTTATTAGAAGGATATTGAACAACTGACAGGCAATAGAAGAGAGCCAGATCCAGACATGGATCAAGCTTTGGCAGTTCAAGTTGGGGGTCAGGGACCTGGGAAAAAGGAATTCCCCAATAGTCTCTCCAGGCTGCTTCTGTTGGAGTGAATGAGTTCAAACCATTTTCTGCCTGTTACTTTTTTTGAACTGTTACTTTGTTCAAGATTCAAATTCCAGAAAGTGAGCAACTAATTCCCTAGCCAGGAGAGGATAGAGAACCACTGGGGACCATTGGGGAACTGTCATTTTCTTGTAAGATTTCAAAAAGTTACTCCCAGAGAAGGTGGAATGGATCCTGGTCAGCGAAAAGATATCACATCACCATTATATTTATTATTATTGTTATGAATATTATTCACCATCACCATCTTTATTCTCAGTAGCTACAAAGTTGAAGGAGAAGATCTATGCCTGAGACCTATCTCTAATGTCTGATGTGAGAGCTCGGGACTAAGATGACATTTATGGCTGTGTATGAGTCAAACAGTGAGAAGCCCCTGGACAGAAGTGGAGATATTTCAGATATGGACCAAGTTGGGATACCTGTTCATGTGTGACAGGACACTGAAAACCAGGACAGTCTTTGCTAATAGAGAACAGTTGGTTATATATAAAACTGGGCTTCTCCAGGAGGGTTTTATAGCTGCCCTGAGGTTTCTGCCAATGGATGAGAAGATTCTCCTTTCTTCCTTGTTGAGTGAGTTCTGTTCACCAAACATTTTACTTGCTCCTAGCCATGTCTCTATATTAGCATCTTATTTTCTCTTCCCAATACTTCAACGATCTGATTTTGTTATTTACTTAAGCAGTCTATTATGATGCCTTATATACTTTGGATATGGCTATAGAAAAGGCAGGACAAAAGAGATGCCCATGCTTTGGAGCTTAATATGGAAAGCAGATTAAACAAATACCATGCAAATGATCACAGTTTTGATTAAAGTGCCATGAAGGAGACATGTAAGGTGTGATGACAGTGTATATACAATAGGGACTTAACAAATGTGGAGGGTCAGGGAAGACTTCCCTCAGAGCTAGAGTTTAAGCTGAGCAGTAAAGGTTGAGTAGGAGTTAGCTAAGTTAGGAGGAGTAGGGTGAAGGGGCTAAGGCTTTGGGGAAGAGCAAGTACGAGGGCCAAGGGGTGGGAAGTAGGTTAGCCCTTTGCAGAAATCTTAAAAAGACCAGAGTTTTTTGGTTACAGTGAGTGGAAGAGGTTGGTGAGAGACAATATTTCCCTTTCTTCCTCCGATGCTGAGGGCAACAACTTTCAATATTTGAAGATGTTTCATTTTATCAAGTGTGTCAATCTTGACAACCTTTTAGGAAGGGGGTAGAGGAAGAAAACAGAAGTATTGAACGAAGAGGATGTTGGATAATTTTGGCGCATGCTCCATAAAAGCATTGAAAACCTGCAGCTCTGCCTGTCTCATTTCAGCTCAGTGTCTCGCCTCTTAGGCTGCAGTGACTAGTCACAGATGCAAATGACAGCCAGTCTTTGAGCCGTCCTCACCTTTTCAAAACCCTTTGGAACACTGGTCATTTTTTCTCTGTTGCATGCTCAGGACATTTTCAGAAAAACAAGTCAGGCAGAGCACTTGTGTGTGCACACTTCCCTCTGGCCCGGTGTTTCCAGTGCAGCGGGCCAACTATCGCTTGTCATATTGAATCCTTTATTACAACAAAATATTATTTTAAAGCTGCACTAACAGTAATTAGAAGCAATTGAGTTTTATCAACTAACACAAACTATGGGATTTCGAACTTGGATTTTAGCTGGTATTTTAATGAAGTGTGTGTTAACAACCCCAAATCTTCTGTCAGCCCAGCAGCTGAGTTGCATATACAGACCTTTGATGGAGGGACCATGTGTTAATGCTCAGAGGCGTCAGGCTCGTGTGTTGGCTCCACACATTCACTCTTCACAGATCTGTCCCTCAGGCCCGTTTTATATCTTGCCTTCTCTGGATGATCCCACATTTGTTCTTATAAAATTTTGGAACTAAAGATGATTGTTTCCCCATGTGCATATTTTAATAATAGATATTTAGATGTGAGTAATGATGAAAAATTTTTTTGCTTTGCTCAACTGTCTCATTTCAGCCTGAGATGCTAGAAAGACACATGGTCCAGAGTGTTAGAACTTATTTAGCGAGAAAGAGGCAGTTGAGAAGGGAAAATAATTAAAGAAAGAAGGAGAAAGATGCTCCCTAATTCAAAATGAACACTTTTAGTGAAATAAATATCTGGAGGAAGCAGAGCATATTCCCTTTATAAAGAGAACTCTAAACCTTGACCAAAGCCTCTTGGACATTTTCAAGAATCACCTGCTGAGCAGTTATGCTCACACAACCTGTAAGTGTGAGGAAGTTAACACCCATAGGGCCTCCCTTGACCATCAAGGAATGGGAACTGACAGCTTCCTGATTTCATCATCTGGACTGACAGATTGGACACATATTTTAGAAGAATCCTCAGATAGGCACATGGAATTGAGGACCAGTAGCATATAGTAGTGGCCAATGTAGTAATGCATCCTTGGGTGGACTTCTCTTCCTTCCCTGTCCACTCATCCTAACATACCTGATCCCTGGAATCACATCCTGAGTAAGTTACCTGTCTCAGGCACTGCTTTCAGGTTAGGATAGTTGGTACTAGGAGAGTTTCCAGATTGCAAATACTTAGAATAGAATTTTTGAGCTGGATCCCTCACCAGTCAGACTATAGCAAAAACCTATTGCTGGCTGTGAGTGGTGATAACATAATGCAACATCACAAATACTAACACGCTTACCCATAGTGGATTAGGATGGTGGGCAGGCTTATTTAAGGCTGCGACACTTGAGTGTTGTAGGGACTATGGTAACCATAGGATTATGCAATTGTTTGACATTTGTTAACTCTTTAAAAGCCTTGAAAGGAGAAAATTACAGACATGAGGTTGGAACACTGGACTGTGTTGGCAGGGTGTTGTGGGAGGAGTCAGAAGGCGCAGGGATGTGGGAGTGATAAAATGGATTGACATGTGAGGACAGAGATGCCACCACCGGTTCTGTTTCCTGGGAGGCCATGGTAGACAATGCCTTCACTGAGGCACTGTGACATTCAGCATGAGAGGCCTTCAGCATCTTGAAAAGGCTCATGGTAGCTTCATTTGCAGGCTACATGAACAATAAAGGATGCTACTATGAAATAGAGCTCCCTCGAACATAGGAGGCAAGTGGAAACATTTAATCATTTAGGTCAGTGGTTGGCAAACTGCGGCTCGGCAAACCGCGGCTCGCGAGCCACATGCGGCTCTTTGGCCCCTTGAGTGTGGCTCTTCCACAAAATACCGACTTCTGTGCATGGGCCATGAAGTTTCAATCGCACTGTACCTGCGCACCCGCACGTGGTATTTTGTGGAAGAGCCACACTCAAGGGGCCAAAAAGCCGCATGTGGCTCGTGAGCCGTGGTTTGCTGACCATGGATTTAGGTTAATCATCCTAAAGGGCAATAAGTTCAGAATGGCTAGCAGGATACTGGAACCTAAAGATCTGTGCTGATGGCTAATAGATTATGGAAGATAAACTGTCAGATGCTGGGGTATCAGTGGACTTATGGAACCAAAACTAATAGATAAATAGTGATCACAATCCTGATATCAGTTACTGAAATGGAAAATTGCAGACCTCACTGATTCCAGACCATGGACCATAGACATTTATGCTCTGGGTGGTCTCAACATTCACAGAAAATTAATGTTATAGGTATTTGTTTTATATTCATTTACAAATGAGGAAACTGAGGCTCCAAAGGGTTTTTAATTTCCCAATTTACAAGATAGCAAGACACACAGGTTATCAAATCCTTTGTCTTTCTAAATTGCTAAAAAGATTGCCTTGTACACACACAGTGAAATGTTATATAGCTGTTAAAATATTTATAAAGAGCTTGGATATAAGGCTGAGTTAAAGAAGAATGCAAAATAATACATTTTGAATATGTAAAAATGCAAAGGAAAAACACTGGGAAGGCTTTATTACACATGATTAACAGAGTTATTCAAGGTGGTGGGATTTGAGTGATTGTTTTTGGTCTTTGATGATTTTTCAATTTTAGTTTTTGCTAGGAGCATACATTATCTTTACAAGAAAAAATACTTTTCAAATGTTACCTGGACATGATTGTACTTCTTTCTCTTTTTTCATCTAAAAGGCAGGGGGATAGAGCCTGGAGATTACAGACGGCAGGCAGGTCACTACTCATAGGGAGAGTGTGGATTAGTGAACCCAAATCCTCAGCCACTTTGACCGAGCAAACCAGAACGCACACCCTGAGAATGGGTTATACAGAACTCGGGGCCAGTTTGCTGCTCACTGCTACAACCATTAAGGGTTTTATATATTATATATATTCCATGCACAAATTATAATCATTGATAACTTATTGAGGGCTTACTATGTATCAAGCAATGTGCTAAACTCTCTCTTGACTTTAACATTACCCATGCCAGTTTCTGACCTCACAGATTTTTCAAAATCTTTTAAAAGTCCCTTTCTCCCTCCTTCACCTCTCACCTACCCTTCTTCCCTGGCTTCCTTTCTTCCGTCCGTCCTTCCTACCTCTTCCCTTCCATTCAATCAGTGAAATTCTCTCATACAAAAGGTTTTACTCACCAAATTGCATCGCTCAGCTAAAAGAAAACTTGAGAAAACTGGGTGAGCTAAAGAGTCCTTTAGAGAAAAAGAAAATCTGACTGAGATAAGGATTTAGACACAGCAGTGTTGCGTGAACGCAATCTAGTGGATTTCAGCACCACCACAAGGGTACATTATTTAAGTGCGATGCCTTTTTTTTTTTTTTTTTTCCTCTTTCTCTGTTCCCAGTAAAATTATCATAGCCTTTCATGGAGCACTTCAGAAGCCTGTAACTTCTCCCTCATTTACACACAGCTTCTCGTATTTTGCATCACTTAACCCAGTGGAGTGTTTTCAGACAAAGGCTGCCTAAAAGCAGGGGCCTACATTGTGGCTCTCTGGCATTCATGGTCAGAATTGTTTTTGAAGACCATCTGCCTGTCATTTGTTTGCTGATTGAGTTAGTGCACCTAATAATATTTTTTTTATTGGGCTGGGCTAGCCAATGAAAAGGAAATTATACACTCGACAGATGGGTCACAAACCTTCCTACCTCTGTGCAGCCACTCCTCGAGTTAGTTAAAAGCAATCATGAAAGCAGATTATAAACAGAATAATGGCCTTTTTTATAAATGGTTTTCGCAGTGGCTACTGGTTGTTGTGGCAAACATGATGGTATCGGGGTTTCCCCTCTTTGTTAATAGGTTTTTCTTGTACGAACAGTCTGAGCAATGAGGGGTATGGGAATGAAGAAAAGGCGAGCAGCTGGTGGTCATGGGGGCCAGAATGCAGAAGACCATGTACGTAGGGAGTAGCCAGGCTAGTATTAGCCTGATGTAGCACTCTTTCCAGAAACAAACTGGGCAGTGTCAGAGGGGGTCAGTCTCACTCTGTCCTTACCTTGTTGGCAGAAAAGGTAGGGGCAGCGCAGCCTATCACAAAAGAAAATGCCAAAGGGCCTTACTTCACACAGGAAGAAAGATGGAGCCTCTAAGAGTCATCAGCACAGACCTCATGTAAATAAGCAGCAAAACCCCAATCTCCTTGGCTCGACATCAGTTCTTTCTCCGAGAGTTGTTCCCTTCAAAAACTGGTGATTTCCTGTCCTTACAAACTCTTCCTCACACCATGAACATTCACCTTGCTTTGAAAAGGAGTACATCTCCCTGACCAGGATGTTATTGAGTCCATGGTAGGTACATTCAAAGAGCATGAGAGCAAATCTCTTCTGGAAGAATCATGACGCAAAGGATTATTCTGTTTGCCTCGGAACAATGAAGTCACATCTCCTTCTGGGAACATAAGGGACAGTGATAGATTTTTCAGTTTTGCATGAATAGGCTTAATTTTTGAAAACTTGTAACGTGTGAGAAAACATTTATCATAAAGACCTGGCTTATTCTGCTTTGGAAACAAATAGATTCTGCTCTTATGAGTCAAAAAGCAAAACACACAAAACAAGAACTGTAGAGCATAGTAACTGCTTTGTGAGTTACTCGTCTACTTGCCCATGTGAATTACTAACTAGCTCATTTTGCCCCCGTAGTCTTTGGCCTCTTGCCTCACCCTAACTTCCAACCTCAAATGGATGTCTAGCAATGTGTTTGCTTTGATTTGGGTATAAGGACACTATATGTATTGCTGAGGGTGGTAGGATGAAAGTGGTGGCAGTGTGACTATGGATGAGAGAAGATTTGAGGGAAATGGGACTGCTGGGAACATAGACAAGAAGAAGGAAGACCAGATGTTGCTGAGAACCTCCCATCATTCAAAATCCATGGTCTTTTACATTTTTTCCAATTGTTGAACATCAACAAAATATTTTAATAGCACTTTCTAGCTTTGTTCAGCATTCTGAACCTGTCTGTTGGTGATTTTTGGGAGTTTATCGGTTTTTCAGAGATTTTGTTTCTTTCCTTAAGAATTATTGGGGAATTCTGGGGAGATGCCACCACAACGGGCAACCTGGGAGTGGGGAAGAAGTGGCAGTCAGGGGGTCAGTTTCCTGTGGTCCTTGGTCACTCTCATTCTCTGCATCACATCGGTTCCACTGCAGTCAGATGTTTGCCCAGTTGCAGCCCCACTAGAAGAGCTGCAGACCCTCCAATTAACCCCAGGAGTGTCACTTTCCCCTTCTGTATATCTTCCTGCAGCTCACTGATGCTTGAATCCTCATAGCTGGGGATCAGTTCTCTAGTCAATTTTGTCTAAGTTTAAAAGGCATGGTTCCGAAAGAGTTTTCACTTGAAACCGAATCGGTCCTTTGTGCCAGATGTGAGTGACTTTTTGGAAATATTACTGAATTTGATGAGGGCTCCATATGATTTCATAAACACACTGGGAACTTAGGAAAAGAGGAGATACCTTTTGGAAAAGGAGCAAAGGCCCAGGAATGAGAAGAAGCTAAAACCGAGCAGACAACTTTAAAGTTTGCTCTCCTCTTCTCATTATGGCCCAAAAGGGTTTTTAACTCCATTTCTATCACTTTTTAGGGCTTTGGCAAGTCAGCCCAGAGGAACATTTTGACCTGAGTTTTCTGAACTGGTTATGACTTTCTTTCTTCACCAAATCTGCATCCTGACCTAGTTACGTTGGCAAGTGACTCAAAGACAGATGTGTGCAGAAGGACAGCCTGACACAATGCAATCCTGACCCTTTCTGTCTTCTCCCCCAGGTGTGTGCGAGGCCACGAGGGTTGTCCTCTGCCACCTCCCCTCACAGGCACTTAGCAGTCAGCTCACCGCAGGCCATTTCATTAGGACATATCAGGCTGGGAACCACTTCCCTCTCCATCTCACACCTGGCTCTCCTTTTCAGCTTGATGTCACAGGGATTTAATTCAGAGCAGGATTTAAATAAAATCAGAATCTGTCTGTGCAGAGGAGACAAGTTGGCTCCGAAATGGAATTTGGCGGCTGGGTCACTTGCTAGTTAGCCCCATTTCCTTCCAGTGTAGGGACCGAGGGAAATGATATACTAACCCCCCCGCCCCCCTCACTTCAAACCATTCATGCACTTTCCAGGGTGAGAAGTTGGGGGACTGTGTCAGCAGTAGTAGGAGGAACAAAGTTCCTCTGTTCTTGCTGAATTTGATGGCTAACTTTAATGCTTTTTGGCCTTAAAACATCTCTACATTTTAGGCAAAAAAAAAAAAAAGGTGTTTCAAGCTTACATTAAAAATTAACAATGGCACCTGTTTTAGTCAGGGCACGTTTGCTTGTAAGAAACCAAGCCCCTCTTTCCCCCACCACACACAAAAGGTTTTCAAAGAAGGGATTTATTAAAAGGACATCAGGGACTAATACAGAAACCAGGAGCAGAAAATGCATAGAGGGCTCAGGAAAAGTGGAAAATATCAGGCAGCCCCTTTTGTAGTGGCTCACTCTGATGCTCCTTGTCATCTCAGTTCTCCTTTCATCTCAGCAAACTGGCTTCTTTGCTGACTTTTAGTTCTTGCTCCCCATGATTTTGTGTTATGCATGACCCTGGCTTTTCGAGCCACAGATTGTGGCTCACTCTGACTTTATCTTTGACTCAGGCCAGTGCCTGGTTTCTGTCAGCTGAATGAATGAAGGAATGAATGATTATATATGGCCTTGCAGTGTAAGAGCCCCTCATCACTTAACTGGGTTTTGAGTATTGTAGTTCAAAATATTGCAAGAGAGATTTTTGTCCTGTGAGATAGGTATTCACTCCTGGTCCAATTTTCCATGCGGAAGTAATCTGATTACTTAGTACAAACCTGACTGTTCACAAGGACAGTGGATGAAGCCATTTCCTAGGAAATGATGGTGGGTTAGGCAAATACGTTTACTATAGTCACCAAACCAACATTCTTTCTTGGAAATATGCCTAAGTAGTGTCCGTGTTTATTCAAAACATGATGATCTCATATTAAAGGGATTATCTGTTCAACTCAGAAAGTGTTTTGAGGGTGTTCACCTGTTTTAAAGTTCAAGTAAGACCACATTGATGGTCTTAGGATAGCCAAGTAAAATATCAAAAAGACTTTCGGATCATGTCTTATCTTCCTTAAGAAACTATTTAAAGGTGTTTGTATTTTTTTAACTCAGAAACTTGGGTTTCATATTTCCTGTTTCTCTACTACTACAATGCATAATTCATACTGATCTCTAGCATCTTGTATAGCCTTTTAACACACAGAATTTAGTTTTATTTTTTATAACAACCTGAGGTGAGCCTGAAAGCTGATATTTTCCCCCATTTTGAAAAAGATAAAACTGATAAATTATGCAAGATAAATTATGCCAATGGTTTGCAACCTTGGGCCTTGGGTTTATGTAGCATATGGAACTATAGAAATGGAAAGTCTGGGGGCATAAGTTATTTTTAATATTTTAAGAAGACTAATAGAAATCATACATTTACCCTCTATCTAAGGTAATTACAACATCAACTTTGTTGCATTATGACTGCTTAGTATGGTCACATGGTCATCTTAGTCTGTCTGGAATATTCATTTGATTGAGTATAAACTCAGTACAGATTGTTTATCATGAAAAATAGAATAAAGATGTAATTTCTTAGTTTGTAAGTACTGTGTGTTTGGCATATCTAATCTTTCAAAAAAAAGATAATAAAAAGGATTCTCAGTAGAGAAGAGATAGTCTAAATCGGCAGCATTAGGCTTAGTCAGCAGGTCTTTTAATGCCTGGCCTTGTTGGTTTTTCAGTATGGCACCATGATGCTACTCGAGGACCAATACCTTCCTCTGCTGAAAGGGAAGAGAATCTCTCCCCATGTGTATTTCTCTTGGTAGGAAGAAGTGGTCATCAAAATACCATGCATGAACCCAGATCCACGTATTTTTGTAACACTCTGGTGTACTCAGCCATCTTTTTGAAGCTGGTGTTAAAGTCCAAGACATGGATAATAATGACATTCTTTTAGAAACAAATGACTGGATTTACTCCATTCTTATAACAACGGGGCAGTGGTAAAGTAAACCTCACCCAAACAAAAGGAAACAAATTTTAAATGTCCATAGAGACATGGTCATGAAGCTATGAACACTGAACAATTTCAGGCCCAAGAAGCCTGCTACCTTTCAGAGTCATGAACTTGCTATACTAGTAATGTGGGTTTCAAGAGAAAGAGCTAAAATAAACAATTTAAGTGAATCCATTTTCCCCTATAAAAGTAAGAGGTACAAATGTCACAATCAGATGCAAGCAAAGGATATTAACACAAATACAAAGATAAATATGAAAAATAAGGAATTTTGTTCTTTTTGTTAGAGGGTGAAGGCAGAGTGGAAAGAAAAGATCTCTCTTGGCCTGAAGCCATGAAATTTAAGATAAAACTTTTCTTCCTTTTGCAGAAAAAGAAATGCTCATTAATAAAGAAAAATGTCACCCGAATTTGCAGTAAGAGCAGCCCAGTGGTGTTTATCTTGGGCTCGGTATTCCGACATCAACAATGAGAATCACATATTAACCCAGTGCCCTTATCAAAATAGAGGAGCACTTTAATAACTTTGTTCCTGCTTTATCTTGGATTAGCCCCATTTCTTAGCTCTGGTGAACTTGAATTAAAGGAAAAAAATTCAGAAATTTAACAGGAGTTATGAATACCTTTTACAAGACCAGAATCCATTACACAAATCCTGATTTGGGTTTCCTGTCAAAAAATATCTTGAGGACCCTAAAACTATTCCAATAACATCTGTGTATTATACTTTAAACTCTAAATGTTCTAAGAGATTATTGGAGATTTTAAATCTCAAAACAGTTCTCAGTTTATTATATTCGTGTCAACAATTAAAGACATAAAAGTGCTTGCCATCCTACCCAGGAAACAGAATATGAAGCAAACAAACAAAGTGAGTGCACGCATCTTCTGGATCTGTGAGCATTTTTTAGGGCAAGCTTAAAATGGTTTCAATTTTAAAAATTCTCGCAAGAATGAATAGTGCTGCAATTAAACCTAAAAAACAACTGCTGTTTTAAATGAGGTGTAGCTGCTAAACTTCTTACTACTAATTTAGCACAGATTTCAAGCTGAAATCAGTACAATATGCTTTTTTTCAGCTGTGTTTATGTGACTTCCAACATCCCCATCAATTCTCTTTTGGCTCTCATTTGGAAATTTTTGGAAGCAAGCTGGCCCAGGACTCAGTAACTTAATCCACCGACCCTAAAAAGGTCAGGTGTTCCAGAATGCATCGAATGGAACCACGGTGCCTTCATTTGTTGTTCAGTAAAAATTTTTGTGTGAATAAGCAAATGCTAAATAATAGAGCTTTTAGGAACTTAGACCAGTTACCCCTGTTTGCTACACAGACCTTAGTAACTTTCAAAAGCCTCCTTATGCAGAAGACAGTTTATTCTTTTTTTTCTTTTTCTTTTTAACAATATTTTTTTTATTGATTTCAGAGAGGAAGGGAAAGAGAGAGATAGAAACTTCAATGATGAGAGAGAATCATTGATCGATCAGCTGCTTCCTGCACGTCCCCTACTGGGGATCGAGCCTGTAAACAGGGCATGTGTCCTTGGCAGGAGTTGATCCTGAGATCCTTCAGTCTACAGGCTGACACTCTATCCACTGAGCCAAACTGTAAAGTTTATTCTTTTTCACATAAGACGGGATATGCTCAAGTGAGAAGCATGAAGAGACACAGCAGAAAAAGAGGTTTGCTTTCTGAATACTATCTTTACACAACTTCTGTGACATGTTGTCTCCCTCCAGCAAATAAATAGAAAACCCTTTTTTTCCTGGTGACAGTACATCATGAGTGTAATTTAGCATTAGGCGGTGTAAACATGAATTCTAATTCCTCCTCACCCCCACCAGTTCATTGCCCTGTGGAGGACACTGAGCTTATGTGGAAGAGCAAGGTGGCTATTTTCAAGCTTGTGTGACCTAAGCGAATGAGTTCTAATTCATTAGTGAGGAGTTGAGTTCATTGGCCATTCTCTTTGAGACTGTGTGTTATTTCACATATTTGTGCCTCAGTTTCCTTTAGATGCAAAACAGGGCTGAATAAAATCACTTGCCTTTTCTCCATCAGATGGAGAGGATTGGTAAAGCCACTGGTCAACAATTTTCAGCTCAGGATGGACTTCTGTGCACTCAGGAGATGCCATTCTTATGGTCTGCAATGGCCTCTGATCTGACACCTGTGAATTTGGTCTCAGCCTGGAAGGAGGAGAAACATAAGTGGCGGCCAGTAGTGTTGCATGCAACTGGTTTGCCATTGCCCAGGACTCCTTGCTCCTCTCTGACTAATTTCTGAAAACTAGGACATACTAACCCTTTCAGAGGACAGCAGGGGCATGGCCTGCAACTGCCTAAACAACCTCTCTCTAGAGGTCATATCCATACTTGTCTAGTTTTTTCTCTCTTCAGAGGAAAGCACTTTATTCTGGCCTGGCCTTGAGTTCGGCCCCAAAGTGAAAGAAGCTTAGCAGCTTAACAAATCACTAGCCATATTTCTGACTAGAGCTCTCCAAAACGGAGGAGGGGTTCAATGAAGAAAGTATCAGGAATCAATGATCAAAAGACAACAGCAGCCGTAAAGCCCCCAAATGGATAGCCATTGGCTCAGAGGAGCCGAGAGTCAGCCTGGGGCTGGCCTTCCCCGAAAACAAACTCTCAGTGATTTCCTAAAAGTGAACATGTGGGGCACAGATCCATCCATGTTTTCAATTAGTGCAGCCAGCGCCTTGGAAGTCAGGCAATGGGCAGCAACAGATGGAGGGGTTTCCGAGGCAGCCGGCCTTTATTTATGTATGAAGGCTCCCTCTTGTGTGAGTGTCGACCAGCCATCTCCACTTAAACAATCCCTTTGCAGTGAATGGTTGTATTACACATAACACCTCCTTTGTCTTTGAGCCTCCCCAAAGCTCTCTGCCTGTCTGCCCTCTGCCTGTGCATTTTTATGGTGATGATCAATACAATTCCTCACTCCAGAGACACCCCAACTTGGTTGAAAGGGTGGCCTTTATCCATTGAAAACAAGGTTTTCTTGGGTAATTGAAAACTAAAGGGAGTTACAGTGAATTGTTTCAGCCTTCAACAATGAATTTTGTCTGTTTATGAATTTCCAAAGTTAGAAATTTCAGGAGGACAAAATGGTGGTGGAATAGATAGACATGTCCTGAGCCTTTCCCGGAGCAAATAGAATGAGTAGCTGAAGCGAATAACATCCAACCTGAATTGGTGAAGGAGACTCAGCTGGGAGACAGTTTGCTGCCGGGAAGGGCAGAGGATCCCTGGAGAAAGGTAAAATCAAGGATCTGGCAGGAGAATCTGCCAGACCTCTGAGCCCAGAGGGTCAGAGGGAATCCGCACGGCACCAAGCCGCGTCCCTTGGGACAGGCACAGTGTCTGACTGTGGAAAGAAGGGCCGCAGAACTGCTGGACCGAAGGGGACTCTAGATCTGGGTCCACAGTCAGGAAAGGCTGAAGAGGAGTGCCAGCAGGAGAGGAGGATGCAGAGCACAGCCTTTCTCCTCTCCTGTGCCTTTCTTCACTGAACCTAGTCCATAGGACCTTTCAGATACAGACAATTACCTGTGGCTGAAGTGTGAGAGGTCTGGACTTGTGGAATCTGGGGAGAGGAGGGGTCCAGGAGAAGTGGCAGTGAGTCTGGCGCTGAACCATACCTGAGCCTGGGACCTGGGCAGCCATTTCATCCTGAAGAGATAGCCCCTCCCTCCAGTATCCAGGCAACCAATACAGCCACACACAGATTCCACCCTGAATGGTACAAAAGATTTAAAAAAAATCTAAATAGTCCCTGACAGTCCAAAGGGACTGGCCTAAAGAGAGACCTTCAGTCCCAGCAACAGGAACCTGAGAAACAGTACAGTACAGAAGACTGGGATCTTAAGCCAGCCAAAGGAACAACACTTCACTTTTTCATTTTTATTTTTTTATTATTATTTTGTTATCTCTTTGTCTTCTTTTTTCTTTGTTTTTCTGTTTTTGTTGCTTTATTTCCTATTTCTTTTTGCATTATTTTTTCATCACTCTATTTTATTTTATGTGCTATTTTTTATTTTTTATACCATTTTTTTAAATCAATTTTTTTGTAAATTTATTATTATTATTATTATTATTATTATTATTTTCTTGTTGTTCTCTTTCCTCTTATACACCCATCCCTTTCTACTTTCTCTATACTGAACTGAGGTCCTCCCCATAGTCATCCAATTCTTAACCTTATTTTTGGTATATAAGCTCAGCCACTACAGATTCTGCCCCCACCCTCTTTGCTGGGGGTTTGGTGTTTGTATTTTTTTTTTGGTTTGTCTATTAATTCTGAGGTGTTTTTTCTTTCATTTTTCTTCCTTTTTCTTTTCTCTCTTATCTTTTTCTCCCTCTTTGATATCATTTGTACTCTCTTTTCTCTCCCCTAATTCTCTTTTCTCAGGCGGTCACTTATAGTGGGGTTATTGATGTCGTGAGTACATTCGTGCTTTGTTCCCTTTGCGCTGTGTCTTGTCAAGGTGAATTTTATCCTGTCTGGCCAGGTGCTAGAGAGCAAGCCTCATAACCAGACACCTGGAGAGGAAACTCCATCCACAAATGGGTCAATAACACCCTAGACCAGTGGTCAGCAAACTGTGGCTCGCGAACCACATGTGGCTCTTTGGCCCCTTGAGTGTGGCTCTTCCACAAGATACCGACTTCTGCGCATGGGCCACAAAGTTTCAATCGCACTGTACATGCGCGCCCACACGTGGTATTTTGTGGAAGAGCCACACTCAAGGGGCCAAAGAGCCGCATGTGGCTCATGAGCGCAGTTTGCCAACCACTGCCCTAGACCCAACTACAGAGGCAGGAAGAAGGCTGCAGTGAGGAAGAGAGTGTGAGTGAGTGAGGGAACAAAAGAGGAGTGTGTGGTCATGTGGGGGGTGTGTGTGTGTATGTGAGTGAGGCACAGCAGGACCTTCGGGGGCAGGCTAACTGGGCTCGCCTAATTAGGCAGCCTCTACTACCATTGTAAACAGTACTTGGAGCCCAGCCTCACCTCCACCCAGGGTGCCCTCAGATTACACCTGGGACTCTACAGCCACCCCTGCCAGGGACTTGTTACCTCGGCTGTGGTCCCACAGTCAATGAGTCTCCAGCAACCCTGGGCGCAGGCTCCTGTGAGTTCTGAAGCACGCTCCCCTCTGACTGGCCCAATGCTTTAGCCCAGGGCACTGCAACCAAGTGAGCAGCAGAAACGTAAGCAGCCCGCTCCTGTCTAAGGAGCAGGAGCCCCACGAGCAGCCTGCCCCAGGCCTAAGAGCAGCAGCCTCACATGGCCTGCCCCTGTCCAAGGAGCAGCAGCTGTGTGAGCGGCCCGCTCCCCCGTCCGAGGACCAGCAACCACGTGAGCAGCCTGCCCTATCTAAGGAGCAGCAGCCGCATGAGCAGCCTGCCCATGAGTAAGGAGCGGCAACCCTGCGCAGCCTGCCCCTGTCCGAGGAGGGGCAGCCACATGAGCAGCCTGCCCCATGCAAGAAGCAACAGCTGTGTGAGTAGCCAGGCCCCATACGAGAAACAGCAGCACTGCGAGCAGCCCACCTCATTTGAGGAGCAACAGCCACCCAAGCAGCCCACACCAGTTTGAGGATCAGCAGCCACACTAGCAGACCACCCACATCTGAGGAGTGGCAGCCCTACACAGTCCATACTGGTCCGAGGAGCAGCAGCCACATGCAGCCTGCACCTGTCCAACGAGCAGCAGCTGGGTGACTGGCCTGCCATCCTAGGAGCAGCAGCCGCACATGCAGTTCACTCCCACCCAAGGAGCAGCAGCCACCCGAGCAGCTCACCCTGGTTCAAGGAGCAGCAGCCACATGAGCAGACCGCCCATGTCTGAGGAGTGGCAGCCCTTCACAGCCTGCCCCTGTCTGAGGAGCAGCAGCCGCATGTGCAGCTCACTCAAGCCCAAGGAGCAGCAGCCACGCAAGCAGCCTGTTCCCCAGCCGAAGAGCAGCAGTTGAGTGAGCAGCCCGCACCTGTACGAGGAGAAGTAGCCCTGTAAGTAACATGCCCCTGTCCAAGAAGTGGCAGCCTCACGAGCAGCCTGCCCCATCTGAGGAACAGCAGCAGCATGCAGCCAGCCCCGATCCAAGGAGCAGCAGCCATGTGGGCAGTCTGCCCCTGTCCAAGGAGCAGCAGCCATACTCAGCTTGCCCCCATCCAAGGAGCAGCAGCCTCATGATCAGCCCACCCCTGTCCAAGGATCAGCAGCTGTGCGAGCAGCCTCCCCCACCAATCAGAGGAGACACCACTGCTGCGAACAGCACCCACCAGAGGAGCTGCTGCGAACAAAGGAGCAGCTACTTCTGTGACCACCTAAGGAGCAACCACAGCCTGAGGAGCCACTGCCATCCAAGGAGCAGCCCCTGCTCAACTCGACATTTAGATCAGTCGGTGAGACCAAAAATGGGTAGACAAAGAAACCCCCAAAGGAAAGAAAATGAGAAATCGCCAGAAAAGCAGCTAAGTGAAACAGAGGCATGCAATATGTCAGAAAAAGAATTCAGAATAAAGGTCCTACAGTTCATAAACAGGATAGAGGAAAAATCAACAATTTATGTAATTTCAAGAAGAAATGGATGAAAAAGTCAATAACTTATGTAAGAATCAAGAAGAAATGAAGAGTGATATCGCTGCAATAAAAAACACCATGGCAAGTTTCAACAGTAGACTAGGAGAAGAGGAGGACTGAATTAGCAAATTAGAAGACAGGGCAGCAAAACACACCCAAACTGAACTGCAATTGGAGAAAAAAATTAAAATCCAGGAGGAGAGCCTAAGGGAGCTATGGGACTACATGAAAAAAAGCAACATACAAGTAATAGGGGTGCCAGAACAACAGGAAGAGGAACAAGGGCTAGAAAACCTATTTGAAGAAATAATGTCAGAAAACTTCCCCGAGGTGGGAAAGAAAAAAATCACACAAGCACAGAGAGTCCCAAACAAGATGAACCCCAAAAGACCCACACCAAGACACATCATAATTACCATGGCAAATGTTTAGGACAAAGAGATAATCTTTTTTAAAAAATATATTTTATTGATTTTTTTACAGAGAAGAAGGGAGAGGGATAGAGAGTTAGAAACAGCCATGAGAGAGAAACATGGATCAGCTGCCTCCTGCACACCCTCTACTGGGGATGTGCCCGCAACCAAGGTACATGCCCTTGACCGGAATCGAACCTGGGACTCTTCAGTCCACAGGCCGACGCTCTAGTAACTGAGCAAAATTTGTCAGGGCGAAGGAGAGAATCTGAAAGGCTGCAAGAGAGAGACAGAAAGTTACATACAAGGGATCTCCCATTAGATTATCAAATGATTTCTCAACAGAAACACATCAGGCCAGAAAAGAATGAAAGGAAATTTACAAAGTGATGCAAAGAAAGGGAGTGAATCCAAGAATACTCTATCTAGCAAGGTTATCATTCAAAATTGAAGGGGAAATAAGGAGCTTCACAGACAAAAAAAGGCTAAGGAAGTAAATCACCACCAAGCCAGCAATGCAAGAAATGCTAAAGGGAATGCTGTAAAAAGAAGAAATAAAAAGCTAAGAAAGAAAACAGGCACAAAAAAATAAAGATGGCTACAAACAAGTACCTTTCAATAATAACTTTAAACGTAAATGAACTAAATGCTCCAATCAAAAGACATCGAGCTGAATGGATAAAAAAACATGACCCAGCCGAAACCGGTTTGGCTCAGTGGATAGAGCATCAGCCTGCGGACTGAAGGGTCCCGGGTTCGATTCCGGTCAAGGGCATGTACGTTGGTTGCGGGCACACCCCCAGTGGGAGATGTGTAGGAGGCAGCTGGTCGATGTTTTTCTCTCATCGATGTTTCTAACTCTCTATCCCTCTCTCTTCCTCTCTGTAAAAAATCAATAAAATATATTTTTTTAAAAAAACCCATATATATGCTGTCTACAAGAGACCCACCTCAGAATAAGGGACTCACACAGACTGAAAGTGAAGGGATGGAAAAATACCTTTCAGGCAAATGGAAATGAAAAAAAAGCTGGGGTAGCAATACTTATATCTGACAAAATAGACCTCAAAGTGAAGGCCATAACAAGAGATAAGGAAGGCCACTTCATAATACTAAAGGGATTGATACAACAAGAGGATATAACCCTGATAAACATATATGCACCCAATTCAGGAGCACCCAAATACATAAAAAAACTCCTTGAAGATATCAAGGGAGAGATTGACAACAATACAATCATAGTAGGGGACTTTAATACACCACTGACATCACTGGATAAATTTTCTAGACAAAAAATCAGCAAAAAACAGCAATCTTAATGACTGACTAGATCAAATGGGCTTAAATGACATCTTCAGAGCATTTCACCCCAAAAACCACGGAATATATGTTCTTCTCAAGTGCACATGGGACATTTTCAAAAATAGACCACATATTGGGTCACAAGCACAGTCTTCCCAAATTTAAGAAGATTGAAATCATATCAAGCATTTTTTCAGACCACAATGGCATAATATTAGAAATAAACTTCAATAAAAACAATCCAAAAAATTCAAACACTTGGAAGCTGAAAAGCATGCTATTAAACAATGATTGGGTTACCAAAGAGCTCAAAGAAGAAATTAAAAACATCCTGGAAACTAATGACAATAAAAATGCAACAATCCAAAATCTATGGGACATAATGAAAGCAGTCCTGAGAGGGAAGTTTATAGCTCTACAGGCCTACCTCAAAAAACAAGAAAAAATGGTAATAAATCATCTAATCTATAACTCAAAGAATTAGAAAGATAGCAACAAGAAAAGCCCAGAGTGAGCAGAAGGAAGGAGATAATAAAGATCAGAGCAGAAATGAATGACATCGAGACAAAACAACAACAACAACAAACAAACAATACAGAAGATCAACGAAATCAAGAGCTGGTTCTTTGAAAGGATAAACAAGATTGATGAACCTCTAGCCAGGCTCACCAAGAAGCAAAGAGAGAGGACCCAAATAAACAAAATCAGAAATGAAAGAGGCGAAATAACAACAGAACCCACAGATATACAAAGGATTGTTAAAAAATACTATGGACAACTCTATTCTAACAAACTAGACAACCGGGAGGAAATGGACTTATTCCTAGAAAAATACAGCCTTCCAAACTCAATCAGGAAGATTCTAAAATTCTCAATAGGCCAATAACTATGGAAGAAATTGAAGCAGTCATCAAAAAGCTCCCAGCAAACAAAAGCTCAGGGCCAGAAGGCTTCACGGGGGAGTTTTACCAAACATTCAAGGAAGAACTAAAACCTATCCTCCTCAGACTTTTCCAAAAAATTGAAGAAGAAGGAATACTTCCAAGCTCATTCTATGAAGCCAGAATCACCCTAATACCAAAACCAGGTAAAGACAAACAATGAAAGAGAATTACAGGCCAATATCCCTCATGAACATAGATGCCAAAATCCTCAACAAAATTCTAGCAAATTGGATCCAGCAGTACATCAGAAAGATCATACACCATGACCAAGTAGGATTTATCCCAGGGATGCAAGGATGGTATAATATCCACAAATCAATAAATGTGATACATCACATAAATAAATTGAGAGAGAAAAATCACATAGTCATATCAATTGACATGAAAAAAGCATTTGACAAAATCCAACACCCTTTCTTGATAAAAACTCTAAACAAGGTGGGAATGGAAGGATCATACCTCAACATAATAAAAGCCATATATGACAAACCTACAGCCAACATCATACTCAATGGGCAAAAACTAAAACCATTTCCCCTAAGAACAGAAAGAAGACAGGGATGCCCACTCTTCACCACTCATGTTTGACATAGTACTGGAAGTACTAGCCATTGTGATCAGACAAGAAGAAGAAATAAAAAGCATCCAAATTAGAAAAGAAGAAGTAAAACTGTCGTTATTCTCAGGTGACATGATACTGTACATAGAAAACCCTATAATGACTCCATTAAAAATTGTTAGACTTAATAAATGAATTTGGCAATGTAGCAGGATACAAAATTAACACCAAAAAATCTATGGCATTTCTATACACCAATTATGAACTTACAGAAAGAGAGACTAAAAAAGCAATCCCATTTACCATAGCACCAAAAAAATGAAGATACCTAGGAATAAACTTGACTAAGGAGGTAAAAGACCTGTACACAGAAAACTACAGGACACTGAAAAAGGAGATAGAGAAAGACATAAACAGATGGAAGAATATACCGTGTTCATGGATTGGTAGAATCAACATCATCAAAATGTCCATACTACCCAAAGCAATCTATAGATTCAATGCACTCCCCATTAAAATACCAACGGCATATTTCACAGACCTAGAACGAACTCTTCAGAAATTCATCTGGAATAAAAAAAGACCCTGAATAGCTGCAGCAATCCTGAGAAAGAAGAACAAAGTAGGTGGGATCTCAATACCAGATATCAAGCTGTATTACAAAGCCACTGTTCTCAAAACTGCCTGGTACTGGCACAAGAACAGACATATAGATCAATGGAATACACCCAGAAATCGACCCAAACCACTATGCTCAATTAATATTCAACAAAGGAGGCATGAACATACAATGGAGTCAAGACAGCCTCTTCAATAAATGGTGCTGGGAAAACTGTTCAGATACATGCAAAAAAATGAAACTAGACCACCAACTTACCCCATACACAAAAATAAACTCAAAATGGACAAAGGAATTAAAGATAAGACGGGAAACCATAAAAATACTAGAGGAATCCACAGGCAGCAAAATTTCAGACATGTGTCGAAGCAATTTCTTCACTGATACTGTGCCTAGGGTAATGGAAACTAAAAAGCAAATAAACAAAAGGGACTACATCAAAATAAAAAGCTTTTGCACAGCAAAGGAAACCATCAATGAAACAACAAGAAATCCAACTGCATGGAGAATATATTTGCCAATGTTATCACTGATAAGGGTTTAATCTCCAACATGTACAAGGAATTCATAAAATTTAACAAAAGGAAGATAAACAACCCAATCAAAAAATGGGCAATGTATTTAAATAGATATTTTTCAAAAGAAGACAGAAGGCCAAGAGACATATGAAAACATGCTCAGAGTCACGAATCATCTGAGAGATGCAAATCAAAATGACAATGTGGTACCATCTCACACCTGTCAGAATGGCTATCATCAACAAATCAACAAACGACAAGTGCTGGAGAGGATGTGGAGAAAAAGGAACACTTGTGCACTGCTGGTGGGAATGCAGACTGGTGCAGCCACTGTGGAGAACAGTATGGAGTTACCTCAAAAAACTAAAAATGGAACTCCTATTTGACCCAGTAATACCACTTCTAGGAATATATCCCAAGAAACTGGAAACACCAATCAGAAAGGATATATGCACCCCTATGTTCATAGCAGCACAATTCACCATACCTAAGATTTGGAAACAGCCTAAGTGCCCATAAGTAGATGAGTGGATTAAAAAACAGTGGTACATCTACACAATGGAATACTATGCTGCAGTGAAAAAGAATGAGTTCTCACCATCTGCAACAGCATGGATGGAACTGGAGAGCATTATGCTAAGTAAAATAAGCCAATCAGAGAAAGATAAATATCACATGACCTCACTCATTTATGGAATATAATGAACAACATAAACTGATAAACAAAAACAGATCCAGAGACAGAGAAACATTGATCAGACTGTCAAACCTCAGAAGGAAGGTGGGGGAGGGTGGGGGTAAGGGGGAAAGGTCAACCAAAGGACCTACATGCATGCATATAGGCCTAACCAATGGACACAGACAACTGGGGGGTGAGGGCATGAGTGCAGGGGATGGGGGGATAGTGTGGGGATAAGGACACATATGTAATAACTTAATCAAGAAAGAAATTTAAAAAAAATAAAAACTTTGAACTGAAAAAAAAAGAAATTTCATGGTTAATCCGCACTATTAACCGGTTAATACTTAATCTGCATTTTTAACCGGTTAATGGTTAATATGAACTATTACTCAATTAATAATTAATCTGCATTTTTAGCCAGTTAATAGTTAATCTGCATTATTAACCACAATAATGTGGATTTTGTAATCAAAGAAAACACGATAATTTCAAGAGAAACATCAAAAGTGCTTTATTCAAAGTAATGTCCACCACTAGCTACACATTTCCCCCATCTTTCAGGTAATTTGTGGACCATCCCAACAGAACTTTTCTTGTTTAGAGGCAGACCATTCAGAGACCCAATTTTTCACTTCTTCGTACATTTTGAAGTGGTGCTCAGAAAGTGCGTGTGCCATCGATCAGAACAAGTGTTAATCTGAAGGAACAATACAACAAAATAGCATGCATATCAAATTGCATATATATCAACACATGTGTAACTCCATCTATTGAAAAAAATCTGCATTATTAACCGGTACACCTAGTTAATGCTGGGGGAATTTTTCATCACAAGGCCAAGTTACTTTATTTGTTTCACATTCTAAAAAGCCCAGTGATTGGTGTTAGCTTATGGCCATGTTTGGATAGCAATAAAAGCTCTTTTAAAAGTGGAAAAGTTGCCCTAGCTGGTTTTACTCAGTGGATACAGTGTCAGCCTGTGAACTCGAGGGTCCCGGGTTTGATTCTGGTCAAGGGCACATGCCCCGGTTGTGGGCTCAATCCCCAGTGGGAGGGTGTGCAGGAGGCAGCCAATCAATGATTCTCTCTCATCATTGATGTTTGGGGAGACTTTGCTTGTGACCCAATATGTGGTCTATTTTTGAAAACATCCCATGTGCACTTGAGAAGAACGTATATTCTGTGGCTTTGGGGTGAAATGTTCTGAAGATGTCAATTAAGTCCATCTGATCTAGTGAGTCATTTAGGATTGCTGTTTCTTTGCTGATTTTTTGTCTAGAGGATTTATTCAGTGATGTCAGTGGTGTGTTTAAGTACCTTACTATGATTGTATTGTTGTCAATCTCTCCCTTGATATCTCCTAGGAGTTTTTTTATGTATTTGGGTGCTCCTGCATTGGGTGCATATATGTTTATCAGGGTTATATCCTCTTGTTGTATCAATCCCTTTAGTATTATGAAGTGGCCTTCCTTATCTCTTGTTATGGCCTTCACTTTGAGGTCTATTTTGTCAGATATAAGTATTGCTACCCCAGCTTTTTTTTTTTCATTTCCATCTGCCTGAAAGGTATTTTTCCATCCCTTCACTTTCAGTCTGTGTGAGTCCCTTATTCTGAGGTGGGTCTCTTGTAGACAGCATATATATGGATCATGTCTTTTTATCCATTCAGCACTCGATGTCTTTTGATTGGGGCATTTAGTCCATTTATGTTTAAAGTTATTTTTGAAAGGTACTTGTTTGTAGTAATTTCTATTTTTTGTGCCTGTTTTCTTTCTTAGCTTTTTATTTCTTCTTTTTACAGCATTCCCTTTAGCATTTCTTGCATTGCTGGCTTGGTAGTGATATACTCCCTTAGCCTTTTTTTTTTGTCTGCGAAGCCCCTGATTTCCCCTTCAATTTTGATTGATAGTCTTGCCGGATAGAATATTCTTGGATTCAGTCCATTGTTTTGCAACACTTTGTATACCTCCTTCCATTCCCTTCTAGCTTGATGTGTTTCTGTTGAGAAATCATTTGATAATCTGATGGGGGATCCTTTGTAGGTAACTCTGTCTCTCTCTTGCAGCCTTTAAGATTCTCTCTTTGTCTTGAACATTTGCCATCGTTATTATGACATGTGTTGGTGTGGGTCTTTTGGGATTCATTTTGCTTGGGACTCTCTGTACTTGTTTAACTTTTTTCTTCCCCATATCTGCCATATCTGAGAAGTTTTCTGTCATTATTTCTTCAAATAGATTTTCTAATCCTTGCTGCTCTTCTTTTCCTCTGGAAGCCCTATTATACATATGTTATTTCATTTCATGTTGTCTCAAAGCTCCCTTAGGCTCTCCTCCTGCTTTTTAATTTTTTTCTCCAGTTGCTGTTCAGATTGAGCTTGTTTCTCTACCTTATCTTCTAACTCACTAATTCGGTACTCTGCTTCTTTTAGTCTACTGTTGAAACCTTCCATAGTGTTTTTGATTGTAGCTATATCACTTCTCATTTCTTCCTGATTCTTGCATAGGTTGTTGATTTTCTCATCCATCTGGTGAATGAATTGTACAACCATTACTCTGAATTCTTTTTCTGTCATGTTGCATGCTTCAATTTCACTAATTTCCTTTCTTGGCGACTCTTCATTTTCTTTCCTCTGGGGATTGTGTCATCTCCCCATTCTGACTATCACCAGCAGGTTCAAACGTGGAGTTGCCTGGGCCATGTGCAGTGGGAGCTTCGCACCACCCTAGTGTCACTGAAGAGCTCCGATACTAAGATGTGTGGCTGTCGTGGCTGCGTGGGAACCAGGCTCTCTCAGAGTCAGCACTACCAGCGCTCAGTGTGGCCTCGTGTACACACCTAGAATCAGGGTCCCAGCCTGCACCGCGCTGAAACAGAGACCCCCCAGGCGTGTGTTGAAAACCAGAGCCCCCTAGCGTGTGCCAGGAGTCAGAGTTCCCCAAGAATCCAGTATCAGAGTCTCTGCTGCTTCTCGCAGCCTCGTGCTGAGAATCAGGGTCCCTGTGTGCGCATGCACCAAGAATTGGAGTCACTGGCTCTTAGTGTGAATGCACAGGGAATCAGGGATCCCAGGCGCAGGTGATAAGAAACAGAGTCAAGTCACTGGTGCTTAGTGCTGCCTCCCACCCGGCGAATCGGGGTCCTTCAGCTTGCGGGACTGGGTTGCACAGTAGCACTGTGTTGGCAGGGGGTTCACACCTGTGCTGCAGAAAGCAGACTTCAGTGTGTGCTTGCCTAGAATCGAAGTCAGGTGGCACTGCCGCCCTGCATGGGCTTTGGGTTTGGTCACCCGATTGCATTAGGGGGAATAGATTCCCAGTGTCCGTGGGCTCCCAGGCTCAAATTCCTGTAGCGGTACTGCGCCATGCAAGGGGCGGGTCTATCTGTTACTGTGGTGCTGCCCACGAGACTGCGGGGAGGGGGATGGGCTCTGTTACTCACAGAAATCTGTGGCCGGGATGTCTGGATTCTTGGTGTCTGTGGGTCTGTAGCTGTGGTCGCAGGTCTCTGTCCCCAGTGGCTGCAGGGTCCTGGTTTGCATCTGAGATCAGACTGGGTGGTGCTGAGGCCAGGATCCTATTCTCAAGCAGCTCTGTTTCTCAAGATGGTGTGGTCTCTGTGCCCGTGCTGGCCGCCCACGAGTGTCAGCGCTAGGAGCAGGGCTCCGCCATCTAAGACTGCCTGGTTTGGCAGCCCCTTGGAAGAACTGTCCCCAGCTCATACACACACACACACACACACACACACACACACACACACACCACACACGTCCACACACTCCTCTATCGCTCCCTCACTCTCTCACACTCTCTCCCTCCCTACCTTCCTGCCAGTCGCCGTCTTCCAATCTCCACATCAAAAATAGGGACATTTCTTCTCAACATTTCTTTAAACATTGATCCTGTTTTCCTCATATTTATCTATAACCAGCAGTGCTGATCAAGCTCCCATCTGCAGAGTGGTGTGGTATGGAGGGTTCTCTCTTTTCCGTGTCCAGTGGGACTAGAGAGCAGTCTGTTTCCTGAGTAGGGGCGGCTGGGGATTGAGAAAACGAAAGAAAGAGACAGACACAGAGATGGAAGGAAAAAGCTGGGGCCGGGTGGGGCCACTGCCCTCTTCTGATGGAGAGATAGGGACCCAGCACCAACACAGCATGTTTATTTTATACCCCAAATACCAGGAAGTTTCACCAAAGGTCAAGACAAAGGAGATTATTTGCATTCTTGGGTGGGCTGAGTCGTATTCATTCCTGGTGCTTGGCTGGATTTAAATAATAAAACCCACTCCCTGGCACCTGGGCAAAAATGAAGGTCAAGCTGAGAACACTTCTGCCTTTTTGGTAAGATGTGTTTTCAGGACGTGGCTTTGCCTATCACCTTAGATTCAGCTGACAGTTTATTAAAGAAATGCCCATGTGCCTTCCCAGGGGCCCTGTACACTGTGGCCCTGCTCCTTTATTTTTGCTGTTTTGTAATAGGTCTCAGTTATGCCACTGTATGAGCACGAATGGCTATGAGATACTGGGAAGAAGATTTTGGCAATAAATTTGGGTGGCTTTTGAAAGGAATATATAGTGATTTACATTTTCCAAAGAGCTTTCATAATTTAATCCTCACAGATATCCTATGAGGCAGAAGGATAGGAATTCTACCCATGGTGATAAAAAGGAAAAAAAACTGAATGAGAATACTTTTATTATGAAAGCTTCCTTGCCTCTGAGCAAGGAAAGAAAATGTTTGAGAGAAAATTAGAGCCTTCCTTACTACACTGTTCACAATAGTAACCACGTGTGGCTCTTGAGCACTTGTAATGTGTCTAATTCTAATTGAGATGTATTATTGTAAGTATACATAAAAAGAGCACACCCGATTTGGAAGACTTAGAATGAAATATTGATTACACATTGAAATGATAATATTTTGGATATATTGGGTCAAGTAAAATATATCTATAATAGGTTGACTAATGGCTCCGTAGGTGAGGCCCTCATTCTTGGAACCTGTAAATGTTACCTTACTCAGGAAAATAATTTTTGTAGGCATGATTACGTTAAGGATCTTAAAATAGGGAGATTTTCCTGGATTATCTGAGTGGGTCCTAAACAATCACATGTGTCCTTTTAAGAGAAAGGTAGAGGTAGTTAGACATACGGAGGGGAAGGTTATGGGAAAATAGAGACAGAAATTTGAATGATGTAGCCACAAGCCAAGGAATGCTAGCAGGCACCAGAAACTGGAAGAGGAAAGGAGCACGTCTTTCCTAGAATCTCCAGAGGGAGAGCAGCCCTATTGACACCTTGATTTCAGCCCAGTGATTCTGTCTTTGGACTTTTGGTCTCCAGAACCTCAAAAGAATAAGTGTGTTGTTGTAAGCCATCAGGTTTGGGGTGATTTATTGGAGCAGTCACAGGAAATTAATACATTATTAAAAGTCATTTTACCAGCCCCATTTTACATTTTTAAAAATGTGGCTAATAGTTAATTTTAAATTATCTATGTGGTTCACATATTTCTCTTGGACAATGCTGCCTTAGACCATATGAAGGATAATTATAAAGATGGCAATGACCAGCTGTTCTCTAAATTTGTAGTGGACAGAATAAAACCTAATAGGTTTAGCATGCAGAGAATTTGAATATAAAAAAGGATAAACTATGTTTAATGGCTACTAAATATTGAAACTGGCAAACAGAGATCCTGAAATATTCATGCCTTCCAACCTCAGAAAATCAGTTCAGCAGCCATGTCAGTTGACCTTGCTATAGAACTGTCTGGAAGATGGGAGTGGGATCAGGAGACATGGAACTGAGTCTCCCCCTTGAATCATACTAAATTGTTGCAATTACAAGGCAAAGTATTTTCAATGATCAAATTTAAATTCCACTATTTCTAATTCTGCCTGGAACTTTTGTCTTTCTTAGTGGTGCTGAATAAACAGATGGAGGATAGTGAAGCCAAGAATGAACTAAAGCTAGTTAGAGGCATACTATAAAGCATGAAAGGACTGGGGTAAGATAGAGCTAAGGCCCTGGCTGGAGTGAATCAGTGGTTAGAGCATTAGACCACCCACCAAAGGGTCTCAGGCTTGATTCCCAGTCTAGGGCACATAGCTGGGTTGCAGGTTCATTCTGTGGGGTGCGTGCAGAAGCAGCCAATCAACGTGTCTCTCTCACATTGATCTCTCTCTCTCTCTCTCTCTCTCTCTCTCTCTCTCTCTCTCCCTCCTACTTCCCTCCCTTCCACTCTATCTAAAAGCAATGGGAAAATAGCCAGTGGTGAGGGCTAACAACAACAAAAAGTAGAGCTGGGTGTGTCAAACTATTTGTAATAGTGGAAGCTCTGGGTGAAGAACTTGATCTCCCTGAGCCTTAATTTTATCACGTCTAAAATAGACATAATGGTGTATTGTTCTAGGATTTGCAAGTTATATGTGTAAAATGCATGACATATAAAAGTAATATAGTATATGGCATTTTTACTTATTCTTTTTATTGAGCCTTTTATCAGTCAATAGATAGAGTTGATGATTTCAAACTGGACTTTCCCAAGATGGCATTATGTTTTTCAGTGTGGCCAGAAAAAGTAAAAGTATGGTTTTTAAAAAGTGTTAAGTGAGCACTTTCTGGATTTGTAATAGGCTGGCATTGCAAGTAGACTTGGCAAGAAGTATGAAAGATCAAAATTGTAAATGTTTTGGAATTAGAATTTTTTAAAAATATGTTTTTATTGATTTCAGAGAAGAAAGGAGACGGAGATAGAAACATCAATGCTGAAAGAGAATCATTGATCAGCTGCCTCCTGCACGCCCCCTACTGGGAATGGAGTCTGAAACCGGGGCATGTGCCTTGACGGGGAATCAAACTGTGACCTCCTGGTTCAGGGGTCAATGCTCAACCACTGAGCCATACCAGCTTGGCTATTATTATCACTTTTATTTAACAGACAAAGATATTGAGACAGCCTGATTGAGACTTTGCCTAATGTAAACAGTTATTAAAGACTGTTATGGGTATTGCAACTCAGGCTATCTGGCTTTAATAGTCTATGTACTGTATATATTACTTTTGGCAGAATCTGAATATTTGAAGGCAGACCAAGACATTTGTAAGTACACACTTGTTGGACACCTACTATTTACAACAAACACATTATGCAAGACTTAAAAAACATAAGGACAAATAAGACTATCCGGTCTTAAGGAGTTCACAATGTAACACAAAGATAATTATATTGGCAATAATTATGAGGCAAAGAAAATCAAAGTGACTATGAACCAGAGGCATAAGCAACTGCTGTTGGAGAAGAATCTCTCCCATGGGTTCCCATGTGCCATGTGCCTACCTTCATTACACATATCACACTTGACTGCAATCATCTGTCCAGTTCTCTGTCTTTCTCATTCGACTGTGAAAATGGTGACTGTGTCTTATTCATCTTTGTTTCCTAGGTGTCTATCAAATTTCCTGGCATCTAGCAGGTTCTCAATAATTGTTTATGGAATGCATGAATAAATGGAGAAATGGGTGTGGAGAAAAAGAGATGAAATCTGAGTGGGGAGTGTCCAACAAAGCTTGATTGAAACGTTGACTTTGGAAAGGCAGGGTATAGGATGGACGAGACAGAAGAAACAGTATAAACAGAAGCTTGAAGATGTGGAAGTGGTTTATTGGACTTAGTGCATTTTTCAGTGACAAGAGCCTGTGGCTTGTTGACTAAGGTCAAGGTTAAGGGCGGAGCTGATATAGTTCTTCAGGTAATTCAGGCAAATCCCAAACAACTTGTCATGAAAGAGTTTGATAGTTGTTTGCTTTGTTCTAAATAATAAATACAATATCATTAATTGAGTACTGATTGCATATTTGATATTTCACAGATATTAGTTGGTTCTCACAGTAACATGTACCTGCTTATTTTATAGGTAAAGATATTGATGTTCTGTGCAGGTAAGTGACCTGCCCACAGAGGTAATAAGAAGTGTAGCTAGGATTTGAAAGCCAAATTCTTCTGAGTTCAAGGCCCTTGTTTTCTCTAACATGTGGCTCTAAGACAGTTTGTGTACATTCATCCAGCTAATGTGAGTATGTGATTTATCTTTTATTTCTTCTTCCACATGTACCTAAAATCTGCAAAGGCTCAGAAACATTTGAGGCTGAAGTTGAATCAGGGAAGTAAGATTTCTTTTTGTAACCCTTCAGCAAGGCAGGAGGCTGCAGCTCATTGGAACTCATCTTCCTATATACTCAAGTGCCTCCAGAGAATTCGAAAGCTGGGCATGAATATGTAGACATGCAAGAAATGAGCAAGGCAGATGTTACACCGATCTCCACTGGGCCATTTTAGATCATAGTAGCTAATATACAGCACCTTTTTTGGCTGCCAACATTTTTTGTCCCTGTTTATCAACCTCCTTTTCTCCCTCTCCGCCACTGCCAAACCCCTGCATTTACATCTTTCTATCCCCAGAAAAGGCATCCTTTGGTTTTCTGTTGTTGTTTTTTAACAGAGCAAGTTATTCAAGCCTGTTTAAAGATTAAATCCTATTGGCAGAAGAACTCATTGCTTTCAAACTGCTGTGACATGTGAATGCTCACTTATCCTTGTCCTCTACCCCATCACTGTGTCTCCCATCCCTGACAGGTTTCCTTGTTAACAATGAAGCATAACCAAAGTTTTGGAGAATAAAAAAGAATGTAAATTTTCATTATTAGATTTCTGGTTTAGCCTGACATTGAACAACATGAGTTTAACTCTACTGCCTCACAAACTTCAACTAAATAATAGTTAAAAAGGGGGGGGTGGAGAATTAGGAGAGGAGAGGAGAGGAGAAAATCATAGCTAAAAGCAAAATTTCAAAAGATGAGAAATCAATGGACTGGTGGAAATTAAATTATTTTGCTCAATTGTTTGGTTCAGTTATATATTTTAGCTTCACTAATTGCAAATCAACAGATTAGAAAATAATCGCAATTATTTTTTTCTTAAAAATCACAAATAAAATCCAATATTGTCTACAATATAAATGGGAAAATTATAAAAGTCTTATGACAATTACAAAAATTATAATTTTGACTTTTTTTTTTTTGGTATGGAGGCATTGAGTAAGTATGGATATGGTTAGAACTAGGACATTAATTTAGATTCCAGAAGCAATAAAGGGAATAGCAGGGGCAATTGTAGGGTTGAAAGGTTAAGGTTGATGTGTATAGTTACATTGATTATTAATTCAATATTAATAAGACCTTTTTAACAATTGGAGCTTCCCTAAAATGAATGGCTGCCTTCTTGAGCAGTAAGTATCTAACCACTGGATGTATTAGAAGGCATTACTCTGATCAGTGGGAAGCAGGACTCAACTCCTAATGTCCAAGGTGTACTACTAATGTAAGTGGTAAAATAAATACTCAACCTTAGAGTTTCTCATTTAAATTATAGCACAATTCCTTTATATCATCCTATCTCTTACTTGACCAGGTGGTTCAGTTAAGAATTCTGAGGATTATGGTATAGCACATCTTTTTCAGACTCTGTATATGAATTATGGTGTAGTACTCCTGATTGTACCTGTTTTTCTTTCATTAATTTCCCATCTCAGTAATTAAGGCCAAATTCCTAAGAGACATTTTTAATTCTTCCATTTGTCTCTTCCAACCTCAATTGATAAGCAAGTCCTTTATTTCTTTTTTTCCATGTGTATTCAAACTGCTAACAACATAAATATGATCATCCCTTCCAACTCCTGGGTTCCAATTAATCCTGTATAATAAAACCCTAATGTGCAAATTGACCAAACTGTGGAACGACTAGTTGTTATGATGCCCACTGACCACCAGGGGGCAGATGCTCAATGCAGGAGCTGCCCCCTGGTGGTCAGTGCACTCCCACAGGGGAAGCGCCACTCAGCCAGAAGCCAGGCTCACAGCTGCAGGCGGGTGGTAAGGAGCGAGGTGTCCCGGACTATGAGAGGGATGTCTGACTGCCAGCTTAGGCCTGATCCCCAGGGGGAACAGACCTAAGCTGGCAGGCGGACATCCTCTGTGGGGTCCCGGACTGCAAGAGGGTGCAGGCACAAGCTGGGCTGAGGGATGCCACCAGTGCATGATTTTTGTGCACAGGGCCTCTAGCTTTACAATAAAATTTAAGTTTAAAAGGTTCTACATACTGGCCCTTCACTTTCTCATCAACTCCTCTCACATTGCTCTCCCTCTTGGTCTCTCTGCTTTAACCACATAGTGCTTTTTTCAATTCTTCTAATCCTTCCCCATCTTTTGGCTTTTGTATTTCTCTTTTCTCATTCTATAGTATTCACTGCTCCCTGTTCCCTCCAGCATCCTCATCTCTCTCTTGATCATTTTTATCCTTTCTGTCTTAGCTCAAATACCACCTTTTCTGAGAGGACTTCCCTGGTCACCTATCTACTATAACCTTCCTGTTACTCTAGCTAACTATCTCATTTTTTTCCTTCATAACAAAATTCATGTGCATATTTGTTCATTTATTTGTTCATTTATTTGATTAATTTTTTAATATCTATCACTTGAATGTAAATGTTAAGAAAACAAGAATCTTGTTTATCTTACTTAATTCTGGATTTAACAAAGTGACTGGCATATATTAAACACAATATACACATATATGATGTTTATATTTAGTCACAAAACATTTTCTAAACTTAATTCATAGTCTATGCCTGGACTTTAATTCTCAATAATGACTTATTTCTGAAGCATTCTCTACTGTCTTCCAAAAGATAAGGCTTTACCAAATGTAGCCTTAAAGTTTTTCAGATTTTCAGGCTGGGTAAGAGATTAGAGACTGAGGATAAAGAAAAGGCACTGGGCTGGTAATAACCTAATACCTGAAATGTTAGTCATTCTAAAGATCCAAGATGCATTGGAGCCCCCTATCTGTATTCTATTTCCTGTATTCTTTCTAACCTGATTGATTTCACCCTCATTGCTTAATTTTCATTATCATTATTTGTCGTCTTTGGACAGAGAATGCTATCAGCAAAGCAGTTTGTACAAGCTGCTGTCTACTGTCAAATTCATTAATGTCCTTATTACAGGCATAAAACCTTTGTTCTCCACTGAGCTATCAAAGGCCTGTTATCTGTCAATATGTCATCCAGAACAAAGTGAGAAAGTCTTCATTCTCATCTTGCAACTTGAAGAACCATTTAGTAGTGAACAATCCATTCAGCCTGTATACTTTATTTAAAATCTTACTCTTTCACTCCATTTTTCCATGTAACCCCCTCTGTGCCTCAGTATGTTCTCCAAAGAGGAGACCCAGAGGAAATGAATGCCAATCAATCCTTCCCTCAATTTGCTTAAGGATTCGCCTGGAGATTTTGATTTACTAATAATTTCCATAATTTCACATAGATAATGTAAATGCAAACTTCAGTCTATCCCTGTGCAAATAATTTAACACTGCATTTCACTTGGTTATTATTTAATAAAATTTCACTGTAGTTTCATAGACAGACTTGAAAGAAATAGACATTGTAAACATTAGCCTTCATGTTTCTCTAACTTTGAGAAATGCCTCTCATATCTGAGCAACCACCTGATACAAAGAAATAGTGAAATCTTTAATCTCATCAAGGAATGAATTATTTTATTTCGTTGGAACGTTCAATTTGTTGAGGACTAGCTTATGTATGCATATTTGAAGTTTTAATATTAACTTAACAAATTATAAAACATATTACATACTTTCTAAAACAGAGTATACTGAATATATATTAATCTTTATTTGTGACTTGCATTCATTACTAACATTATTAAACTTTTTTATAATACCCTCAGGAACCACTGAGGAGTATAGGGCTGTTTGCCTTGATAAGTAAGTGTTGAAGTACTTTGAGTTTCTTTGTCTGCCAGTTATAATTTCTTTGCATTCATTATCATTGGG
>NW_005871060.1:5422891-5570393 GCF_000147115.1 Myotis lucifugus | reverse complement strand
TCAATAAAATGAAATGCGTACATTCTAGTAGGATGGTGTGAGGATGAAGTGAAATTTGTACATAAGTGCTCAGCACAGAGGGTACTCATTAACTATAAGGTTTTTCTCTCCCGCCTCCATTTCTGCTTCCTTGACTCTTTGTGCTTTAAACGGAGATCTGTTCTACCTTAAAGCCCCTAAGTGACGTTGCTGATAAAAAAGGGGAGGCTCTTTCCCTGAAGGTGATAAGCATTTTCTCTATCAAATGGGAATCAGAAAGTGTAGAGAAGCAACTTTCTCCAACCCTTTCCTCCAGGGAGACTACTCTGAGTCCCCTCCTCAGATTATCCCAGGAACATATTGGAGAAAAGGGGAGAGAGGATGAGAAGCCTGTTTCTATTTCATGTGCCTCCACCTATAAAAGCCTATATATCTCTGTTAATTCACTTGCAAATTTTTAGCATATACGCATTATGATTGATGTTCACTGTACTGTGAAAATGCAGTAGAAATCTTGCTGAACATTTACTTACTTGTTAATTCAATAAATACTAAGTGCCAGGCACTGAGCAGTAAGCAACAGATAGAGGAAGACATGGTTCATGCCCTCAGAGATTTATATTTGAATGGGGAAGCACACAAGTTAAAATTAAAGTTTGACATGTGCTTAAGGAAGATGAGGTAAGTTATAGAAAAACCTAATGGAGGAGCGTCTGAACCAGACGCAAAATGGTGAGGGTGTGCCTGGCCAGCCTGGGTGAGGGGCTGATGGCTGTTTGCAGGCTGGCCACAGCCCCTTCAGTGGGGGGGTCCCCACTGGGGTGCCTGGCCAGCCTGGGTGAGGGGCTGAAGGCCGTTGTCAGGCTGGCCACAGCTCCTTCAGGGTGGGGGGGTCCTGCTGGGGTGCCTGGCCAGTCTGGGTGAGGGGCTGATGGCTGTTTGCAGGCTGGCCACAGCCCCTTCAGGGTGGGGGTCCCCCCTGGGGTGCCTGGCCAGGTTGGGTGAGGGGCTGATGGCTGTTTGCAGGCTGGCCACGGCCCCTAGCCACCCAAGCTCCCAGTGGAGGCTGGCTGGAAGCAGGTATCTGGGGTTTATTTATCTTTTATAATTGAGACTTTGTTGCCTTCAGCGGAGGCCAGAGCTGGCCAGGGCAGGTGGGAAGCTTGGCTTGCTCCAGCTCCGTGGTTGCCGGCTGCCATCTTGGTTGGGTTAATTTGCATATAGTCACTCTGATTGGCTGGTGGGCGTGGCTTGGGCATAGCAAAGGTATGGTCAGTTTGCATGTTTCTCTTATGTTAGATTAGATAATTAATTTTAAATTCAAAACAGGCTGACTATGTTCTCAAGTTGAACACAACGTTTTGACATACTTTGAATCTTGTTTGCTTATTTATATCTTGCTATTGCCTTTGGGGTTTTTCTTTCCTTGTGCTTTACCTTTGCTTATTTTGTTTTAGTATGTTCATTTAGAAAATGTGAGGCTGTTTTTAGTTGTGCTAAGGGAAAATTTAAAAGATGAAAAAAATAAAGACGATTAATCCCCCTTTGGTCCATAGACTAATAGCCTGGAGTATCGGGTTGCTGCAGAAGCAATGCAAGTACAAGACTCTCAGGAGGCAGGAGAAAACTCATGAAACATATGGGCCACCCTCATTTAGAGTCTGTTTTCACACTTTTAAAATAAGAAGAATATACCTAGCAAGTAGGATAGGCTCTGTAGGGAGATTGCTGTGATTTTTATCCTAGCAATGTGATTAGCTTCACGATCTTGGACACATTACTATCATCTCTTTTCCTTATCCATAAAATGGGAAAAGCCTAATACCTATTTTGTAGGATTTATTGTGTTAGATGAGTCAATATTTGCCTAGCACTCAAAAAATAAAAACATCAAAACATTAAATATCATTGTCATTAATATGAGTTTATAAAACCAGCTAATGCATGTAAAGAAAATAGCCCAGTACCTAGCACATATTAATATAATGATTTAGTAAATTGTCTTCCTCCTCTTCACCTCCTCCACTTTCTCTTTTATTTTCTCATTATCATCCCTTTTCAAATGAGTATTTTCAGTCAATATCTTGTCCTTTCTACCCTTAGTGAACTATAGTCATGGGTCAACATTATAGTTTAATACTGAATTGTCCTTTGATTCTTTGTTGAGTTCCTATTTTTCTTTCCTGACTAACCACCAGTTACTTGAGGCTCAGAACCATGTTTAATACCTACAGTACAGTGCTGAAAATATTGGATGCTCTGTAAATATTTATTGAATGGATTATCAAATAGTAATAATCAAATACTCCTATTTAAGAATGGGAAAATAATCTATCACTGATGAAAGCCCTTTAATTTTTCTTATGTGCTGAGTATTCATCTAAAAGTTAAGACTGCTTCGGGACTAGAGGGAAGATTTCCAGGTTGCTAGTTTTAGTTTTTATATACACCTCATAGAAACATTGGTCTTCTCTTTAAAAGAAAATGTTCACATCACTCCTAATATTTTTATTTACAAAACAGATGTTTGCCTTCTCATTTTAGTCTTTGGTTATGTACTCAGAAAATAGGTTCTTTGGAAAGATTTTACCTATAATGTACATGTTCATTGAGGATTGGGAAGCACAGCAATGTTATCACTAAGTATCTGTGATTTACAGCTTTTTCTCTCATGTAACTGTTCCTACGTCAATGCCACTCATTTACTTTCTTCTTATAAAGTGAAATTCTGTCAAGAAAGGTATCTGGAAGTACTTCACACATTTATCTACATAATCCTTCATGGAATTACGTAAGCTTCAACCATTCCTACTTCCGTTTTCCATATGAAAAGCGGAATGACGTGGGAAACCTGCAGTGAGGTGCTGAAGGCTTCCTTGTTCTTCATCCTTGTTCCTAACCAGATGTCTTTGAACTCATTTTTGTGCTTTGATGCTTTCCAGTTTCATCACTTCCAGATAATCATTCTGATTCAACTTGGGTTTAGTAGCTGGTTTTCCTTTCCACCTGCTTCTATTTTATTGGCAGGTGGATAATGACTGCTTCCAGGCATTTCAAACATTAAAATCCCTCAGATCTTGCACAATGATTGCCCACATGTGCCTTGCCCCCCCCCCGCCATTCATTCAATACAACAGAATCACCTATAAATGAACAAAAGTAAGCCCAGGTCCAGCCTTTGCTTCTTCTCATCTTGATCCCAGTCACTTCTTTTTTTGGTTCTTTGGCTCTCAATTTTGACTTCCTGATCTTTTTGTTTGTTTGTTTGTTTATTTAAATTTGCCCTGGAGGATCTATTTAGACGCTCCCCTTCACTTTGTATTGGTCTCCCATTTGGCCCTTGACCTTGTGCACATCTAAGATTTTGATTGTCTGCAACTTTAGGTGAAAGACATACTCTCTCAGCTCTACCCAAAGAACCCTTCCAGCATATTTCATCACTGATTATCTTATTCTACCTCCATCAGAAGAGAATTTAGACACATATGTCACTCTTCCTGGTGGAGTTTCTATGCAGTTAAGTGGACAACAGCATTTTTTTAAACTAGACATAATCCTTTGAGACATAGCTGAAAAAATGTATTGTAATTTATTTTCTAATTATTGTCTTTATATACAAGCAAAAATTATTTCCACACATATAAATTATTTAAGTGGTTCATACAATAAGTTAGTCAAACCAGTAAAAAGATAATCATACTGGTTCTATGACATTAAATTGCTAAAGGAACTTATTTAAAAAATGCTTTCAAAGACTTGTATATAAAGTCTAATTATGTGGTGAGGTAGTCATAAGCATATATAAATGAACTCATAACTTAATAATACAACTTTTTGAGGGATGTCTTTTCAATAGTTGATTTACTTAAAAATTTGAGATACATTTAGTACTCACATATTTTTCATTGGCATTTAATTTTAATAAGGAAGAGCCTAATATTTCTATAAAATTTATTGCACCATGATGAGTGATAAATAGTTCAAATACTTGACAGCACTTTATAAAACAATATTTATTTTAATTGATGAAAATAAGTGAAGAGCTATGAACATATACTAGTATCCTAAGTTGTTTTTTTCTTTTTTCAGTAACCATAGAACATGATCTTTTCCTTTTTTTTTTGGTATATGTTAAAAGAGCATTGTGTCTGAAATGCATAGATTATGGGAAACAGAGAAATCTAGAATTTTTTCCTAGTTGGGCTAATTCACAACAGATAATAATTTGAGAAACTAGCATTTTATAACCCTATCCAAGGAAAACATGAACTATGTGCAAAGGTTTAGAGTGGAAAATGTTGCATTTTTTTCTGAGTGAGGAGAAAGTAACATCCATTGAGACTTAAATAATAGCATGTGACAGTAGATGCTACAATTAAAAGTCATTATGGGCTTCATAGTAACAAATTAGCACTGAGCAATGCTCTCAGGAAAACATTAACAAGACAGATCTTGCTTTATGGGGTAAAGGGGTGGGCAGAGGGTAGAGTTGCAGAGGTACAGCCCTTTACTCCAAGAACAGGAAGACTGGCTTAAAATAGCTGGTTCAAACATAGGTGGCAGACATCTTTGATCAAAGGAAAGCAAGAGATATCTTTTGTAATACTAGAATTAGAAGTACTGTTGTTCAGACTGTTAAACTACAGCAGGAAGGCCGGGGAGGGTGGGGGGGCTGGAGGGGGGGGGGTAAGAGATCAACCAAAGGACTTGTATGCATGCATATAAGCATAACCAATGGACATAAGACACTGGGGGGTAGGGGAAGCCAGGGGATGACTGGCTTAAAATAGCTGGTTCAAACATAGGTGGCAGACATCTTTGATCAAAGGAAAGCAAGAGATATCTTTTGTAATACTAGAATTAGAAGTACTGTTGTTTTACTTTTTTGGCTTAGGGACTTGTAAACTATACTCATTTGAATTCATTTTGCCTATGCTATCTTTGAATTTATACAGAACTCTTGAGAAGCATTTAGAAGTATGATTAATGGTGGACTAGTCTTAACATCTGTAAATTTAAACTATAGAAAAGCCAACATACCCAATTAAAACAGTAAAAGTTTTAGTTAAACAGTATCCTTGAATGGCTATGGTTTTAAGGAAGAAGTGGTAGTGTAATCTTTAAGTATAATTTACCTGAATAGATGGACTAACATGACCAAATTCCATCATGCAAATATACTTTCACAGCTATTCTCTGGAACTGGACTCCTGCTCTCTTAAAATCTGAAGAGAGTTAAAATCTGAAGAGAAGGAAACTTTGTTGAGAATGTGCTGGATACTTTGAGATTTTCCTGGTATCAATGCATTTTATTGATTTCCATTCTTATTATGGTTATCATTGTAGTAATATTATCTTATTAGAGGCCCAGTGCACAAAATTCATGCACTAGGTGGGGGGGGGGGTTCCCTCAGCCCGGCCTGAACCCTCTTGCAGTCCGGGACCCCTCAGGGGATGTCTGACTGCCAGCTTAGGCCTGACTCCCCCGCCCCCAGGGATCAGGTCTAAGCCAGCAGTTGGACATCCCTCTCACAGTCCGGGACTTCTCGCTCCTTACCTCCCGCCTGCTTGCTGCTCCTTACCACTTGGCTTGCTGCTCCTTAGAGCTGCTTCAGAGGCTGTGCTCACCACCTGTGAGCCCGGCTTCTGGCTGAGCAGTGCTTCCCTTGTGGGAGTGCACTAACCACCAGGGGACAGCTCCTGCATTGAGCGTCTGCCCCCTGGTGGTCAGTGCACATCATAGTGATCGGTCGTCCTGGTCATTCCACCATAATGGTCGCTTAGGCTTTTATTATATAAATATCATATTAATAAAAGCTATTCATCATTGTTGGAAAAGAAGTGTTGAAGTGTGTCACTCTTAGACTTTAATAAAGATATAATTTATTCCCTTGTCCACCAAATGTTCAAGTATTGTGTGTATATTTACAGTTATTATTAACTAGAGGCCCAGTGCACAAAAATTTGTGCACTCAGGGGGTCCCTCAGCCTCGCCTGTGCCCTCTTGCAGTCTGGGAACCCTTGGGGGATGTCCACCTGCTGGCTTAGGCTCACTCCCTGGGGAATCAGGACTAAGCTGGCAATCAGACATCCCTCTGGCAGCCCGGAAGCCCTCGGGGGATGTCCACTTGCCAGCGGGGAGCAGGCCTAAGCTGCAGTCAGAGATCCTTAGTGCTGCTGAGGAGGCGGGAGAGGCTCCCGCCACCACCGCTGTGCTGGCAGCTGTCAGCCTTGCTTGTGGCTGAGCAGAGATCCTCCTGTGGGCGTGCACTGACCACCAGGGGGCAGCTCCTGCATTGAGTGTATGCCCCCTGGTGGACAGTGTGTGTCATACTGACCAGTCATTCTCAGTCATTCTGTTGTTAGGGTCAATTTGCATATTACCCTTTTATTATATATGATAGAGGCCTGGCGCATGGGTGGGGGCTGGCTGTTTGCCCTGAAGGGTATCCCGGATCAGGGTGGGGTTCCGCTGGGAGCCTGGCCAGCCTGGGTGAGGAGCTGATGGCTGTTTTCAGGCTGGCCACACCCCCTTCAGGGTGGGCGTCCCTACTGGGGTGCCTGGCCAGCCTGGGTGAGGGGCTGATGGCCATTTTTTACAGCGCCTCCTTGAGTGGAGGCCAGGGCAGGCTGGAAGCAGGTATCTGGGATTTATTTATCTTCTACAATTGAAACTTTGTAGCCTTGAGCAGAGCCCAGGGTCGACCAGGGCAGGCGGGAAGCTTGGCTTCCTCCATTGCCGGGGGCAACCCAAGCCTCCTGCTCGCTCCAGCTCCGTGGCCACCACCATCTCAGTTGGGTTAATTTGCATACTCACTCCTGATTGGCTGGTGGGCATGGCTTGTGGGTGTAGCAGAGTGGCAGAGTGATGGAGTGATGGTTAATTTGCATCTTTCTCTTTTATTAGTGTAGATTCTGAATATCTAATATAAGAGAGCCTAAGGTGAATAACTTTTTATTCTCTTGGCTCCTTATTTTTAATTATTTTTGCTCAGAGACCATTTGGAGAAGCTGATGAAATCCTGAATTCTTTCTCTAGAAAAATACGCATATGCTCATGTATGCAGAATTTCAAAAAACAGTTTCTAGATATTGGTGAACCATTGAATCCCAATCAAGGCTCAGTGGAATCCAGTTTAAGAACTCCTCCTTGGGGAACTTGAGGCTCCACATATGCAGCCTCTGTACTCACCATTACCAAGCTCATGGCTACTTACTCTAACTTCCTTTGAACTCTCTGCAGGCCAGTGCTCAGCCCATGGCAGGCCAGGTGCCTGGATAATAACACCCTAGAACACCTCTCAAGCACTGATGGATAAATACCCCAGTTTCCTACCTATCAGGTAGGAGAACTAGGAGACATTTTCTATAAT
Source organism: Myotis lucifugus (assembly GCF_000147115.1). Taxonomy (NCBI): domain Eukaryota; kingdom Metazoa; phylum Chordata; class Mammalia; order Chiroptera; family Vespertilionidae; genus Myotis; species Myotis lucifugus. The sequence goes on along the minus strand of NW_005871060.1, from coordinate 5,563,041 downwards.
ATCTTCCCACATATTTGTGTCAGCCAAAATTCTAAGGCCTTCCTCTAGTTTCTCCTCCTTTTCAAATATTTTCAAAGTTCAGTCTGGCTAGTCCAAAGAAGAGCAGATGCTCTCATTGGACAGAATCAACTAGGGTTGGACACAGACCTTGCAATGCCCTTTCTTTCTGCCAGGAGATCAACAGAGAATCTCTACACTCTCATTTGTTATATTCATAACTGAGACCTTGTGATACTATTAACACCTTCAAAATGATGTGACCTAGGAAGAAAACAAAGAATGATGGTTTGAGGGAAGACTAAAGGGCAAATGGTTTTTATACTATGTCGCATTTCAGCAGGGGAGATTCTGGGCAAGTCTACTTATGCTCTGCGTTCTTTGGGTTACTCATCTGTGAAGTAGACCCACCCTTAATTATCACAGGGAATATTGTGAAACAGTGTCTCAGCAGTTACAATATGGGATAACACTTAGGAGCTAGCATTAACTGGAAAGTAAAGTAATTTGAGATAATATGCATGATAATATCTAAAAAATGTCTGTTCTGAAATAAGAAAACAGCATATATTTTGTTATGAATCCTCTACTTATATATGATTCATAGCAATATAGACATTCCCCATCAGAGAGGAGATTCACTGGACTTGATGACATGCTATTAGGTTCCTTGGACAGAATTTGACAGTTTTGCAACATGAAGATAGGCTCATTTGCATCTTCCTCAGAAACATCTGGAGAGAGGAAAAAAGTGCCTTTGGAAAGCTGTTCAGCTCCCAGAACACTGAGACTGAGCAAACATTTCAGCCTTCCCTAGCTGGCCATCACTCACACCCAATGTATTTATTCTTTTTCTCCGACAAGAGAGCAACATTTGGAATAGCTCAAGCTGCTGAGTTAATCATTGCAACGCCATGGGGATGTTTTAAGCTCTGGGCCTACCCACCTCTTATGAGTTGGAATCCACACAACCACTAGGCTGAGTCAGGCAAACCCTGCAGCTTGTTCGATGTGGGGTAATCATGTTTTCTACCTTTTAAATTTTCTATCTTTGTTTAAAGCATCAATGCCAAGGGCAGGAACTTGCCAGTATTTCAATGAATCATGGGCTTCAACTCCTCATTGGCCCCAAAAGGTTTTTACCTTACATGGTGCAAGCCTCTTCTCTTTTATCTTATTGTGTCATTTTATTCTTTTTCCAAGTACACTGGGACTCAGAAGCTGGATTTTACCTGGTCATTCTTTAGTTGTGGTAGAACCTTCCAAAGTCATTCTCTGTACACACAACTAGCCTCCCTCCCTCCCAATACCTACCTAAGTGCTCTAAAACCAATAACATTTCACTACTAAGGAAATACTACCTTCCACCCCCTCCTTTTGGTCCCAGGTCTCAGGCTTTGAGGTCTGATACTCAATAGAATGGTCCCTTACCTTGTTTTCAGTAGACAAATGTATGTCTTTGTTTTGCTCCATAGCAGCAGTTATGGTAGACTTATTACTTATTTATATTCAACCAGAAAAAGCACTTCAAATAAAGGCATGAGCAGGCAGATAAAATGTTGTCCATAACTGACTTTTTCAGTAAATTTAAGTCCTGAAATATTTGGGGAAAATCAAATAATATGTTATTGTCTTAAGTTGTTTGGTGACTACCAAAAAGTTAAAAAATAAATTGCAATCAAGATACATGTGGAAAAAAAACCTTTTGCATGTTATGCTTGAAGGGTATGTAACTGTAACCCTTTCAATTTTAGCTTGTAAAGCAGAATTACAGTAATGGTAATAATAATAATAATGATTGGGGTCTATGGCTATGAAAAACTTTTATTTACAGCATAGGAAATATAATCAGTAATATTGCAATAACATGTATGGGGCCAGGTGGGTACTGGAAATATCAGGGGGAACACTTAGTAAAGTATATGATTATCTAATCATTGAAACGAATACAAAATAATCTATATATATATATATATATAAAAGGCTAATATGCAAATTGTCCCCTTGGGAGTTCAACCGGGAGACCAGGAGTTCGATCTCTTGTTATGACATGCACTGACCACCAGGGGGTGGCAGAGAATGAAGGAAGGCCCCGGTTAGCAGGGGGAAGCTGGGGAAGGGAGGCCCCGGCTGGCAGCCAGAAGGCCCCCATCAGCCCTGATCGCTGGCCAGGTCTAGGGACCCTACCTATGCAATTTCGTGCACCGAGCCTCTAGTATTCAGTATAAACTGTAATTGAAAAAAAAATTAAAGAAAAAACCCTTTCATTTATCTCAGTGAAGCCATGGGGAAGTATTCATGGAAATTGAGTTTAAAATTTTTATAAGTTCTCTATGGACTTCCCATAACATAATTGAGGCCAACATGTTTTTAGGGGCTTCAGTTATGGGGGTAGTTTCTTCAGACTTTCACTTTATTTGGCAAGGGCCAAGGAGTCAGTCTGTGTTTCTACCAACAGATGATGGTCAGGAAGACCGAGATATCTGGAGTATCAACTAGAAAAAAAGTTAAAGAGATAATTTCTACTTTTCCTTTCCAGGGAGCAATGATCTTGTAAAAAGTTCTTTGAAGTGCTTTAAGAAAATTTCAAACGCATTTTCCTTTTCTTCTACTTCTTGGATGCTTTTGCCTTAAGTTTCTTCTATTGTGGCACTGTTGTGTAATACACTGGAATTAAAGGATGATAACAAATAAGGCCATGCCAGCTTTTTGCGTTAACAAATGGTTTCCTTGTTTTGGTTCATCTCAGTTAACTGAAAAGGTCCTCACCTAATCATGTCCTCTTGTCAATGAAAGGCAGGAAAAGAACTAACACAGCAGAGAAGACTATTTTCAAAATCAATCCTTCATATTTAAAAGAGAGATCCATCCTCCCCAGGAGGTGCACACATGGTCATTAGAACCGAGACCTCCATCTTCTCAAGTGCCCTTCCATTTTTTCATACTGAGAGGAGCTTTCAGGTGCCTGCTGGGCTAACTAAAATAGATGGCTTTTTTCCTTTAATGGGGTTCAGTTTGATTTTCTGTCATTGTGGTCAATGACACAAGACCTGTTCCACTGTCTGAATGCTAGAGGAACATCATTTTCCCTCACATCATTTGAGCTGCATTATTTACACTCACCTGTCAGCTCAATGTCCTTTTCAGGGAGTGCTCTTTGATCCTGGCCCTAACATTTCACAGTTTCCCAAAAATGTAATGTACATGGGATCCATTGGATAAAAGTACTTCTCATTTCTGAAACTCTTCTGGGCTGTAAAGGAAAACAGTGAGTCTTTGGGCCATCTTTTCTGCTTTATGTTTAATGTCTGAGATAAGGGAGAAACACGTGTCTCCTGAAAATTTCTTTCCACTGCAATTTGTGAAAAGGTCTATCTGTAAAATGGCCTAAGTCTTACCCCCATCCATGCCCTGAATATTAGAATTGGTTGTTCATTCTTCCATCACCAGAGGAAAGCTCCAACTGACCCCCTAGTTCTTATGCAGCACATAACCATCCTTAAAACCATCTTTAAAATATCCTTGGTGCCAGCTGTATATATGACTCAACACTTTGGCTCACTGAAGTCAGATATATCAAGATAGGCAGCTCCTGGATCCCAAACAACTAAAATCACACTCACAAAATCACGGCCTCCAAGTCTTACAACACTCCATGTATTGAGTACCATGGACTGAGTACTTAGACTACACTAGGCATGGAGCTGAGTGCTCTCCACTTTTCCAATTACTAGTACATTGTACGCTGGCAACAAAGCTGGGAGCAGGCATGGTTTACCTCTGTTTTTCAGATGAGGCCCAGTGGGGGAAATAACATTTTCCTAAAGTCACCAGTAGTGGTAGAACTGGACTCCAAACTCAGATTGTCTGTCTTCAAAGCTGAAGCCCTTAACTTCTACCATAGGTCGCACCCCTTCCTCTTGTACCCATCTCACAGATATGAATGAGGCTCAACTGGGGAGGAACTTGGAAATAGAGTGATTAGAAGAAGACGGAGTGTGCTGTTTATGTGTTTATTTTAGACCTGAAATTTGGTTTTAAGAAGGGGTAAAGGAGAAGAGAAAGTAAAGCAACGACCCCTTTCTCAAGACCCTCTTGAAAATATAACATAGAAAATGCACTCCACACCTCCCACCCCTGTGAAAGTCACTTAGCAAATGTTCAAATAGTCCCTGGGGTTATTTAACCTTGATTCCTGGAAGGAGGGAGGGTCCCTTTACTAAGTAAGTCTCTGGTACGCTCCATGTTTTGGATAAAGCTTACAATATTTGTGTCACAATAATGTCAAGAGTGTGGACACATCATGACCGTGTGTCTCCCTTATGTCTCTTTTGTGGGTGCGCACTCCTGACGAGTGGGTACAGCAGAAATATCTGCTCCTTAAATGTCTGTGAGTGATGTTGCCAAGAAGTACACTTACATTATTTAAAGACCTTTTAAAAGAGAACCCTCCCTCCCCCTTAACACACTCTTGGCTGATAATCCCCATTGAACAATCTGCTGCTATATTTCTTGGGGACATTATTTAAAATCCTTTTAAAGTGCAGTTCTTTCTTCCCAACGATTGATACCTGTGAAGGGCTTAATAGTAGCAGGGAGGGGGGTGATAAGGAGGGGTAGAGGAGGATGACTGCTACTTAAGAGGATTTAAAAGAATGTTGCAGCCATATTTCATAACTATGATGCCTAAAAGCCTACAGTAAGGGGAAAAAAGGCTGGGCTCTGGGCTCAGGAGTGAGGATGGTTAGGTAGGTCCTCACTCCTGAGCTTCTTTTCTGGATATTTAAAATTTTTCTGATTTCTTTCTGATTTTACTTAGAATTTTCTGAAGTAAAGACTAAAAATGCAAATGTCTACAGAGGCGAGGATAATATAAGTGAGTTAGATATAAGACAATAAGGGGACTCATGTAGACTGTTATATTTAAAATATCCCTACATAATAAAAGGGTAATATGCAAATTGACCCTAACAGTGGAAAGACCAGAAAAGACCGGTCGCTATGATGTGCACTGACCACCAGGGGGCAGATGCTCAACTCAGGAGCTGCCCCCTGGTGCTCAGTGTGCTCCCACAGGGGGAGCTCTGCTCAGCCACAAGCTGGGCTGAAGTCTGCGAGCACAGCGGTGGTGGCAGGAGCCTCTCCTGCCTCCATGGCAGCACTAAGGATGAACCACTGCCGGTTTAAGCCTGATCCCCCAGGAAGTGGGTTTAAGCTGGCAGGTGGACATCCCCCGAGGGGTCCCGGACTGCGAGAGGACCCCCCCCCGCCCCAAGTGCACAAATTTTTGTGCACTGGGCCTCTAGTGTGTGTATACTCACTCACACACACACACACACACACACACACACACACACACACACACACACGTAGCTTAAACAGGTAATATATGTAGCTGATATTTATTGAGCAGTTTTCAGGTACACTTCTAAACTTTATGTGCAGTATTTCATTAAATTAAGTATATAGATCAATAAAATTGTCTATAATCTTATTATGATTTTTTTTAAATAGAGAAAACTGAGCACTGAAAGATAAGTCACTTGGGTAGTGAGCAGGACAGCCAGGATTCCCACCTAATCATCTGGGTCCTCACTCCTGAACCCAGAGTTCTTCACAGTTACATTTTTCTGAGTGCCCAACCATCCTCTTATAAGGGTTTAAAATTGTCCATGAAGGAGTCTGCAAATGAACTGTGATCTTTCGATGGCCCCTCCCATTATAGTTCCTGTTTGCTGTCCTCACCACTCTGCAACATTGCTGAGGTCAATCGCAATGCTGTATGTTGCAGCATTTATAAAAGTCAATAATAGATTTTAGTTCTTTTTATACAGATTTGGGTATTTATTTGCACAGTTGCTCTAAATGCCATCTAGCCTTCTGAAACAAAAGGGTCATGGATAATTTAGAGCTTGAATAAAATCTAGGAATCATTTAATAAAGTGACCTCATTTTACACATAAGACTACTAAGACTTAGAGAGAGCAAGTGACATGCCTAAAATGATACATTTGGTGGCAAATGCAATACTAGAATCCAGGGATGTTATTTACTGCTCTAGCAAAATTCTCCTCCCATCCCTGTTCCCATTATTTATGGCATGCAACTTTGCTGTGCCCTTCTACCATGAGCTTGGCCATGTGACTTACTTTGGCCAATGAGATTTTAGTAGATGTGTTTAATGTAGAGTTATACAAAGCACTTGTGCCATGGGGCTCACTTGCTTATGTATCTCTGCTTTTCCATGTGAAGGAGAGGGTGAGAGGAACATGGAGTCAAACCTGTTCAGCTAAGTCCTGCCTAGAATATTCAATCCCTTGTTTACCCATAGACTTATGAGAAATAAATAATTGCTGTGTTAAGACAGTGAATCATGTGTTGGTTTATTATAGAGCAATAGATAAATTAGGTTGTTTTGGTGTTAAGGTTCCCAGAATGTTCTCTGAAATAAGCATGGGAGCTCTAAATGATGGAGACTTTTTATTCTTCTTGAAAATATTCTACACTAACACTCAGTTAAAGCAAAAAACCAAAACTGTTATTGAGAGACATTATCTTACTAGTATTATTTGGGTCTCAGCTCAAATAGTACATTCCAAGAGAAGCTCTTCCTTGACAACTGATATAAAATTGTGTCTCATCTCCCTAGTTACACTAGCACATGTATCTAAAATTATGTATTTGTTTTTACCTGTTTGTTTATTTTCTCCACTAAAATTGAAGTTCCATAAAATTAATCTTACCTGTCTTGTTCACCTCTGTATTCCTAGCGTTTGTTAACAGTATCTGATATATAGTTTGGCCCTCACTAAATGTTTTTGAGGGGGAAAAGTTATAAAATATTTTCATTTTTCCTGTTAGACATTTTTGGATCTAAGGGCTGCTCAATGAATAATTGGTCTAAAGAATTAAGGGAGGTTTTAGAGAGGAGGTGACATTGAGTAAAGTTTGAGGGATAATATTTCACCAAGTTGAGGTGTGTGGGATGACATGAATGCAGTGGTACTCCTGCATAAATAAAGACATGGAGGTATGAAAGTTCTCAATATAACTGGAGCAATAGAGCTTGGCTAGAGCCTAGACTCATGTTCATAGAGTAAATTTCAGAAGATGGAACATGAGCCTAAAATATTTTTTGGTTCCAAATTGAAAAATGTATTGAACACCACCCTAAGGATTTCAAATTTTATCTCTTAGATCGTATAGTTTTTAAGCTACAGTACATTTTGGGAAGGGGATTCTGCTGGTAGTGTGAAAGATGAAGGTGATATAAGTGAAGGTTGGAGGCAAAGGATCATTTAGAAGAGTATTCCAATAGTCCAGGTGTGAGATGATGACTAGGACAGCTAACATCAGGGGGAAAAGAAGGGAGAAAATGGAATTTAGAGACACTGAAAAGAAAGTATTGATGGGTATTGTTGACCAATTTGACGAAATAGGTGAGGAAAGAATTCAAAGGAAGAGTCTAGTTCTCTAGCTCATGTGACCAAGTATCATGTGATGCCAAGCTGGAGAGAACAGGAGCAGAAACAAATTTACAAGAAGAAAATGAGTCTTGAATATGCTGGATTTGAGATGTTGAAGATTTCACTTCAAAAAATCATTACATTCATGGCTTATAGAATGCTTCCTCCAAAAATGCAATAAGCACGAGCCTTATGAAATGGTCATCCATTACTTTATTTTAAAATATCCTCCTATACCTGTGTGCTACCCATAAAGAGACAGAAAGGTGTTGATGCTTGCAGAAAGTACATGAGCTGAGCAAGGCACTATAGGAATCATGCCTTCTGTGACAGACAGCAAAAGGTCACAGCAAAGCTCTGAGCGACCTGGTTGGTGTGGCATTCTTAAATCCAACACTCTTGGGAGCTTCAGACAAACTCAGTGTATATAATTCAAGCCATGTGCATTCTAAAAATTCTTTAAAAACCCCACAAACTTGAATCCTTCTTGATAACCCACACTACTTGTTATAATCCTCACCATTAAGAAATTTATTTTGGCATCTAACTTTTATTTTTAGACTCTGATTACTGCTAATCTAAGTTATGCATGCCCAGGGAGCCTGTGAATATTTCCATCTTGGTTATAATTATCCTCTGTCACTCCCTCACTCAGCTTTAAGCTTCTTGAGGACAAAGGCAATACCTCAGGTATATTTATATCAGAGTGTTTGGCACTCAGTAGGTCCTCAATAAATGTCTGCTAAATTTAAGAACAGGTGAATGTAACCCGCTCTGATCGTTGTTCTGGGTGTTCATATGTGCAAAGGTTGTCATTAAATCATTTTTCTGACCTGGCATCTCACTATCTTAGAATCCCATTCTCTCTAGTGGAAGTGTAAATGCATGCCTCTGAATATGGTGCATAATATAGGGCTGATGAAGGGAAAGTTTGATATCAACAAATATTTTTGTGAAAAAGATTATATTAATGGAAAACACCATCGACTTTCTTTAGCCCGACAAAACTCTAAAGTAATCTCAGTATAAAACATAAGTACATGTAATGGGATAGAAATTTCCATGAGAGTAGACATGTTTGCACCTCTATTGAGTGTAGCTTTCTCAAAGTAACATGAAGGGATTGCTTGCGACAACAAATCATCTCCACTCTGTACTGACAGTTATTCACTGAGGCCTGCTGTCCATGCTAAGAGGAGAGTCCTATCGGATAAACCCCAAAAGAGCAAAATTGGCAACGTTTCTTCTAAATGATGGGGAGCAAAAAGAGTAGCCTTATCTTTATTTCCTTAGGCCTTTATTCATCGCCATCTTGTAGTATAAGTTTCTCATATGAAATATATTTAAAGTCTATCACATCCTACAGTCTCGATAACAAAAGTGAAAAGGTGAGCCACACTAAATATTTTCCACAAAACTGTAATTATATACACAACTCTTAAGTCTTCATCATGCCAGTTTAGTTTACTGCAACTTCCCCAAAACAAACTACTAATTTCTGCTCATGTGATATTAGTAAGGCAAGACTTTATTGATAGTAATAACTCAGAATTTGTGACTTCAGATGGTTATTGCTAGTTAAAAATTGGAATTTATAATCATTGATGAATCTGTCTAAAATAAACAGTCTTAAAGATCAAGATATTAATGGTTTCTTATGTGAGTGTTTAGAGTTTTGATTATAAAACAGCACTCTTTTCAAAATTAGATTATCTAAAATTATTTGTAAGTAGCTATTTTAGCTTAATTGTGATATGTGCTGTGCTATTATAACTAACTATAGTAGGTTTTTTACAATCCGATTAATAAAGCCACAAAGTTTTATATTTTAGAAATTTCACTAATAAAGGCCAGTCTTTCCTTCAAGTACTTTGATTTTAATATTTATCAGGATCAGAATATAAATCTTTGGAAATGGAAGGGTTGCCATCCATCCAGTCAAGGAAATAGAATCACACCTCAGTCTATGCTCCATTGTGCCTTATAGTTGTTGACTTCAAAGGGTATCACAAGGCTTATTTTTATAGAACAGATACAGAAATTATATGCAAAATATGACAGTTTCCATACATTACCCTAAAGTTTTAAATGAGGATTGTTTTCAGTGGTGCTTTCTTCATGCAGTCATAAACATTTGAGGAAGTGCTCCCTCCATACAACGGCCTGCTTCCAGTGGCACCAATTCTGAGAAAACTCCCTGCTCTCTCTCCTTCTATCATAGCCACGGTGGCCAGAGTGAATCATAAGCTCTATAACTGAAGATGGATCTTTTTGCCTCTACTCTGTGATCCAGTGCTACTGCCCAGAGGGTGGGGAGGAGGCAGCATTGGCCAAAATGTGCTTAGCTAGAATTACCGGTAAAGGACATAAAGAGGAACAATTCAAGGTGATAGTGGAGTCAGCCTTCTGAATTCGGTAAGCTTCTTGGCTCACCCCCTAGAGTCTGCTGCATCAGTTGGCAAGACTTCCCATTACGGGGTTTTGATGGGGATAGGGACCTTAACTTCTTTTCAGATTTAAAGGCCCAGACTGCTGCATGATGGATTCTCCCCTAATATCATTAGCTGCTCATGCTGCTAATTGTAGTGGCTGCTAATCCATCTGAGCAGCCAAAATGATATTAGCTTTCAATAGGATTTACATATATCCAGGCTTGTTTCTGCATCAGCTAGCAATTAAAGTTTAAACTGTTGAACATGCAGCTTGCTATAGGCTAAGTAATATTTAATAGCATTAACAATGCATTTCCCTATTCGCCTCGGAATCTCTTTACAGGCTCATCAATTCGCCATCACCTTTGTGTGGCACAGCCGACTTTAGCTCTTATCCTAACAGCTTCCAGAGGAGGGCACTGTCATAAGAGACAATAGAAATGCCAGCTGCACATATAAGTATTAGCAGCATAATTTATGTTTCTATTCCTAGCCACACACTCTCTCTCTCTCTCACACACACACACACACACACACTCGCACACTTATTGCAGGGGGTGTGGTAGCTTAATTTTTCAGGTCAGGCTTAGAGAAACTGTAAATCAACTTATTTGGACTAAAGTGTCTACAGAAGATGAATATTAACTAAAAGTCTATTCAAATCATTCCAAACCATGTGAGAAGTCCAGCTCTTTCAAAGTTCAGTATAAGCAGGATTACACTCTCTTGATTGGCTTGCTTAGTAAAGATTTATTTGCATGAGATTGAGTGATATCAGGCTAGAACATAAACTCCGTGAGGGTGGTTTCTTTGTCTTGTTCTCAGCTATATCCTTAAGTTACTAGCATAGTGACTAACACATAAAAAGTGCTTAGTACCTATCTGTTGAGGTAATTAATTTATAAGTGAGGGACAAAAACTTCTGATCCCAACCCCATCCTCTGATACCTTCTCCCTTGCTCACTGTTATACACATACCCACTGCCCACCCACTCCTGTTGCCAGGCCATTCACCAAGGGGAAGGTAAGTCGGAAGTAGGGTGAATGTTCTGATTTAGGAGATATTCTGTAAGCACTCTGCAAGAAAGGTGTCCCTGTCAGAACCAGGCCATGGAAGTGTTGCTACAATGATATCTTTCTGGTTATAAATCTTCCTGCCTGGGGATTATGCTGGTAGATGTCAAATGGTCATTCGGTGCCATTTTAGGATGATACAACAAATTAGTTTCCCAGGGCTGATGTAACAAAACATCAAAAACTGGGCGGCTCAAACGAACATCATGTTATTATCTCATATCTCTGGGGACTAAAAGACCAAATTCAAGGTGTCAGTAGGGCCATGCTCTTCCTGACAGCTGTAAGGCAGCGTGCTTCCTAGACTCTTCTAGCTTCTGGTATTTCCCAGCCAACCTTGGCTTTCCTTGGTTTGTAGACACATTACTCCAGTCACATGGCTGTCTCCCCACTGTGAGTGTTTGTCTCTGTATCCAAATTTCCAATTTTTATAAAGACACCAGTCCTATTCAATTACAGCCCACCCGAATGACCTCATTTTAACTTGGTTACCTCTGTAAAGGCTTTCTTTCCAAATAAGGTCACATTCTGAGGTACTTGGGATTGGAACTTAAACATATCTTTAAAATAAGCAAGTTAACCCATGACACAGGCTATGTGCAGTCTGTATGATGGTAATGGGATGTCTTCAGGCCTGAAAATCTCCCTTCTTGGGAACCAGAACAATCCATATTCTCTGGGTATAGAGGTCAATAATAACTGAATTATTCTTATCACTTCCTAGACCCTGCTATCTTGTAGTTTCCACCTTAATTGACTTTTATTGCATACTGTTTTCCAACTGTTTTCCTGATCATTCCTTGTGTTTAGTAATTTCTATTTCTCATCCATCCCTTAAATGTAGCACTCTATCTAAACTGTCAATTGCTCCACAGTCTTTTTGCTGTGTTTGGCCAACAGGCAACTGCTTTACAATTACACTTGCTCTCTGGCCCCACTACACAGGGATGATTGTGTCTACTTTACGTAAAACTCATCTTGTGAGACAGTCAGGCCAATTCATGCTAAGAGTTAGCTATTTTATTAGGAACAATGATATCTAAAGATCATATTAATTTTGGGGTTATTTTATTTTAAGGCAATCTATTGTTTTGGCATTCACATAGAATAAGGAATAAAGGTAACTACAGTTCTTATTTACATAGATATTGTCTATTCTGCTTTGAAACACAAAGTGCTGAAAACATTCAACACTCTTTGAATGGAGTTACCTTTAGGCTACTCAGGCTGTATTGGTTTGAGACACATGAAACGCATTTGCCTTTCATACCTAATTTCTCCTTATTTAAAAGTTATTTAGTATAATTATGTCAAGTTTGGTAATTTTGATGGCATAAAAAGCATTGAAGTCTCATCTTAGAAAAACAAAATGTTCCCAGTGATGACATAGAACATGATCTACTCTGCAATTCAACTACACAGAGATATATAAATATAATGATGCCAATTAATTAAAAATTAAAATTAAAAGTATTATTTCTGTTGAGTTTTGTTAGCTCTTACTCCAGAAAAGAGCTCCACATAGACGTTCTCAGCCAGAAGGGACAAAAACAGATGAATGGCTTTCTTCACGCTTCTCGTTGGGTGAATCAGTCATGCTCCAGGGTCATATTAAGTTTGCCATTTTTGTACAAAATCACTTAATAAATTGATTAGCACCTTATCTGGGTGTCAATGCCACTCCACTTTTAGAGATGTCCAAATTGTTTAAATATCAACAACAAACCTTGGGAGACAACTTAGTGAGAAAAGGCTTGTGCTAGCTGAAGATCAAAGGAGACAGATGATTGCTGTATATACTGGATGTTCGCAGAGAAGAAGTATCGTGATTTAGTCGCTGCATGTGGTCAGAGCTTTTGGCTGGCCTCGTGAACAGTGAAAGCAGTTGGAGAATACGCCAGGGCAAGCATCTACAGAAAAGCAGAGTGACATGTTTTAAGGAAAACAAGATTTTCAGCATTAGGGAGGTGACTATTAGAATGTGACTTCATGTAAACTATATTTTAGATAATTAATGAACCCAATTCTGTGCATGCTAAGGGGGGAGTAAAAAGAATGCTTTGAAGTAGACAAATGTTACAAAGTATAAAGCAAAACATCATGATATTAACAATATGATATTTTAAGCTGGCATAGACAGGAATTTTAAGAGAGCTATCAATAAATTGTCAGTTGATTCTGGGGGTGGGGGGTGGGGGGGTGGGAAAGGTCCTGTGACCAAATTTTAATTTAAGAGGATTTTATTAACTTGGTCTCAGTGCCTGAGTTTTCTGTACATGGTCAGTTAATGAATGTGTAATGTATTTGGTTATATAGTTTATTGTAGATATTCTGGGGAAGATTTAGGTAAAACATTTAAGAAAAGGAAATATGGGAAGCAACATTGTGTTTTAACCTTATATGGGTTATTCTCTTGAATAATTTGATCATAAACTATGGTGTATACAGGGAAAATTTCCAGGACATGAGTTCTGTTCAGACTGAAAAGCAGGATTTAAGTTTAATTTTCAATAGTTTCCCAATATGAATTCCACTCTTCTTGATAAGGTTGTAGGATGATACTGTGCATTCTCATTGTTTTCTTTAAAGTGGTCACTTTAAAACCACAAAGCACCCGTGTGAGAGGCCTAGAGATGGAAGCAGAGATTGGACACGACTCCAGGCCGTGCTCCAGCCACGCTTGTCTAGGAGGATGCTCAGGCTGGGGTGAGGGGAAGTTAAAAGTCATAATGAAAGCAAACTGTGAGCAGCTGTTCCCAAAGTGATTATGTGTTTGGTTTGGACTTCTACTTCCATGAATTCCTAGGGTTCACTTGCAAAATGGAAGTAAATTTTGCTTTTCAAATATGAACAAAGCATTTAAGGAAAAGAATGTTTAGAAGCAGTGTGACCTTGTTTTATATCAAATCTCCAACCAGAGTCTGCATGCCTGCACACCATCCTGCAAGCCATGTGACTTGAAACACTTTTAATGACATTGGTACTTCTCTCCAGAAGGTATGAGCTCTGAGGACAGGGATTCTGTCACTTCCTTACTCTAGTATCTAATGTAGTGTCAGGCACATAATATGTGTTCAAAAACATGCATCAAGTGGATAATCATAATTTAAGATGGCTTCAATGTTTGAGCTAATAGATTTCTTTTCCCTCAGTCTTTGGCTTCTAATCTTTCTTATCTTAGTAAATTCTAATACCGATTACCCGATTGCTAAGCCAGAAACCTGGGCATTGCCCTAGATCTTTCTTTCCCTCATGACTCACATTTAACAAGCTGCTGTCCTCCACTCCATATTAGCACCACTGCTGGCTATCCTAAGCATCCCATTTCTTGTTTGGGCCGCAGCAATGGTTCCCCTACCAGCTTCTCTACTTTTACTCTTCCCTTTCTTTAATCTCTTCTCTTTACAGTCCCCAAAATCATCTAAAACAGTGGTTCTCGACCTTGTCTGCACATTAGAATCACCTGGGAATCTTTTTAAAATCCCGATTTCTGGGCCTCCTCCTCCAGAAATTCTATTTCTTTGTTACTAATGTTGTGGCCCCACCCCATAACAAAGAAACAGAATTTCCGGAGGATGAGGCCCAGAAATCAGGATTTTAAAAAGATTCCCAGGGATTCTAATGTGCAGCCAAGGTTGAGAACCACTGATCTAAAAGCATCAGTAGATCATGACACTCTCTGCTCAAAACCCTGTAATGGAGCCCCCCAGACTTCACAAATAATCCACTTCCTTCCCAGGGTCTCCAAGATCCCTGCGGTCTGATCCTTGCCCCCCTTGTTAATCTAATTTTGGCCTCCCCATCCATTCATTCATTATAATCTAGTTGTGTGGTTTCCCTTTAGTTCCCAAAAAGTGCTACGCCCTTTCCCACCTCTTGGCTTTTCCCCCCTGTGGTTTCCTCTGTCTGGAATAAACTTTCTCCTAATCTTTGAATGGCTGGCTTCTTCTCACCCTTCTAGTCTCATTTATCCTCTGAGAAACTGTTCTTTAACTCCCTGCCTGAATAGGTTGCCTTCACAGCCCCTCCTTGAGCACACCTGCTTTTCTAGTCCCATAACTATTTGCAAAAAAAAAAAAAAAAAAAGTGAATAATTTATTATCTATCTGCCCTGGTACTTTGGAACATGTCTGTTTTGTTTACTATAGTACCTAGTGTAGTGCCTGACATATACAATGTGATCAGTAAATATAGGTTGTCCCCAAGAAAGTATACACACACTTTGAATAATTATAAAGGCAGTGTTTATTAAAATACATTTCATTTTCAGCCCAGCTGGAGTGGCTCAGTGGTTGAACATTGACCTAGAAACCGGGAGGTCATGGTTTGATTCTGGCCAAGGGCACATGCCCAGGTTGCAGGCTTGATCCCCAGTGGGGAGTGTGCAGGAGGCAGCCAATGAATGCTTCTATTTCATTCTCTCTCTCTCTCTCTCTCTCTCTCTCTCTCTCTCTCTCTCTCCATCTCCCTTCCTCTCTAAAATCAATAAAAATATGTTAAAAAATACATTTCATTTTCAAAATTGAAAATTTAACAGCTGTTAAAGTGTGTATACTTTTCTTTGGGACAACCTTTATTAACAAATTATTGAGTGATAGAACATCAGCTAAATAACAGTATAAATATAAATGTAAATACATAGTATGGGGGAGGTAGATGGGAAAGTTTTGCTTTCCCCATTTATCCATTTATTTACTAAGCATCAAGTATGTGAAAGTTTTTCTAGGGCTTCTGTGAATTCATAGAGGCCTGGTTCCTGCCCTCAGGCACTTATACCCTGGGAGAGAAGACTAATATGTGTACCAGTAACCATAATTCAAGAAACAGTTGATAAGAAAGGTGCTCTTAAAGTTTTTTCATTTATGTACTATCTATATTTAATCTATTTTTTGAAAAATTTGTATTGGCATTATGTTGTACACCTGAAACTAAAATAATATTGTATGTTAACTATAATTAAAATTAAGTTTTAAAAAATTGCATTGGACTATGGATGGGAGTTTCAAGGAGAAACATTATCTCCAGGTGAATCAGGGGAGACTTCATGAAGAACTCACTGTCTGACTCAGATTCTGATGAATACAGAATTTCAAGGTGTGAGTGTAGTGAGAAAGGGCAGTCACTATACATGAGCAAGGCAAACAGTGCACAACGTACATGGAAAGCAGCTAGAAGGTGCCAAGCTTGCCTGAAAGAGAATAGAGGGGCTACGTTTAGAAAGTGAGGCTAAGTGAGTTTATGGGGTGTCTGTCACTGCAGGGATACAGTTTGTGTATTGTTTGAATAAGCAAAGGGGAACCACTGAAGGTTTTTGAGCTGGGCAGTGATTTCATTCAAACAGGCTTTAGGAGGGTTAATCAGGAAGTACCATGTAGGATGGATTAGAACAGGGAGGAAATGGAAGGAAGGGCCTGTGTTGGGAAACTTTCTAGAAAAAGAGACAAATAAGATGGTGATCACAGTGGGAATGGAGAGAAGGGGTACAGTGGGGATGGGGGGGGAGAGTGAGGCAAAAGAGTTATCCATCTGTTTTGAAAATTCATCTATAATCTCAAGATGTAGACAAGAGAGACAAATATAATTGTGGGAATGAGGATAATAGAATGGAAAATAAGAGCAAAAGTCTTGTTTCAGTAGTTGGGGGATGGAAATTGAGTGTGAGATAGGGGATTGATTATATTGGAGTAAAGATTATGATGATGAGGTTTTAAACTTTATGTCCTGTTTTCTGCATTGGACCAAGGAAAGATAATAAATCCTAATTCATTCCCTTTTAAGGATGTTATGAGAAGCATTCTGGGAGATCAGTGATTTCTGATTTCTGTGTGAATCTGAGCGAGTGGGGGAAAGTGAATGACCTTTGACACAGAGTCAGACAGCATAGGATGAAATCTTGACTCACTGCTCACTGGTTTCCACGTGACCTTCTCAAACCATGCCAACTCTCTAACCTCAATTTTCTTCCCCATGAAATGGAAGCAAGTCCACAATTATCATAATCTCAAGGACTAGCGGAAGAATTTAGTGAGATTATGTATTCTAAAATGCTTTGCAAATCCTCCTGGGAGGCAGGATCAGCAAGGAAACTCTAGGTATGTGTCTGTGACGGGTGTTGGGTGCTGGATATGGGATATATGATGTATTATGAAAAGGCTTTAAATAATAGTCAGTAGCTTTTATAGTGTCATTGTCCTTGAACATGCGATCATTTAAAAACATTTCTTGGCTTGTTTCATTGGTCAGGTAACCTGATCTTTTCCTTTATAAATTCTTAGTTTGATAAAAGTTAAACAAGCAATTGAGGAGACCTGAGGACTTTAACCCTGGAAAAGAGCAAGAAGCTGTGCAGCTATGTTCTCACTGCTCTGGCTGGCAGAAGCCGAGCTTTCCCGCACTGCCTCCCTGTGTCCGCTGAGGGAAGCACTGGTGTGAGCTCACCTAGTTAAAGTTCAGTCTCTCTGCTTCAGGCAGACAGACCTTTGGGACGCTGACAACTGATGGGCTCTGAATGCCAGCAGAGGAGCTCTGTGCTGGGCTCAAAAGGCCCCCGATGCTTCATGGAGGAAAGAAAATGCTGCTGAGAAAAATCTCCCTGAAGCTTGAACAGAACATGAGGGTTATATTTACTTTTTAGAAAAGCACTTAGAGAATAGCCTGTTTCTAAACTTCTCTTACTGTTGCAAGAAATTTAATTTCTTTTGAAGTAAGTGCAAGCATTCCAAAATGACGGATGTGAAGAGTTATTGCAACCATTGAATATGGGGCAGAGCCCTTAAAATAAATAAGCACCATGTTCACTCCCAAATAAACGACTTTTGTTTGAGTATAGGGTGGGTTTGATAAGGATGGTGTTACAACATTTAATGAGGTGCAAGGGAAAAATGACTTTCATTCGTTCACATGGCTGTCATTATATTCTCTCCATGTTCCCTCTCCCTAAAACTTCACCAGCTTCGGGATCCTTTGGCATCTTCCACAGAAATCAAGGATATGATGACTGCAGCCTGCATTTGCTGTGGGCATATATATGTCTATTGCAGTGGTTCCCAACGTGGGGCACATGCCCCACAGGGGGGCAATTTGATTTTTAAGGGGGGCAATTAGAGAATGAGTTATCAACAGTGAATTTTTGGCATTTCGCATGGTTCTAGGGACCTCATATACAGTATATGAATATATATTGTGACGTATTTATGCATTTCAGTCCTCTTTATGTTTTGAAACTTTATTTGCTTTTTTTCCCTATCACTTCATATTATTTCTTTTAAACAAATTCTTAGCGATTTCTTCCTCAGTACTTCAACTGTCCTTTTCTTCATTTTTCTCTTTCATGGATGCCATGTTCTTTGGAAGCTTGTTTAGACCAAGTTAATGGCCTTTTAGGCTTCCTCCATGTGAATAGGAGTTCACTTCTTGAATAAGAATTATATATCCTGGCAGGGGCGGGTGTGGAGGGCATTAGGATTTTAGAGATGCTTAGGTGGGGCATGGCCAACAAATTGTTGGGAACTACCGGTCTATTGTGTGTACCAAGAAAAACTTCAAACAAGGGGGAAGAACAAGAAAGCTGTGTTTAAACTGTTCTTATTAGTATGTAGTCTGCTGGAGTCTATACAGAGTTTTTTGAGTGAACTTAAACATTAACACACACACACACACACAAACTTCCTAGAGCCAAAATCTTTCCTTCTCTCTTCAATTCTTACCTCATGTGGATTTTATGTCTTGGTCATTTTTTAAAAATCAGTAATCATCCTGTTGATTTCTTCCTCCTTTTTAAGTCATCTCCTTTGGTGGCAACACTAGCTGAACACACTCCCAATTCATTCCACTCATTAGTATTAATGTGGTAATCATCAGTCCTTTCCTTGGCTCCTTAGACTTGCTTCAATATTTACACATCGACTGAAGTTGATGGAGCAGGAATAATGAGCCTGCACGAGGTGGGGGAAGACTTGTTTCCACTAGGTGGAGGTTATGATGGAATAAATGTTATGCCTTATAGTTATCAGTGAAAATGACAGCAGTGTCCGGGCACTTGTAACATTGCCCAGCACTGTGGTGCCCGCTGTGGCATCACCCCAGCTGAACTGATTCTCTGCCTCTCAAGTGACCACGAGAGATTGAATTGCCCTTTGGCCTTCTCTAGCCTCAACTCAAATTGTTATTTCATTCTTTGTAAGGGAATGGTCCCTTTTCAGCCAGAGAGCTTTTATAAGGACTTGTGGTATTGGGAGGGCTTTTACTTTAGGCTTCCTGAAAGTACAGTTTTATATGTAAAAGAGCCTTTGTTAGACTTTTTTTCCTATTGATTTTCTGGCTAAATAAACCAGTCAACTTTTCTGCCTTCATCAAACACCTAATTCAACAGGCATTTATGGAGCACTTGCTACTGGCCAGACATTGTGCTAGGAGCTGGAACCCCTCCCAGCTTATTCTCTCCTCCCAGGATGCAGCTAAAATAAAAATAATTTGAATTGAAGACAGTGTTTTTAAAACATGGAGACATTCTACAAAGCAGGCATCTACGAGTTTGTTTGACCTCATTTCAGAGAAAGAGAAAAAAAATTAAAACATCTTTTCATCTCTCTCAATATCTTTGTCTTCTTAACCAAAATTTTCTAGAGATACAGATTATTTTGTGAGACAAGGAGAGATCCCTTTGACTAATATTTGCCACCGAAAAGTAGGATGTTTGTATATTTAGACATCGGAGCTTCCTGTCACAGGACAGCTAGGAACTTTGTCTATTGCTCTGGGTCCTGAAGATGTGTTTCATCATCGGCAGTTTCCCCGGTTAGCACTGGAGCTGCAGGCCTGCCTTCCTGCTGAGAGTTCAGAATGTTTCTCCACCACACAGACACCGGGCATTCAGCTTCTGCGAACTCCCCAGAATACATCTATATCCAGGACTAATTGTTGCTAATCCCTCACTCAATACCCGAAAGCTCTAGCTGGGGCTTTGGCCTGTTTTTGTTTCATCAGCAGCTCAGTAAAGAAAGACCCACCGGGAACAGTGTGCATCCCACTTTCAGGCTGTGATCCTGACCCCGAGGAGCAGAGGGGCTGGTGAGGCAGTTTTCTTCACAAACTATGAACAAAGCTGGTACAGGGGAGAGAGGAAAAATTGGAGGTGAGGGAGGGGGAGGATAAGAAGAGGCAGGGTGAACCAAAGGGTGAGAAACCAAGCAAAAGAGCTCTCGGTTCACAAAGCTGAAGTGGGGGACCAGGCGCACAAGGTGGGGCTCCAGACCTTGGCAGAACCAACCTTCCCATCCATGGGGGGCTAGGGGCTCTGGTTAGCTCTTCGGAGTTTCCTGCTAGTATAGCCGCCCCAAAGACACATACTTTGTGGAATAATCTTCCAATTTTAGAATCAGAAGGGAGGTTAATAACTGTCAATTCTAACCATCTCTTTTCAAAGGTAAGAGTACAAAGAATCTAAAAAGTTCAGTCGCTTGACTCTCAGGAAGGACGATTTAGCTCTTAGAGCCAAATACATGGATGTGGGCTTCTGTGAGGCAGATGGAATGATAGCAGGCACCCCGAATGGGCAAATAGCTCATGGAGTAAAAGTTCCAAGTGCAATCCAGGGACTTGGCTAGGGACTTGACCAGGACATAAGAAACCAGAATCATAAATGTAAACTAAAAAGAACTGCCCTGAGTGTCTACCTCAACCTTCTGTACTTTCTGACAGTTTCTTTAGTTAGATCATTGGGAGGAGAGCTTTTATATTTGTCTTCAGAAAAAACTCTCCCCTGCTTTCCAGGAAACATCATTAGCTACATTGATTGATTGATTGATTGATTGATTGATTCCTTTATTTATTCAGGGATCCATTACATACTTGTGGAGTCCTTGCTTTGTTCATATTCCTGAATTACTTCTTTAAGAAAGTCATAGTCTCAACATTAGACATATTCCCAAGCAATTAAAATCTGTTTCAGCACATCAATTACAAAGCCAAAGTAGTTAGCACACCAGCATGCATTCTTCATTTCAAATAGCCTAGCTCACAAAACTGTATTATTTTTTTTTTAATTAAGAGAGAATTAGTTAGGAATCCTCACCCTGCCCCAGAATGTCTTAATAGAGAAAGTTCTAGTTTATACAGAACCTATCTTTTCTGAGCTTCTGCTGTGAGCTATGTAAAGTGACAGACTTTATTGTTTTATTTAATTATTCTTATCCTCCAAGATACTCTAGCCCACTTAACTGATAAACATGTGGAGGCTCAAAGAATTAAGTCCAGTGACTTTCCCATGGATGGCCACTAATTTAAAGTGGCAGAGTCAGAATTCAGGGCTCTTGAGACCCATTTTCCCCTCTGTCCAGCACCAAGTGTCAGGGTAACTATGGTTGACTGGTGACCTGCTGGCTCCATTAGTTGGTGACTGCTGTCTCCTCCAGAGGATAGGCAGGAATATTTGTGAAGATTGGGGTAGAAAACTTGCCTAAAATTAAATGTTTTTTTCTATGTTAAAATAATTTATTTCTTCAATATTAAATGCTTTACTTCTGCCAGTCTTATATTGCATATTAATTCACACACACATAGGAAAATTTTCTTTCTCTGGAAAGTTTCATGGATTCTGAGAGTAACAGTGACATGGGAGTGCATACAAATAAATGCAACAGTGTTCTGTGACTCCATAATAAATTGGCGTGTATGGTACTGTGGTTGGACAAGGAAGGCAGTGGTCAATTCTGCTTGGGAGCAAGGACAGGTATGCAGATAGCAGACTTTCATTGAAGACTTACATGAAAATGAGAACATGGATTTGAAAATACCTTCACAGAGCCTCGCCCATACATCGTCGTTGATATTTATTTTTGTTTGGAGAAGCAGAAAGGACTGAAATGAAATATTACATTTATTTTGTTCTGCTGCTTTAATTTGCATGAATTCTACTCCATTTTTTTCTCGGTCCGTATTTATTTCTATGTGAAGCCATGGAAATGTGATCTAGATCTTTTGTCCAGGCAGCTTTACCTGGTTCCGGCTGCTCGGGAAACAGGGAGGAGGACACAAGGAGCACCCCCTTTTCAGAGTAAATCATTAACTCGGGATCTGAAAACCCTCCTTTCCTCTTCTCCCGTTTCAAAATCAGCACCTTCTCCACCTCTGTCATAACCTCCTCTTCAAACAAATTCACAAAGTGCAACAATGAGACTTGAGAGAAGAAAACAACCAGCTTTCAGACTAGAGAGGAACCAACATGGTGGAGTCGCTCTCGCGCTGAGCTTCAAGTGCAGTATGTGTGTGGTTCTCTACGTCACTGGGAAAGTTTTTAATGCTTGTAGAAACCAAAGAGTCCTGGAGAGTTACAGCAAGCCCCAGCGGTCACCAGCTGACACTTGAAAGTAACTGAAGCCATAGATCTACCCCAGAAAGAGATGGGGAAAGGATAGCAGTAGGGGGGCCAGCTGCACTGGGTATTTTTTGTTTTTGTTGTTTCTTCCCTCTAAAAAAGTACATGTCATAGACATATCTTCATTAATCATTCTCCAAACACAATTACGCAGACCTGTTGGTAGCTTATTTTCACATACATTCCTGTATACTGGTGTAACACACACACACACACACACACACACACACCTTTATTGACTTTCCTATTTAGTATGTACCAGGTTAATAAAATAATCCCTCTTTTAAACGTAATGTCCACAAAGTGACTGACCATCCACATCTGAGCTTTCTGCTCCTTATTAAAAAGACCATCTTGGAATAGGAAGTAGGTTAATATTTCTGGGTCCCAAATTTAATTCCCATGGAAGAGAATTTTGGGCCCAGATTAGATCTTATAACCTTTCTTGTTCCTATCAGCTATCACCAAAGGATTGGGTCCATGGAGAAGTATCAGAGATATGAACCTGCAGCTTGTGGATGAAGGCAGTTCCCAGTGTGGGGGAATTCTTTGAAACCCAACCAAAAGGCATTTGCCACAGGTACTTATTAAGAGAGTCCTGACTTTGCTCCTAGTAACCTAAATATCTCTGCTAATTCATTCACATTCTCTGTGACTTGTTTCCTCCATATTTAAGGCTATCATTTGAAATAGGTGATATTTAGGCTCCCTTTCAGCTATAAAAAGCTATGAATATGTCCTATGATTTAACTGATGTTTTTAGGTATAACTGAAAGTTCTGGTTAAGCAAGTCATATTGAACCCAAGAGCTTATATCTCAGCTTCCCCTAAAATCATCATGAAGAATAAAAGAAGCAGAGCTCACAAGAATTGGAAAGGACAGCAAATGAGAGATGCCAGCAAAACTGGAAAGCTGATGGACAAATGAAAATTGCTTTGGCAGAGCAGAGGAAGACAAAATCTTAGCCCAAAGAAACCAAGAAGAAGGTAGCAGGCCATCCCTTGGACATCTGAAAGTTTCAGGATTCACAGACACTAGTTACTTCTGAAAAAAAAAAAAAAAACAGTGCATAGAGCATGAGTATTAGTCTTTATAAGGAGCTGTGAGAACCCCAGATCACCCCTGCATATCTATTATAACACTGAACTCTCCATCCCAGGGGCCAGATGACTAGCAATTTACTCTCTCGGGAGAAACTGAACTAGAGAGGCCCCGAATCCAGACCCTCAGCAGGCAGGGCTGAGGCAATGTACTGAAACCAAGGAGATCTACTGGGATTATCCTCCTTCTGACCTAGGCTCTTTTTCTTTGGTTCTCAATACTGACAACTAGGTACGGGATTGGAGGGTTACTTTCTGGAGAAATTTAATGACTCACATACACACACACACACACAAAAAATCCTACTCTGACAATTTGGAGTGCCCTAACAAAATATCCAGATTCCTAATTCGCTAACCACTATCTGGTAGATTCCACCATGCTCTAGAGAAGCGGTTCTCAACCTGTGGGTCGCAACCCCTTTAGGGGTCGAATGACTCTTTCACAGGGGTCGCCTAAGACCATCGGAAAACACATATATAATTACACATTGTTTTTGTGATTAATCACTATGCTTTAATTATGTTCAATTTGTAACAATGAAATTGGGGGTCACCACAACATGAGGAACTGTATTAAAGGATCACAGCATTAGGATGGTTGAGAACCACTGCCCTAGAGTATCCAATCAACTTTTTACTTCTCCTTTAAACTGTAAGAACAGATAGACAAGGATCTCAGGACATGTGAGAAAAGCCTCTAACACAAAAGCCAGAGACCAAAACCAGCAAACAGAAAAAGGAAGTCAGGAGATTTGGAATCAATACAGAAAATAGAAGAAAACCTAGAAGAAAAATAGCAATATAATTTCCCAAAAGATGAGAGAATATATTACTTGTGAAGCAACAAGAAAGATAAAAATAAACACCACAGAATAAGAAAAAGCTCCAAGAAGTAATACCAGGTTTGGCCAAAACAATACATTCAGGAAAAGAATTGAAAGTTAAAATTAAAAATTAAGAAAAGAGGGAAGGTGAGTGTGGGGGTATGGGAGGGGAGAGATTAAGCAAATATATTATATGCATAACCCAGGGACACAGACAATAGTGTGGTGAAGGCCTGGTTTGGTGAAGGGAGGAGGTTTGGTTGTGGGGTGGAGGGGGACAAAAGGGATGTCTGAAATACTTTCAATAATAAAGATAAATTTTTTAAAAAAGGAAATGGGCAAAGAATAGTCACAGGTAATCCCCAAAACAAGAATTTATTAATGGCCACTAAACATGAAAATGTTAAACAAAATAAAACAAAAAAGCAAATTGAGAAAAAAATGCACATGGATAGTAGGAGAAAATAGATAAGAAAATTAGGAACCATCCAAGAGATCAAACATCAAATCAGTAAGCAAATATTAACTCTATGAAAATAGAAATTTGTATAAGAAAGGAAATATAATCAACAAACACTAGTTGGTTCTTGTATGAATGGTACTTATATAACCACAATAAAATAAATGCTTAATATTGATTTAACAAAAATTCTGGCATAACTCCTTTTTTGTATTCCAATGAGGTTGGATATATAAAACATTGTTTATCATTTCTTTTCATTTTATGACAAATTATTATTCATGGATTTGCTTATGTTTATTGCTGTGTTAACCTTTTATTATCATTTTGTAAATATTGTTGTTATAATGAAAATATGAACCCTTTGGCTGTGATATGAGGCAAATTTTGTTTACAGTTTGTCCTCCTTATTTTATTTGTTAATCTTTTTAACATGGAAAATTTAAATTTTTATATCTATCAAACATTTTTATTTTCTTATTTTCACATTGCTCAGGAGGTTCTTTTCTAAAAATAGATATGACATTAACTTTCATTTTCTTCTTTGATTGTTATGGCTTTTGTTTTCTATGTGCCTGAGTTGTTCTAGAACTTTTTTTCTGCCATTAGACTTAACTCATCCTATCATGATTTATGGGAAAATCCAACCTATTTTCCCCTTGGTTCAAAATGCCTCCTGGCCAATGTGGAACAGCGGTTGAACATTGACCCAGAAACCAAGAGTTCACTAGTTCAATTCCCCAGTCAGGACACATGCCCATCATTCGAGCTGGATCCACAGTAGAGGGTATGCAGGAGGCAGGCAATCGACGATGTGCCTCTCTCATTGATGTTTCTCTCTATCCCTCTCCCTTCCTCTCTCTCTAAAAAATTAATGAAAACATATTTTTAAAAGAATTTTTTAAATGCCATCATTATCATGTATTAAATTCTTACATATTCTTGAACTTTAAAATGCATTATTTTTATTCATATAGGTACAAAACATTTCCCATTGGGTTGTTATGTAAAAAGTGGTTTATCATTGTGGATGGGATTTTTTAAAATTCATGGTATTCTTTAACTGATTATTAATATTAAATAAGAAAGCTATTGCTATATGTATATTTATTTTGTAATATACTATTTTGCTGAACATTACTATTTCTAATAGTACTTGAATTGGAATGTCCAGATATATGATTATATAATTTTCACAAACATGTCTTCTTCTTTCAAATATTTATGCCTTCGATTTTGTTTTTATGTATTGGTAGAAACTTTCAGAATAATGTTGAATAATAATGGTCACCATGGACATTCTAATTCCTGGCTTTAATGGAACTGCCTTTGAAGAAGTAATGAGAACTCCAATGCCTACAAAAGCCTGTCAGGAAACAAACAAGTGACACAGGCCAAGGTAAAAAAACACACACAAGGGAAGTGGCATAAAATACAGCCTCAGCCACCTGTTCTCTGTGCAGAGGAAACAGTACAGAGTGCTAGAGACTGTGGCAAACCAGGGCGTGCATAGCTGGTCTGCAGTGGGTAGCCACTAGTTAGCTATAGTTAATTGTTGGCAGGTGGGCCTAATTTGCCAGAAGCCAAAAAATCTGGAAGCTTTTGTGAAATATGATTTTTAAGTGCTGGCAACTAGAGCAAATTAAAAACAAAAATATGAACCAGCCTAACAAACTTTATGTAGGTCATATCTGGCCCTTGGGCAGCAAGCTCCGGACCTATTCTCTGGACTACAGTTACCACTAACGAGCATGCTATTGGCTGTTGCTTTCAGATAGATTATGTGCAGTTAAGAAAGTGTATTTTAAGCCTGGCTGGTATTGCTCAGTGGTTGAGGATGTCACGGTTCGATTCCAGGTCAAGGCATATGCCCAGGTTGTGGGCTTGGTGCCCAGCTGGGGGCCTGCAGGAGGCAGCTGATAAAAGATTCTCTATCATCATTGATGTTTCTATTTCTCTCTCACTTCCTCTCTGAAATCAATAAAATAAAATAAGAAAGTGTATGTTAATTTATTTTTTACTAAGAAATTGTATCAGGGATGAATGCTTTCCTGGTTTTCTGGAATGGATACTGTATCAGTAGTGAGATGATTTACACAACTTTTCATACTTCCAGAAAATTGTGCTTTTATTAAAATTTTTAAATTTACTAGCATCAGGTTATCTATATTGAAAGTTAATCATATTTTTTCATTGATATTGTATTAATTTGCTAGGTTTGCCATAACAATCAAGATGTAAACACGGTTGGTTTCTCCTGAGGCCTCTCTCTTTGGCTAGTGTATGGCCATCTTCTTGTTTGGTCCTCACATGACCTTTTTTCTGTGCATGTGTATCCCTTGAGTCTCGTCTGCTTCTTATAAGGACACCAGTTTTATTGGCCTAGAGCCATACTGTTAATGACCTCAATTAACCTTAATTACCTCTTTAATGTCCCCATCTCCAAATAAAGTCACATTAGGTGGTTAGAGCTTTGACAGCTGAATTTTGGGAGGACACAATGCATCTTGTCACAAATATATTGGTTATCTATTTATTTTCTCTTTCAGAATTATTGGCACTTTCTCCTTTTTTTTTAATTTTCCCAAATAATGAGCTCTTTGGTCCCATAGCGTGCCAAGAATCCTTTTCTATTAGCTGAATGTTCCTGTATAGACTCTTAATGCCTGCTCAGTAAAGTTGGCAAATTGAACCAAGACAACGTGGCTGAGACTTGGCACAGATGGAGAGTAAGATCTTTGGGAATCTAGGCATGGTGCTTCTTTGACAAAAGATAAGTCTGAGGATTGAGTTAGTTCTTTCCACATCATAGTTAAGAGCACAAACCATGGAGCCAAGCTGCCTGAATTCAATTGCAGAGCTTTCACTTACTGTGTGACTTTGGATAAGTTACTTAACCTCTCTGTGCCTCAGTTTTCTCACATGTAAAATGGAGTGCTATCAGTACTTAGTGCTAACACCCATGGTTGTTATTTGGATTAAATTATTTGGATTTTTAAAGTGCTTAGAAGATTGTCTGGCTTGTGCTAGCTGCTTTAGAAGTGTTTGTGAATAATGAACCACTTTAGGTGTGTCTACGACCTGCTGTCCATAGTGTTACCACAAAACAGGGCCCCAGAAACTGGTGCTGAAAAGGAGTCCTGATGGAATTCTCCATTTATTCTTCCAGTCACTTGCTAATAGGGCTGGCCCTTTGAATTGATGAATCTCTTTTACTCATAGATAACTTGGGGGATAGGGCATGACTAAGGATGATATTGAACTTTCACTAGTTTAGCTGTGTATGAGCCAGGTCCAGTTTGTTTGTTCTCCAATCTGGTAGATTAGTTCATACCAGTTACAGCTATCAACTCAGTCACATTTTTAGAAAAACAGTCTTCCTTGTCCTTCAAGTTGTTTGCTTTTTGTTTGTGATTTTGTCATATTTAAAGGCATTTTAAATATATATGAATTTAAATCTTTTGCATTTTTCTTTTGTGATTTCTTTGACTGCTTTGGGGCTTTGAAATTTCTAACTAATTTAAGATTAGAGAAACTATTCCAGTTAGTTGTTAGCCAAGACATTCTGATGCAGGTCATAAAACTGGCTAAGAAATAAATACATTACTGAAAATAGTCCCATAAAGAAGCCACATAGTGAAGTGGAAATGATGAGAATTTTGGCAAAAGTGACCATGATATCTTAGAATCTCTGATAGGGCAGAAAAAGTTTGACATGGTAGTTTCATGTTATAGAATAGAAGTGGGCAAATATATGATATGCAAGTGCCCTCTTCCTACTCCTAAGCCAATGGTTGCCATCAGTAATTAATCCAAAACCTTTTTATTCTGCTGAGTTTGGAAATAGTTTCTAATTCTTCTCAACTCAGTTCTGCAGAGAGCCACTAAACAGGTTAAGTCGATATAGTGCTCATTCCTATTATAAAGGGAAGGATTTTTAAAGTTTCAAAATATATATAGGTTAGGAGCTGATAATTACCATGACAACATTTGTGTGACAGTTTATTAGTATATTCATATAGCACTTGGCACATCTAATTATAATGATTCTTTAAATGGCGGTCCCTCCTGCTGGATAAGACCCCTGATAATGGGGACTATGCCTTCTTCCTCTTTGTATCTGTGCTGTCTTACATAGGGCCCAATGTAAAACATTCAAATTCATTAAAATATGCTGAATTGTATAATCCTATATAATAAAAGTCTAACATACAAATAGATCAAACAGTGGAACAGCTGGAACAACCGAACAACCAGTCACTATGATGTGCATTGACCTCTAGGGGGCATGTGTGGAACATGGCAAGCATTGGTTTGCTGCGGGGATGGGGGGCGCCAGACCAAGGTGGGGCACTGGTCGCTGTCACTGGGGGCGAAGCTCTGGTGGTTACTGAAAATTCTTTGCTCCCATGTGCTGCTGTCCTGCCGGGCACTCTTACCCGCTGCCAGCGCTGGAGCTGCTGCTCGCACTTACTGCCGGTGCCCGGTGCCAGTCCCAATCACTCGGCGCCATCAGCGGGTGCAAGTGGCGGCTGCCGACTCTGATCTCCCCTGAGGGCTTCTCCACCTCCCCCTCCTCCTGAGGGGTGTTCAGGACAGCAGCCGACACTTGCACCTGCTGCTGGCACCAGCCCCAATCGCTCCGCGCTGTCAGCAAGTGCAAGCCTGGCCGGCGCCATCAGTGCATGGGAGCTGCGGCAGCAGGAGCGGGGCTGCTGGGAGACAAGGGACCGGGGCCGTGGTGGGAGGGGCCAGGCGGGGGCGTGGAGGATGGGCCAAGACCTACCCCTGTGCCTACTGCAGCCTCGTGGCCCACAGTTCCTTTCAAAGTGCACAAATTTGTGCACTGGGCCCCTAGTATTACTAATAAATATGAAAACATTTTATACATATACTTAGAAATTTATGTCTTTGAAAACTATTTTTGGTGACATTATTTTATTTCATTATATATTCTACTAATTCCAGGAGGGGAAAAAGCTCCATCTAAATAGCAAAAGTGACTGATTTTTAAAGATAATTTTCAATTTGAGATTAAAGTACGACATGATCTTTTTGTGGTAACAATTGAGGTCTTTCCCAGAAAACATGATTTATGAAAGAAGGATAAGATGTATTAGCTAGATATTGAGGAATAGCTCACAATGTGAGTGGCAAAAATTGGTCTTTGGAATTATGCAAAACTTTTTGGCTTCATATTTTTCTGATTTGGGTAAACTTGGTAAAGGCGTGAACATAGTGCTTGCAAAGATATTAATGATATTCACTAAATTGAAAGAAAGGATGTATGCTGCCTAAGTAGACATGATTATTATTTTTTTTCTCCAAAAGGAAACATTCATAACCCAGGCCAAAGCTAGAAAACTCTCAAGACATTGCTGGTCAACCGCGCAGCGAGACCATGTTCCTACTTGCGTGGCCAGCGCAGGTAATTCATTCTCATGGCAGTGTCAAGACAGAAGGGCGAAAATGAAAACAGTGGTGAGTAATGTGGCACTGCTTGACCTTTTCCACCGGGGAAATGTGAATATAAGAGAAAGTAATTTAAACAGAAGTAAAATGGGGGTGCCTTTAGTTTGTAAATATCCCTCAACCCCCTAGTCATTCTTCTAGACCACACAACTCCTGCAGTTACTCTGCCCTAGAGCAAAGTTATTTGGGCTGGCTAAAACATAGGATCAGAAAAGAAAAAAAGAAAAAAAAATCACAAAACAGGAAAACAGTGAAGGGATCAGAGCCTCAACATTGCAGAATAACCAGTCAGAAGACAAACGTCTGAGGTCCCATTGATGACGACATTATGCTGAAGGTGTTATCTCAGGAAGATCAATTTAGTGCCTCTTCATCATCATGGATTGAAAGGGGGAGAGAGGAACTCTAGTCAAAGATTAACCGTTTAAAAATCTACTGCAAAGGTCTAGGTGTCCCCTTATAATGTTCTGAGCTACAAGAGTGGCAATGTGAATGAAATAAAGGATGGCGACAGGGACACTGCAGAGAGAGCAGGGACACGGCTTGGGGACTGACCACACGTAGGTGAGGGAGAGGGAGAATGAACCTGCCTCCGCCAGCCCACACCACGGCTTGATTTTCACAAGCAGATGGTCATTTTAGTATGAGCCAAATTACTCTAAAGTAGGACTTTGATTTTATAAATAAAATGAGAAAACATTCTGTGTATTTTTTCCTGACTTGGTAACTATTCACTTTTCTCCGCATTCTTCCATCATTAAGAATAAGAATTAAAGAGTCAGCACACTGTGGTAGACACAGCATGGAACTGAGCTGGGAGCACCAAGTTCAAGTTCCAATTCTGCCCCTGAATAACTGTGACTTACCCTTCGGAAGCACCCGTGTGCCCACACTGTAAAAGGAGGCTGTGCTGGACCTCTCTAAGGTCTGTTTCATTTCTAAATGTCTATATTGACTTCTCTACGGGTTGTAAATGTGTCCTCCTAACAAATTATGAAATGATGGCATTTCTATGAAGGGTGTTGCCCCTGAAAGTGTGCAATTTTCCTTTCACCTTTATCATTATAATGGCATCTACCTCTAGGTTGAAAGACTTCCATAAATTCCAGTTTGTGAACTCAGGGAAACAGAAAGATCAGAAGAATAATTTAATGCTGTTACAGGCAGTTGAGCAGGCCAGAAAAACAGAAAATGAAACTAAGTCAACAAGCAAAATGATGGATGCCACACAAACTAAGGGGTGTTTTAGAATGAAGAGAAATGCCACTGCAGCAAACCACATGGTGCATTTAAACCTGAGAGGACAGCGGCGCGGGCCTTGGATGTGCATGGAACTCAGCTCATTCCTTCTTTAACCCCCTGGCAAAATCCCCATTTGTCAAACTGAACTAAGACTAAAGTAACAACAAGGTGAGTAATGAGAGAAGGAAAGATAATACTTGCTCTGATGATTTAACCTGAAACTACAGTCAGTCACAATAACACCTTTTAGGGCTTTCATTTGCGCCAGCTTGGGGGAGACATATTTCTGAGACTGTTGTAAGGTTGCCTTCTGTCTAGCTTCTGTACATTTCTCTCTTAGTTTCATTAATGGCTAAAATTCTTTTAATCTTAGAAACAAGTCACTTTTTCCTCAATTAGGACGAAAGTTCAAATTACACGTATTCCTGAAAGTAATGACACTTTGACTTAAATGAATGCTAAATTGTGAGTGGATATTAGTAGATTTTTGTTTGAAAGTAAGTTTTCGGTGGAGAACATAGAGCCAGAAGGAGCTGTTTCTGAAACCAAGAAGGATGCTATCCAGAGAAGAGGGGAGATCATTAAAGAGGGGGAAATAGAGGCATTGAACAATCAACTTGCCTCTTTCGCACTTTGCAAAGCTAACATTTGATTCTCAGTCACTGTACTAGTAAGCTGATTTTGGGAGTCATATTTGTGTTGATAGTTTCTGTTAATGAATAAAGAGTTCTAGATCTTTTCCCACTCCTTTAATTCTTCTGCCCAGGGCATCTGCCTTGGTGCTTTTCTGTTGGCAGAAATGTAATGGATAAAATGACTGCTAGAAGAAAACAAGGAGGAAGAACCAAGGGTGCATCTCCACCTTAGCAAACCTATGTTTTCTTCCCAATCTCCTGTTTCTCCAGTTCGGCCTGGATGGAGCCTCTCCAGGAACAAATATTCCCATGTGAGAAGAAATGCCTGGGAATTAAAATTATTGAAAAATGAACCCACAAATGCACTAACTTTCTGGGGAAATGAATATGTGCCTCTGTTAAGTATCAGGAACAACTTGATCATTGAACTTAAAGATTTGCTTTAAAAGCAGCAGTGAAGTCTTCTGAACACCACACACTGCTCTTTATTATTATTGCTAATTGAAAATCCATAATGTGAACTAAGCACCTTTTTTAGTAAAGGGAAAAAAGATGAGTTCAGCTAGTGTGGTTTGACAAGTAGCCCGGATGCTACTTTCTAATGATGTCTTAATGCAAAATTATCCATGGAAGAGAGAAAAGAACATATTTGTGGCATGCATTTAAAGAAATGATGACTCAAGAGTGCAGGGCTTGAATGAATGGGGTCTTCATTTCTGAACTTCAGCAGACCTTGCTGATATTTTTAGCTGCCTTTAAGCAGTCATGAGAATTAGATCAGCATGTGAAAGAAATTAGGTCAAAGTTTTAGGGAAAACAGGATGAGGGAAAAATTGTTTACATGGAAAGCATGAGCAACGGCACAAGTCCTGTCCTTTTGATTGCCGATGCCCTTAGCAGAGCCATTGCAGTGGCGATGCGGAGGTGGAGAGTGGAGAAAATCGGTCAACAGGACACGGATGTTGCCTCAGCCCATCTGCAAAATGTCTATCTGCAAAATAAAGTTTTATGGCTTAACCAGAGATCAGGCGTGGGATTACCAGTTTCTGTTTCCCAATAGTCACCAATTTGGTGAGTGGGAATGAAATTGAATGTTCATAGAACCTTTATTTTTAAATGATTTTAGATTCATAGAATTGCAAAGATGGTATGAAGAGTTCCCATATACTTTTCTCTCAATTTCTTATAATGTTAACATTTTACGTAGCCATGATATATTTATCAAAACTAACACAGTAACATTGGTACGATACTATTAACTGAACCACAGCTTTACTCTTCTTTTCTAGAATCATTTTGGCCTCTTTTAGTTCCTTTGCCTTACCATGTAAATTCTGGAATCAGCTTGTCAATGTCTACAAAAGAGCTTGCTGAAATTTTGATTAGAAATGCATTGAATTTATAAATCTACAGACTAAACAATACTGAATACTAAAATCCATTGGGCACATTTTATTTGTATAGCTATTTAGTTCTTTGAATTATTTCATTATGCTTTATACTTTGTATGGAAACGGAAGACATTTTCTTTAATTCATACCTAATTTGTTGTTTACATCCTACCATAAGTAGTATTGTTTTTTAAATTTCATATTGTCATTGCCAGAATATAAGAATACAATTGACTTTTGTTTTTTAAATCCTCACCGGAGGCAATGTTTCCATTGATTCTAGAGAAAGGGGAAGAGGGAGAGAGATAGAGGGAAAGAGGGAGAGAAACATCAGCTGCCTCCTATACGTGTCCTGACCGGGTATCAAACTGAAACTTTCTGGTGTACAGGATGACGCTCCAACTGACTAAGCCAACTGGCCAGGGCTACAATTGATATTTCTATATTGACTTTGTAGCCTGTGTTTGTACTAAAGTCACTTAGTATTTCTAGAAGCATTTTTATAGATTCTTTGGGATTTTCAATGTAGACACTCATGTTGTCTGCAAATAGAGACAGTTTTATTTCTTTCCCATCTGTATCCTATTTATTTATTTAGTCTTATTACACTGGGTAAGATTTCCAGCACAAGATTGATATTAAATAGTAGTGGTGAGAGAGGACATCCCTGCCTTGTTCCCCATCTTAGGGAGAAAGTATTCAGTCTCTCATCATTGAGTATGATGTTAGCTGTACGCTTTTTGTAGATGCCTCTTATGAATTGAAGGAAGTTTCTTCCTGTTCCAAATTTACTGAGGGTTTTTATTAAATCAAGAATGAATTTTGAAACAAATAAAATTGAAACAGACTCATAAATTATAGTGTCAGGTGCATACAGGTATGGGATTTTTATGTCTTCCTGGTAACTTTCTCTTTTATGTAATGCTTTTACTTTAAATTTTAATTGTCTAGTGTTTGTATGGCTGTATCATTTCTCTTTTAATTTGTTTTTTCCTGACAATTCTATTTTCATAACTTTATTTTCAAACTTTCAGTGTCAGTATGTTTCCTCTTATAAACAGCAAAAATTTGGATTTTTTTAAAACTTAAGGACACTTTTACATAGCGTATTACTGGATTTTAAAAATCCAGTCTGAGTATCTGAGTTTAGTTTGTTTACATGTATTGTGATTAATGATCTAGTAGGTGTGTGGACAAAAAAGGGTCACATGCTAACCTAACTCAAGGAAGGCCTGAGGGGCAGCCTTGCAAACTCAAGAGACCTAAAGTAACCACAAAGGATGGTCTGAAATTAAAACCTTTAATTTAAAAAGCAATTATGCCCGGCCTGTATGCTCAGTGATTGAGCATCAACATATGAACCAGGAGGTCACAGTTCGATTCCCTGTCAGGGCATATGCCTGGGTTTCAGGCTCCAAACCCAAAACCCAGGCATATGTGGGGCATGCAGAAGGCAGCCAATCAATGATTCACTTTCATCATTGATGTTTCTATCTTTCTCTCCCTCTCCCTTTCTCTCTGAAATCAGTAAACTTTTTGTTTGTTTGTTCTTTAAAAAGCAATTTATAGTGGGTAGTCATGTCCTAGGCCAGTATCTTCCCTGACAAAGATCAACTTCAATCTTTACTGAGCCTATTGTCTTTTTGCATCTAAGACAGGGGTGGGCAAACTTTTTGACTCGAGGGCCACAATGGGTTCTTAAACTGGACCGGAGGGCCGGAAAAAAAGCATGGATGGAGTGTTTGTGTGAACTAATATAAATTCAAAGTAAACATCATTACATAAAAGGGTACGGTCTTTTCTTTTTTTAGTTTTATTCATTTCAAACGGGCCGGATCTGGCCCGCGGGCCGTAGTTTGCCCACGGCTGATCTAAGATAACATACCTGTGAAATGTCAGGGTAACTTGTAACTTCCCTTTTTCTGGACCCTTTATGGCACAAGAAATGGTGCCAGGGCAGAGACCACAAATTCCCTCATTGTTATTGTTATCATGTTAATTGTTGACTGTTAACTATCCTGTACCCACCTGTGTAAAATAAGCATGTGTCTATCATTTTACTTTGTATCCCATCCCAGAGGTTTCCTCACTTTGCTTTCTCTCATCTCCCTAATCTATCACCAATGGATTTCATGTAACCCACTTATGTCTCCACTTTTGATGGCAATTTATAAAAATAGCTGAAAAACCTCTATTCTCTGAAGCATTATCCCAATATGTTGAGATTCTGCTTCCTGGGAATTGTTGACAGTTTGGCTCAAATAAACTCAAAAAATTCTTTACAAGTTTGAATGTTTTTATACGTTAACAGGGGTTATTACTATTATTTTGTGTTTTTCAGATATGTTTTTATTTAAAATCTCTCTTGTTTATTATGTTCATTTATTATATAAATCTCCTTTTTCTAATCCTCTACTGATTTGGAAGTTATATCTTATATTTCTGTTATTTTCATGTCTCTCCCTAAAATTTTAACATACATATTTACTCTAACAAAGTCTAAAGTTAACATTTAGTCTTCAAACAACAGAAGACACATTACTTTAACTTTGGTCACCAACTGTTTTCTAGCATTTTTATCTTTCCTTGTTTTTAACGCTCATCTACTTTTGTCTTTATTCATTTTTTAAAAACTGTTGTTTTTATTTTCCTTATCAATTTGTTTACTTTACCAATTTGTTTACCTTGCTGCACACAATTCCCTCTTTCCTTTTAGAGTAAATTTCTTGTTACTAAAGTTATATCTTTTAGTAGCCCTATGGTGGGTGTCTACGTGCTCAATTTGTTGCCTATGAAAGTGAGTTCTTTCGCAGTGTCCTGAGAAAAGAATTTCAAAGGCACATGCGTGGAGAAGTTTAAACATGAGGGCAAGATTTTATTGCGAGTTAGGGGAATTAATGCACCCTTGGGGACGTAGAACGTAGGCAGGCTCTAAAGCACTGCCACGAGGCTCCTGCTAATCCTCCATATATCTTCTTGGTTCAGGTCAAGAACAAAGCACCATTCAAGCTATTCAACCCAAATTTCTAGCTTTTCCTGGGCCTGGATAGAGCTCTCCTCCCAGCAAATTCTATTGGGGTCTCATGCCCTCTATTCAATCCCATTAGCTTTCTGATTGTTCCCAGTCTAGGCTCTGTCCCTCTATTTCATCACCTGACTCTCAGTGCACATGTCCCAAAGTTCATTACATCCTCCAGTTTCTGTTGCATGTGCTCAGCAGAGGCATTTTCTCTAACAGCCCTGGGGAGATTTTCCTGTCTGTTCTGAGCTGGGAGAGAGGGGCAGTTTCCTGGAGCGTGTGAATGAGTCTGTTTACGCGTAAATTTAGATGGAATGTTGTCCTACTACCTGCTTTGGCTCCCAGTTTATTAAGATTGTTTAGTTCCCTTTTGCTTTCTTCCTTATATTAATAACTAGCTACCTACACTGACAAATTCTCTCAGTGTGTGTCTAAAAATATCTTTATTTTCTCCTCCTTCCTAATTGAGAGTTTAGAAGATAATATTCCATTGTCCTTTGGCCTATAATATTGCTGATGAGAAGTTTATCCTGTCCTTTCTCTCTTATTGAGTTTATGTTGATAATTTTAAATATCTGGTTTAATGTTTTATAATTTCTCTGCTTTGGGGACTTATTTTATTTCTTCTGAACTCACTGTGCTTCTACAATCTGGCAGTTCATGTCTTCCATCAGTTCTGGAATGATTCTCAGACATTATCTCTTTTTGAATGTGGAAAAACATGGTAGGAGCCAAATTATGAGTACAGAATGGAGCATCTTTCCATTTAGCCTTCAAGAACATGATTCGCTAACATTTAATAATATCCAGGTCATAACAGTATGGGGATAAGAGGCAAGAGAAAACCTGGGTTTTTCAAAACGTAGTCATCGAGCTGTCACAATTTTAATTTCCAATATCATGCAAATCAAGACAAAGTTAAAGACTACATGACACAGCATCCAGCATTCCAGTTGAGGGGTAAGGTGGAAGATTATAGGGTATATAATATATTCGTTGATTTTTCATCAAATGTTGTTTAAATATTTTCTGAGTGCCAGGCAGTGAGTTAGGCTTTAAGAGTTGGAGATGAATAATATTTATGTCCCAGCTTTGACTAGAGCCTGAATCAATAAACCCAGTATTTATTGCTCAAAAGAGACAAAGCCATTTTCAAACAAATTTTTTTGCTCAACCATTCTTGGGCTTATTAAGGTACTGTTGGAAAGTCTTTCAGTACATTTTTTTTCATTCAAAACATTGGCTGCATCAGACATATATTTCCCTATACTGTTCAGCACAGCTTGTAGTTTCGGAGCTTGACTTTAAGTGACCTGACTTACTCAAGTGAGGTTGTTTTATTTATGGAAGTAGAACTCCATGTGGGGTAGTGAAAATATCATCTTTGGAATAAAGCCTCTTCACACCTTCCCAAGGGTCAGGCTCTTTAATGAGGGGCTCAATGACCTTGTGCAGTTTCTCTGGGGAGTGGAGAAAATTTCCCAGTTAAAGGAAAGTCTGAAATTTTAGATGTTATCACTAATGAATGTGGAAACTAATGGGAGTTTCATTGTTTTAATTCTGTGTCCAGGGAATAAGTTGGATGGTCATAAAGAGAAAGTAGGATCAAATTTGAATTAAAAAGTTGTGTGTGTTCTTTTGTAGAGTAATGCAAAAATTTCAACTTTGAACATGTTTGTGGAGATGAGGAGGGAAGCAAATATGCATTAGTCCTGAGCACACTCTGTTTTCTTTTTAATCTAATAAAAATACATGGTGAGGACTCTGGTTGAGCCGAAAGTCAATATAAATGTAAACCACAGAAGAAGACAAGAAAGTCAGCAAATCAAAGTTTCATTTTGATATCCTAATTGCTAACAGCTAAGCATGTGATCATTTTCTCTGATGTGCTGCTCCCCCTCCAAAAACAAGACAACAAAGCAAAACCACAACAGCCCAAACTCATGGCATCCTTTCCCAAGATTCTATAACTAGTTAGGTAATTATCCCCTTGGTTAGGAATTGTGGGCTATTATTGGTGTATTTCCACTGGACAGAAAAGTTGGGTCAAGCTTAAATCAGCAATAATTATATATCATATTTCATGGTTTTGTGGATGGGCTGGTTTAATTTGGGGCTACTCAGTTTGTGACAAGGTTGCAAATAGATTATGACAGAAGCTGAAGTTTCTCTAGGATCAGCTGGGACACCGGGAAACTGCATTTCTTCCTGTCCATGTTGCATCAGAGCTGCTTCTCTTCATGTGGCCTCACTAGTAAGATAGTTGAACAGGGCAGTTCTGGGCTTCTAAAAGCAAATGTTCCTGAATTACCTGCCTGCCCAGATATTGTGGGGGAGGGCACTCTACAAGACTGTGAATACTTGGAAGCATGGCTCCTTAGAGAACATCCCTGGAGATTAACTGTCACAAGGAGCATATCAGACTCCCTGAGGAAGTGTATGTGTTACTTGATTAAAATAATTTTAAATATTATAATAGAATGTATGGGACAAGAGTAAAGCTATTACTTCTGTAATTTAAAAAAAGGAAGAAAGCTTGCCTGTCTTAGCAATATCCATACACTTTAAAGTTCATGTCTCTGTGCAGGCATCCTGCCTTCCCTGCCCAGTTGGGGGGCCTTAGTAACTCTGCCTCACTGGGTTTCTGGTTTCACTTCCTCCTCCCATGGTCCCACACCTATCTACCTAACTTCTTTTCTGTCTCAACTCTAGAAAAGTTTTTCTTTACAATGCCATACTTAAGACACTTTTCACCAGAAGCCCATAAAAGTTTGGGAAGCTGATAGGCTATTTTGAAAAGCTTCTGGTTTGTCCCAAGTTTGAGAATAGATCATTCCAGGAGAACAAAGAAGGTTTCTCTCTCACTCAGTGACCTGCACTTGCCCTGTGCACTGGCCCATTGTCCCTCAACTAGCCACAAGGCCTAAGCAGTTGAAGCCAATGGCTGTGGGGACTCCAAATGCAGGTTCTAGGTGGGAGCCTGGATACCACAGCACAACAATGATTGCAGCTGGGAACACAAGCTAAGCTAGCTGGATGCTGGACGGAGCTAAGCTTTAGAATCTCTGGACATTGACTCTACTTCGGGCCCTGATTTTCCAAGGCAAGATGGACAGAAATGGGACATCAGGAGGGCAACATTTTGATTTTGCATTACAAATAAATGTTACCACCAGAACTCGTCCTCCCTGTGGGTCCCCAGAAATGCTTTTTCTTGTGTCACTGCAAGAACGCCATGTCCACCGGCAACATATCCTTATTTACAGACTCTTCTTAAAAGCCAAATTGCATGAAGGAATGTTTTCCTGAAACTGTTCTGTATTTTTTCTAGTCAATCATTAATGAAAATGAATAAACTACTTCTAACAGCAACAAAATAGATAAATTTACATAATCCTATATAATATCCTATATAATAAAAGGGTAATATGCAAATTGACTCTAATGGCAGAACAATCGGGAACAACAAGTGCTATGACACGCACTGACCACCAGGGGGCAGATGCTCAATGCAGGAACTGCCCCCTGGTGGTCAGTGCACTCTCACAGGGGGAGCTCAGCTCAGCCACAAGCTGGGCTGATGGCTGCGAGCGCAGTGCCAGTGGCCGCAGTCATATATCCACCGAGGGCCCTGGGGCTGCCAGAGGGATGCCTGACTGCCAGTTTAGACCCAATCCCCCTCGAAGCAGGCCTAAGCTGGCAGGTGGACATCCCCTGAGGTATCCTAGACTGCAAGAGGGCGCAGGCCAGGCTCAGGGACCCCCATGAGTGCACAAATTTTTGTGCACCTGGCCTCTAGTATTATGTAAAATAAGCCAATCACAAGACAGTACATACTATATGAACCCATTTACATAAAGTTTAGAAACAGGTAATACTAATTTATGTACTACTGATTAGAATAGTGATAAGAGGGTTTTTTTTGGGGGGGGTGCTTAATAATTTGGAGGGACACAAAGAAGATTTCTGGGATATTAATGTAGTTCTATTTCTTGATCCAGATGCTGGTTACACAGGCTGTTCACTTTATAAAAATTTACCAAGCTGGAGAGATAGAGAGAAACAGGAGTAGCAGCAGGAGAAGGGAGAGGAGGAGACAGTGAGAGAAAAGGAAATAAAAGAAAGAAAAAGTGGTAAAGAGAGGGAATAAAGAGAAAGAGGGAGGAAGAGAAAAAGAAGAAAGGGGAAAGGAGGAAGTGAGAAGGGAGGGAGAGAAAGAAGGAGGGAGGAAAGAATTTCATAGCTTGTATCAGCAGCATGGCCTTCGGGCAGTGTGAATCGTCCATCTTCCAACATATTAGATTATTTAGGATTATCTTTGCCTGCAAAGATATATCCCATCCTTAGAATATGTAAAATTGTGGAATTTAGAAATTTGGAACACATGGATGATCTAAATTATCACCTCACCTCTAAAATGCATGACTGTGGCCATCTCATGATGAGAAAAGAAAACCTGATCCAATTAATAATGGGAAATAAATAGAGAATTTTTGGTCAAGTGTCAAGGCCATAATTCTGTGGAGTAGATTTTCTATACACTGAATGACTCATATGAGGTGATGGCATGTTTCGCATCAGGTCTCAGAAAAGATGTGCTTACTTAATGACTTTTTCTCCTTTTTTCCCCAACCTTTGACTTTATGAAAGTTTTTACAATGGCTTCATTCCAGAGGAAATGTGCTGCATGTCTGCATCATTAACAGATGGTAAAGGGTAGGGGAGTGGGCAAAAGACAGAGCTGTGAGCTTCAGCTCTAAAAGACCAGCTACCTCAGCAATAAAGACACATAAACCTCCGTTGCCCTTGGCTGTGATTCGCAGGGAAAGCCACAGCCAGCAGTGCCCTAGGAACAGAGGGTTTCATACTGTTTCTCTAAATGCATGTCACCCCCCTGCATTCTGTGCAAAGCCTTTGATGCTGATTTGCAGATGGATGCCCTGGACTTTTCCTTTTGCTTATGCAAACAAAGCAAGGCGACTAGGGTTTTCTCGGCAAATACTGTCCTGTCAGATGTTTCACATTCAGCAACAAAAATTAAGTGGAGTTTTTCTTGCTCAAAATTCTGCTACTGACCATAAATTAAAACGCATACACATATATTCACACAGGATTCTTGTGAGAAAGAAATGAAAAAAATGTATAGGCCAGCATCTGTACAAGATATTCTTTTAAAAACCAAACCCTGTGAAAGAATGGTTTTCCTAATCTTTTGGGTCATTTTAAAAAATCATATATTCACTGTGTATAACCAAAAACTCTGGCCCCATTTAAAAAGAGTCAAATGTTTAAAGTTCCTGTATTTAAAAACAAATTTTTTTCTAAAATGTGTTAGCCAAAATTACGATACAATGATTAGCAATGTTCAAATAAATTACTCCTCTGATTCAAAACTGTTCAATGGTTTCATTCTGGATATAATAGAAAGTCCACACTTGTTAGCTCTGAATTTAAATATAATCCAAATATCAACAGGGTTCACTTTGTATTTTAAGATCCTAATAAGAGTCTACATCTTTTAGAAAGTTTAGCACCCTCTTCACTTGAGTCTGAAGAAGAAAGGCAGAAAGAAAAGTATCTGTTCCCATGGTCCCCATCTGGCTTTGAGATTCTGCTTCACTAACACACTCTGGCCCTTTGGGAAAGGTACCCCGCTGTGGTAGAGAGATCATGGAAGGAACTGGAGCCAAGCCCCAATTCCAAGGGATCCTCTACTTTCCAGAAATATTCAGATGACACATTCCTTCATGTTGGGCAACCTTCAGTTTGTCTCCCATTCCCAGGGGACTTGCTCCAGCACTGAAAGTGTCCTTGACCTCCAGTTTTTAACACATCACCTCCAAGTTGATGGGCAGATGAAATACTAACATGGAAAGCTGGACCAGATCCTAAGGCTCCAGGCCTTGTTAGCAGATCTACTATCCTTCCTTCTGTCCCACTGTTGAATTCTGATGAAGTTCACCCTTAGCCACAATCCAGAACATGCAGTCCTGTAAAAACTGCTACTTTTCAAGCACAGCATGTTCCTCCACTCTCATCTATCACTTGGGCGATTTTCATCAGTGACTGCCC
Source organism: Myotis lucifugus (assembly GCF_000147115.1). Lineage (NCBI taxonomy): Eukaryota > Metazoa > Chordata > Mammalia > Chiroptera > Vespertilionidae > Myotis > Myotis lucifugus. The sequence goes on along the minus strand of NW_005871060.1, from coordinate 5,520,479 downwards.
AGTACACACTTTCTTAAAGTGAGTTTTACAGTCCATCAACACCCAAGTCAGTAGGTGTGCTTGTGAAAAACCCAGATATGGGGACCACATCCCAGATAATGCTGATCATTATCTCTAGAAGTGGGGCTCAGAGGTATGCCTTTTTAACTAGTCCCCTTCCCCAGTTTATTCTCATGTTCACCGAGTTTGAAAACACTCACTTAGCAGAACTTGATGAACCGTGAAATCTGCAGGCCAAGGTTAGTGGTACAAAAATCTGCTACACATCTTTTCAGATGAAGCTCTTTGTATAAGATATCAAGTTTATCTCTCCTTGTCTGAGCTCTAGTACTATCTATAACCTACTAGAAGTGTGTACTGGGAGCCTGACCGGCCATTGCCACTATGAACTATGTAGTTCTCTCCATGTACATGTTCCTGTACACAAAGGACATCCTGAACTCACTTCCATTCAGTGCAGCACTTGGCAAGAGCCATGCCTGCTTCTTACACCCACACCCAGTAGATTTAATGGGGAGCCTGATCATGCCAGTGTAGGTGCTAATGTCTTGTGGGCTGGACCAAATAGGAACCAGTCACCTATCCAACAACCTAAATTTGATGTCCACATTTAACTGTCAACCCTTTAAAAATCCCTCATTATGCTTAGACCAAAGAAGGTAGAAGAGCCTCATGGTAAAACAAAACCCAGTAATGCCTTTAGATAATACAGTGTGAAATCCACGGGCTCTGAGCAAGAATTGCAGGCAGGAATTTGATGTCAGGAACCAATGAATCACCTTGTAAGGAAGAAAATAACCATTTTTCCTGTTTCTGAATGGACCCTTTCGTTGGTGATCTGGGGTCTGTCTAGATAATGATTCTTACGACATTATCTTAAGGGAGCAATCTCCCCCTAAAACTGCCTCTTAGCCCCGCAATGGAACCCACTCCCTGCTTGAGCTGCCCAGTGCTGACCCTTTACCATCTCTACCTCCATCTAGATCCCCTGTCATGCTGGACATGTCATTAGTGCTGATTATCCATATTATCGAGAATTTCCTTCTGAGTGGTAGAAAGCACTTTAAATGGCTTCATGTTTGAACAGCTGGATTAAATGGCACTATACGGGTCTGAAAGAAATAATACATCTCCCCAAACTGCCTACCTCCCTCAGGGGAATCACTTAATCACCTTGTAGAATTAACCTACTATCTAATCAATCTTTACCAAAACCCTACATTAGGTTTAAAATTCAGATAGATAGACATAATAACTCAAATAACAAAAAGGTTAGAGATCTTACCTACATCAGTCCTTTCTCTAAAGAAACAATTATTCTCATACATAATGAAGCACTTTAATGCTTTATATATATGCTACCTTCCTTCTGAGATAAACTGTTGTATTTTGCTTCTGACTCTCTTGAATAAACTCTCCCCATTCCTCTCTATGTCTCCTGTCTTCCCTTTACAGTCTATGGGCAACCTATGCCTACATATATGCTTTGCTGTACTCTAAAAATATATGTTAAAAATTGTTTAGCATGAGTTGTAGCAGCATAAGGGTATTAAGAATATGGAAAAGTAAAAAGTGAAGTAAAATTAAATCAAGACTAAACAAGAAAGAGGATGACAAAAGACTGAGGCCTTAACAGAAAAACGAAAGTACATTGATTTCTGTATTACTGAAAGCAGCTGATTGAGAGCTATAGTATTTTCTTGGCCCCTTCCAATATGCCCATCATGCCAAGTGGATATATAAAGTGCAGGCTTCCCACAATCATTTTTTAATGAATGGGAAAGATTATCTTAAGGTAATCTAGCACCCTTCTGTTCAAATTGCTGTCCTGTTACTAAGGGGATTTTTCTTGTTGCATCACAGGAAGGTAGTAATCAGATTTGCCATGGTTCTTGTTTTCCTTTCCCTGAATGCTGTCTTCATACATGTGAAAACATGTACTTGCAAGCTGCCTTCAGATCAGGGACATTTCAGTAGATGAAGTGATATCAATTCTGTAATGCTTGTTGTGAACTGTTTAAGATAACTTCAAATAAAGATGTTTTTAAGAATGTAAAAAAAAATTAGCCTTTGACCTTGGAAGAAAAAGATGAAAATAATATTATATTTTTCTTTTAGTATCTTATATTAAGGCCTAATTTGTCTACAATGAACTGCACAGATCTTCATGGTTACAGTTTCAGGAGATTTAACCAGTACACACATCCATGTAACCCTATCAAGATGTAGAACACAACTAACTGCTTAAGAAAAGATCCCTCTGCTTTCTTCCAGTCAATTCCTCATGCTCTCGTTTCCTTCAACATGGATTTGCTTGTTTGTTCTAGAACATCATTTAAATGGGATCGTGCAATATGTACTTGGTGTACAGACTTCTTTGGTGTCTCTCTAAGTATGATGTTTTGGAGATTAACCCACAGTATTGTGTTAATTATTAGTTTGTTCCTTTATATTGCTGAATAGTATACCACTGTATGAATATACCATATTTTTAAGATTCTTAGTTTTTGATATCTGATTGGAAGCTCTACTATCCTTAAAGAGAATTGTATAATAATCCTTATACTAGTAGATCTTTGGTTCATGGGTTATCATGTAATATTATAAGCGATGTCTTTAGCAATAACAAATGCAGGAATGATCTTCAATTAGATTTTTCTTACAACAACCCTTAATAGCTATCTGCTCTATAACCATGTGCTTATCAGCACACATCCAGCCGTCTGATGCCTTCAGTCAGGTTTTAGAAGAGTCCAGGAGAGTTTAGATCAACTTAAACCCAAAGAATCACTAATAACTGCACTCTATCCTTCAGGGTATATGCGGGCCCAGCAGACAGAGCTGGAGTTTAAGTCTTAGATTGCAAACAGAATGTAATAGATTTGACTAAATTAAATGTAATACTCTAGTTACATTTGACTGATTACTCTTATTGATCTATATGGCACTAGTTGGGCTGCATTTTTCATATAGTCTCTGTTATGCTTCACTTTTTAGAGTTTGCTGCAAGGAGCCTAGTTTCCAAGTGAGTTCCAGCTGCTAACAACCACTGATGGTGGACTACAGTGCTCTTTAAATGGTAATTACTTGCCATCTAAGCTTCTTTTATGAGTATAATCTTATATAGATACTTCTATATAGTATATTATTTACACCAAATAATATACATTATTTAGCCCTTAATATTAAATGTCTGATACATCTTCCAGTGAGACTGAACATTATAAATCATGGCATTTCTTTCTTTTCTGCTGGTAGTCAAACAGGATATTAGAAAACAAGATGGAAAGCTAAAAGAATTATATAGGGCAAAGATGTGCCACTCACTTTGTTTTAGGAAATTAAAGTTAATGTTGAAGTGTGTTTCTAGTGTGTTTTTTGGTGTATGGTTTTTACATGAAGATGAATGCTTTTTATTTTACATTTATATAACAGCTTCTGTGATGATAATAGCTGAACTTAATTTATGGAATGAGTTTGATTATAGATAATGTGCTAACAATAATGTGCTGATAATCTTACTTTAAAATCTATTTTCTTTTAGCACATTTTAATTAGTATTTAATGCCTATTGCTGCATCAATATGTACATATACACATGTTTCTCTTTCATATCTAAAGCTGAAAACACAGTTTCATTCCCATAATTACAATTTATTTTCCTGTGACTCCATTCTCACAGAGAATGATTAAAGAGATGTGAGGAATTTCTCTATGACCTCTGTGGTTACCATCTTCATTCACCCTTAGTTCCACATCCTTAAGCTGTGAAAAGTCCCATCTCAGTTTCGTGTTTCCTTTTTTATCTCTCTGCCAATTTTTCTAATTAAACAATTGAATCAATACTTTTGAAAATCAATAGAATACTCTTTATCTTTGATAGGATTAAAGACTTAGATAATGTCATGTAAAACTTTTCAGCGTCTAATACTTCGATATTAACTACTTAGTTGGTTAACACTAAGAAACTTGTGCCAAAAGTGTGTCCCACCCAAACTTGCATTTTGATATCAAGGACTAATGCAAAAAAAGCAAAAGAACATAGATGTAATAATCAAACCATTGTTTGGAAAGTTTAAAGCAAATTGTTACCCTTTTCCTATGACTTGCAAGCTTATAGAAAAGAGTTATCGATGAACATACACTTGAGGCCCCATTCAACATTCATTAATTCAAAACATTTCTGGCCACTTAATGTACTAGGCCAGTGATGGCGAACCTTTTCAGTTCGGCGTGTCAGCATTTTGAAAAACCCTAACTTGCCGAAACCGGTTTGGCTCAGTGGATGGAGCGTCGGCCTGCGGACTGAGGGGTCCCGGGTTCGATTCCGGTCAAGGGCATGTGCCTTGGTTGCGGGCACATCCCCAGTGGGAGATGTGCAGGAGGCAGCTGGTCGATGTTTCTCTCTCATCGATGTTTCTAACTCTCTGTCTCTCTCCCTTCCTCTCTGTAAAAAATCAATAAAATATATTTAAAAAAAGAAAAAAAAGAAAAACCCTAACTTAACTCTGGTGCCGTGTCACATATAGAAATTTTTTGATATTTGCAACCATAGTAAAACAAAGACTTATATTTTTGATATTTATTTTATATATTTAAATGCCATTTAACAAAGAAAAATCAACCAAAAAAATGAGTTCGCGTGTCACCTCTGACACGCATGTCATAGGTTCGCCATCACTGTACTAGGCATATCATGATGTAATAGTAAGAGCTTATGCTTTGGAATCAGGTGAACCTTAGTTCAAGTTCTGCTTCTGTCTCTTACCAGCTATATGACCTTTGGTAACTTTTTACTCATTCTAGGCCTTGGTTTTCTTTCCTATAAAATGGTAATAATATATTTTTATTTGTTTATTTGTCTGTTTGTTTAGATAACTTGTGCCAGTACTTAACAAGATTTAGGTGTCAACAACATTATACTGGCTCTACCGGTATGTAATTACATAACTTTGAACAAATGATTTCACCTCTTTAGTTTTCTTTTCTGCGAAATGGAGGAGTGGAGATAAATTACATGATTTCTAGGTGGGTCTCAAAGTATGTACCTGATCACCTGGGAGCTTTGTAAAACTAACAATAAATTGCTAAAGTATATAAAAATAACTAAATTAGGACCTCAGAAGGTAAGGCCTAAGAATCAGTTTGCAGGATAGTACTCTTTATATTACATACATTTATATATGCATATATAATGTATGTATGTGTGTGTATAAATATGTTTTCTATTTTTTCCCAAGGGTAGGTTTTCTGTGAAGTTTTTTGTGTTGTTTTTTTTTAAACTGAAACCACTGCAAACTTACAAAAAAGTTGCAAGTATAAAAGACTATTATTTATCTGAACCATTTGAGAGTCAGCTTCTGACATGATGTTGCATCATCAGCTTTAAATATTTACTTTGTATTTCCTACAAATGAAGACATTCTCCTACATAACTACAAAGCAAGTGGCAAGCATAAAAATTGAGAAATTACCACTAAAGTATTAATACTATCTAATCCTCAGACCCCATTCAAGTTTCACCAATTGTCCCAGTCAGGTCCTTCAGTGTATCATTCAGTTGTCATGTCTTTTTAACGCCCTTCAATCTGGAGAGTTCCTTATTCTTCCCTTGATTTTTCATGACTTTAACATTTGCTCATTATAGGCACGTTATTTTGTAAAATGCCCTCCCTTTTGGATTTGTCTGATGGGTTCTCATGATTAGGAATACATAATGTTGTTGAGTACTCATTCATGTGCTTAGTTGCCATTCACTTATCTTTTGGGGTGAAGTGTCTTTTCAAATTTTTTGCTCATTTTTTTTAAATGGGTGCTCTTATCTTCTCATTATTAGAATTGTAAGTATGTTTTATATATTTTGCATACAAGTACTTTTTGGATTTTTATATATCACATATCCAACAAGCTATGGGTTGCCTTTTATTTTTCTAGCAATGTTTCTGGAAGAGCAGAAGCTTTAGATTTTGATGAAGCACTATTTATTATTTTATTTTATGCTTTGTGTGTTATAGTTAAGAAATATTGCCAAATCTAAGGTCACTAAGATTTCTTCTTATTTTTTTTCTAAAACTTTTACATTTAAGTGCATGTTCCATTTTCAGTTAATTTTTATAGGGTAAGAAGAAGGGTCACTTTCATCATTTATTTTATATATGTACTCACATGCATTTATTTGACTCTTAACATAAAACAACAGCTTAAAAGTGTTTTGGGATGGAGGTTAAAGAATAGAAATGATATTTTGGCCTTCTGGCTCATATTTTTGGATGGTATAGAGAGCCTGCATAACCAGAACCAGCTATCACCATATTATGACTGATTCGTGCTAATGGACACTGTCCAATTTCTATAGAATGGGCCTCCAGGTCATGGAGCTATTATCTCAAGGAAATTCCTACACCCACATAGACAATTCAGCCACAAGTTCAAGACCATACTGCTCTCTTCCTCTTGCCTACATTGAATTTCTCAGTTCTCCTAGGAGGCCACTTGCTCTAGTAGAGATTTGTTAATACAAAGTCTACCCCCTTCTTTGTCAAAATGATACAAAGACAAAAGCTATGAGATAGAGAAGGAGAAAGAAAGAGATGAGCACATTATTGTTCTCTCATGGGGTCTTGGGCTTCATGTTCATTATCTTTATTTTTAACTAGAGGCCCAGTGCACGAATTCGTGTACAGGTGGGGTCCCTCAGCATGGCCTGCAGGGATTGGGCCAAAACTGGCAGTCCAACACCACCTGCCGCTCCTGCCTGCTGCTCCCGCTCATCCCGACCCTGCTGCACCTGCCGCGGGATTGTGCCCAGTCAGTCCTGATTGAGAGAGTCTCACGCTGCTGTAGTGGGGCTCACCAGCCGTGAGCCCTGCATCTGGCGCCCATCCTGAGGGGGGTGGGGAGGGTGCCAGGATGTGATAGGCCCTCAGGGTGGGTGGTGGAATGCCCTTGCTGGCCCAAGATCCGGAACCATCCTGCTGATGTTCGCGCAGTTTGTCAGGAGCCACCTGGTAGCCGCTTTTATATTGTTTCTTCCTTGCAGAGCATCTAGGGAGGGGAAGCAGCCGCAGTGCCCGAGGCCGACTTCCAGGAGGCCAGTGGCACTGTCAGGATCATGCCAGTGGTGCTGGTCCAGCACCAGTCCGTCAGTGCCTGGTCCATTCTCTGGAGATATGACCTGCAGGACTACTGAGGGAGTGAGTGGCTGCCACTAGGCCAGTGGGCCGCCAAGACAAATTGGTCAGCTGAGCAGCACTCCTGCTGTGGAAGTGTATGGACCACCAGGGAGCAGCTCCTTTGTTGAGCATCTGTCTCCTGGTGGTCAGTGCACATCAGAGTGACCGGTCATTCGGTTGTTCGGTTGCTTAGGCTTTTATATATATAGATGCCGGCCTCAGAAAACTGCAGAATATTGATGCTCACTTTAGAAGGTAATGTCAAATATTCTATGTCACTTTTCAGTTTTCTAGTTTCAAAGTTTATCAGCATTTCTACAAGCTATAACTAATAATGGAAAATAGTGTTCAAAAAAAAGTTCCATCTATAAATGCAGTATACCTGTGGGGGTAACTACATATTAAAGTAGGTTTTACTTAAAATTAATTCCCAGAGGAGTTACATGACATTGAATTTCCATGGATCATTTCAAATATGATTTCATTTCTATTTATTCTGTATACATAACTTTTCAGGAATGTAGATGGCACTTACACACTCTATGGGCTCACATGTGCATATGTACCCCATGTGCATACACACATCTCAGTATTGAAATTTCTGAGAAGGGAAAAAATTGTACACCAGACAAGTAGGTTTATTTCACATAACTACTGGTGTTGTTTCCACAGGAAAAGAGCAGAATATCATTTCTTTTTGAAGGCACATTAAAACAAAACAAAGTCCAAAGCAGCTGAAATAGATACATTCAAACTTACTCATTTTATAGTCCACCCACTTATTTCACTACCAGAATAATTTGGTAATTGCTCTGGGAGCACACTTTTGACTATCGACCCCAGACGTAAATTTATATATTCTAAAAACTACTTTGACAAAGCAAACAAACATTCTTGGTAAATATTCATGCTGAATGATATAAAGTATTTTCCATTTTTATTGAGCTTTTCACATTTTTGCTTTGTTGTTGGCCTTTGTGGCAAAAGGTTGTATAGCAGCAAGTTCCCTGAATCGATCACTCTGCTGGGGTGTTCCTGAGTGGATGGACAAGATGTTGAGGAGAAAATTCCCCATTTGAATTACATGCCCATTCCAGAGAATAAGATTTCAGAAGGGTGCTTTGAGTCAATAGGGAGACTTTTAAGGAAAACCAAAAATGCATGCACGTTACTTATAGGATTTCTCTGTTTCCTCAAAGTGTGAGAATGGGTGACTTACCACCCCTCCTACTGTTAAACTCAGTTTGGAAATTGCTCTCTCTGCTATTCTCAGCCACCATGGTCACACAAAAAGAAGATGATAAAGAGCAAATGAATAAAAACAAAAATTCAATGAACAACATAAACTGATAAACAAAAACAGATCCAGAGACAGAGAAGCATCGATCAGACCGTCAAACCTCAGAGGGAAGGTAGGGGAGGGTGGGGGTAAGGGGGGGAGATCAACCAAAGGACTTGTATGCATGCATATAAGCCTAACCAATAGACACAGACAACAGGGGGGTGAGGGCATGAGTTGGGGAGGGGGGAAGCAATGGGGCAATAAGGACGCATATGTAATACCTTAACCAATAAAGAAAAAACATTATAAAAATAATAATATTGAATGTAAACTGTAATTGAAAAATAAAATTATAGCCATGTAGTAGTCCATTGTGTAAATGAAAACTATATATATATATATATATATATATATATATATATATATATATCCCCCAATGTGGAAAGATGCAGACCATGATTAAACAGGAAATGCTATTTGTTTTACTCACAGTCATTTGGAATGATCTCACATCTCTCACTCCCGGCTCTACCACTCGGGAGATCATCCAGAACTCTCTGAAATGAAACCCACTGTCACACTTTCCACTGTGGCGGTCTCCATGTAAGCACATTGTTCTGCATTTAAATATATATTGCTTTTAAATTTTAAATGGTGATATGAGTGAGAACCCTTGGCAGCAAAGAAATTAGATTGGGAAGTCAAGTAAGAAAACAAGAGCAGGCAAATATATTAAAATGGGCCTTTTTGTTTGTTGTGTCTCCAATACCCACCTGGAATCCAGAATGATGCCACAGATGCCTCGTACCCAGTCTGCTGTTTTCTTGAATGTTACAGTCTTTCAGGTTGGTAAGCCAGCAATGCTTTCAAAGCATACTACTGGGAACAAAGGGAAAACAAATATGAATTCACCTAAAAAGAAATATCCCAGAATTAGACCAAGAGAAGGAAAATGAAAAAAACTCAGCTCATTAGTTCTCTATCTTACCAAGTTCTTTCTCATAAAATTAAGAGAGAACTTATTGTCTCTATTTATACAGAGAAAGAATAGAAATATATGTAAAGGTAAAATCTGTATATGAATGCATATCCTGCTATATGTAAAGCTAAATGCTATGCCAGGTAATGTACATATATTTATATAACAGAAAACAAATGCCATATATTCTTTCAGTTTATGTGTGCATGTCCACACATTGTCCTTGGAAAACTATATCCAGATTAAAATAGATCAAAGGAAAATAAACTAAGTAATAGACATATTTAAGAATATAACAGATGGGGAAAATGTGAGGGAAGTGAATATATTTTGCCAAAGAAATGATACTGAGCGGGTCAGGAAATGAAAACATTACATAAATACTTATATACTTAGCACAAACACAGGGTCAAATCAGGCCCTCAAAGACTCAGAGGTCCCACTGAAGTCAACAGTCTGCCAGAGAGTCCTGCACATGCATTTAAAGACTCAACTCAGCCTTAAACAGCTAATAGGTGAGAAAGAAGTATTTATTTTGGACAGAATTGGCCAAACAACTGAGCTTAAGAGGAGGAAAACTCACTTTTGAAGTCAAAGAGAACCTTTTACACCCTGAGGAAAAACAGACGCTGAAACAGCTTGTCTGATGAGGTAATCACAGTAAACAGTAGAAATGCTTAATTTAAGGTTAATTAGGTCGGGAGAAATTCTATGTTGATTTACTCAGGGACTACATGCAGACACCCAAGGACCTTTTTCTATCAAACTACTTCCAGTGTGATAATATTCATCACTATTTTATCTTAAGAATCTCGAAACATCCCTCACTTTGCTCATTCTAGATACACTTCTTTTTTTCCTTTGCCCTTGGGTGTATTTACATGATTATGGACTTGAAAAACAATAGAGATAAACCAAAGAACTTATATGCATACTAGAGGCCCGGTGCACGAATTCGTGCACCAGTGGGGTCCCTTGGCCTGGCCTGTGGGATTGGGCTGAAACTGGCTCTCTGACATCCCCTGAGGGGTCCCGAATTGTGAGAGGACACAGGCCAGGCCAAGGGACTCCACTGGTGCACGATCGGGGCAGGGGAGGGACATGGGAGGTTGGCCAGCCAGGGAGGGACTGTGGGAGGGCTCCAGGGTATGTCTGGCCCGTCTCGCTCAGCCACGATTGACCAGAACTCAGCAGCAAGCTAACTCACCAGTTGGAGCATCTCCCCACTGGTGGTCAGAGCATGTCATAGCGACTGGTTGACAGGTGGACTGTCTGCCCCCTGGTGGTCAATGCACATTATAGCAAGCGATCGAGTGGCCTTAGCATATCATTAGCATATTTCGCTTTGATTGGTTCAGTGGTCAGCAAACTCATTAGTCAACAGAGCCAAATATCAACAGTACAACGATTGAAATTTCTTTTGAGAACCAAATTTTTTAAACTTAAACTATATAGGTAGGTACATTGTTATTAACTTAAATAGGGTACTCCTAAGGCTTAGGAAGAGCCACACTCAAGGGGCCAAAGTGCCGCATGTGGCTCGCGAGCCGCAGTTTGCTGACCATGGGATTGGTTGAACGGACAACCAGACACTTAGCATATTAGGCTTTTATTATATAGGATATGCATAACCCATTGACACAGACAATAGTAAGTGAAGGCCTGAGGAGGGGGCAGGAGCGGGGTGGGGGGGGTGAATGGGGGGAAAAATGGGACATCTGTAATACTTTCAACAATAGAAATAAATTTTTAAAAATAAGATAAAATATATTTCTTTGTTGAATGGCTCTCAGGACGCTAATGAATAAATTGGTCCCTTCAACACAAGAGTTCAATCCAATGTGAGAACATCCTTTGACTGGAAGAGAAAACATCTCTTCTGAAAAGCAGAAGTGCACTAAGCAGATTGACGGTCTGTCTGTGTTACTGTTATTGGCTCCGGACCCTTGGGAAGGGGGAAGAATTCCAGATCAACTGAAGCTCTAAAAGCTGGTTTCCATTTGAGTACCTGGAAAGTAGTCAACAATCATCTCCATTTTACATTTCCTGTAGTTTATGAGATAAGAAAATTCCCTGAAGGTTTTAGCAGACCTGCTGACTAAAGATCAGGGAAGGTTTGCCCCCACTGATCACGGGCAAAACATACTGTTGAATTTATTGACATTTCATTTTATGCATTTAGCATGCAATATCCTCTCCAAATAGATCTAATCTACCGCTTTTACAATGTGTAATGGTAGGCAGCATAATTTAATTTTTTTTTTACTACGAGGGAATGTAAAAAATAACTGTGCCAAGAATGAATTATTTGAATTTAACACACACGCTGCAGCTGGTCACTAAAACCCATTTGTGACTTGTCAAAGAAATGTGTGGAATCACAGAATCATTTTCCCAGTTGTAGCTGCCTATTTGTGTGTGCAGAAATTGAACATTTCTGATTGGATTTATGAAAGAGAAAGATTTCACCAAGAAACTCCTTTAGCACTCAAAATACCAAAATAACAAATTTGAAAACCATGATACTTGCATTTGGGCATCACTTCTCCTTCATACTTCAAACTGCTTCTACAAGTTTCAAACTGCTTCTACAGCAATATCAACCTTATTTAAAAGATGGGGAAATTGGGGTACAACAAACAATTTCCTCAAGATTGTTGTGTCAGTCTGATAGGAACCTAGGAAAATTAAGATACCAGAACCCTCTGTTTCTCCTGAAACACAATGAGCACAATGTTTTCAGACTCAGAATTTCTATTTCAAGACCTATGTACTATTTACCCACCAGCCAACCAGCCACCAACCCAGACTGGACCTAATAGTCATTCATTTCAGCTATGGCCACCTTGCCAGCATCGTAGCCTAAATGAGATTCTTTATCTACTTTCTTCCACTGCCACGCTTCCACTCTTTTATCCTGGGGTTACTGGAAGTCATAATATCATATAGACATACTGGCTGCCCCAAGAATTCATGTTGTCTGACATCAGCTGCTCCTCAGCTGTACTTTACTTACCTCTTATTAACTGTTAGTGGAGTTGGGAGGAGATGCAACACTCCCTTTGCACCACCCCCTCTCCCATAACACTTGCACACCAGGTCTGGTACTATGAGAGGTAGGAGAAATAGAAGTCATTGTTCACAACAAAAAGCATGAGATTCTGCATCATACAAGGAAACTTCTCTCTTTCTCTCCAACTCTTAGAGCCATCTCTGCACTACATCTGATGACTACAAAGCCTTCTAATATTGCTCTTTCCTGATACTGGCTGGTTTTCTTGCCAGAGAGTCTGTTGGATTTATTTCAGATTGATGTCACCTACTAATTAAGAAAACATTCCCTGAATCTGCATCCTGAGGCAACAGTAGACATCACACTTCCTAGACCTTTCAGTGGAGTCCAGTGGAAACTGAAGCACCCAGGACTGAACTTGCTAAAGAGGAGGGTAAGGCAGACTCTCTGAGATACTCATTGTGGGGCAGGCAAGCTCAGAGAGCCTGTGAAGTGCAAAAATCATTTCACTGATGTTACCATTGGCAACGCTGAAGAAAAAAATAAGTCTCTGGCTCATCAGTCAACTGTTTTTGACACAGAACAAATATTCCCATGGATTGTTAAGGATCTGGCTGATTTTTCATGAAAGTTAAGATGGCATATGAAGTAAGTAAAATGACAGATTTTAGCCAGTCCACAGACTCCTGTAAAGAAAAAGGTCCAAAGCAAACTTCATATAAGATGTGACTTAAGTTTTTTCTTTATACAATTCACTATGGACAATAGAAATATCTTTGGAGAGTCTCATGGAATTTGTTTCAGTACATTTTTATTCACACTGTGTTGTAAACATGAATCCCTGACACCTGGAAATACTGAGTCCTAGATATAAAGCTGCTAATACCTAGTTGTATGATTTTTTTGGTGGGGCCACCATAATTTGCCCATTATTTGTTATCTATTACTAGAGGTCCGATGCATGAAATTCATGCAAGGGGCTCGGCCCTCGCAGCCCTGGCTGCCTCAGCCCCCAGGCTTCATCCGGAAGGTTGTTCTGCTGTTTGGTTTAATTAGTATATTAGCTCTTTATAATATAGGATTTATTAGAAGAAATATTCTGGTGTGCTGTGTTGAAATGGAGTCCAACACTGTAACCAAGACTGCATGAATGACAGCAACAGTCTATTAGCAATGTCTGTCATGGGTGAGAGTGTGTGGGCGATGGAAATGAAAGTACATATAGTCAATCTTTTAAGTAAATGATCTAAATTTCTTTAATTCAAAATTTTGAACTTATTTTTTTTAACTTTCTATATTCCATGTGCACAGTATAGGAGGCTATTTAGAATTTCTAACATTTAAATAACTGGAGTTAAATATTACCTGCCCAAAGCACATGTTCCAAAAAGGCAAAAAGAACAAGAGCAGGGTATATGAAAATAGTTTTATTGGGAAATCTACCCATACACATCTTTTGTGATATCCCCATTTTCTCCCCCCCCCCCCCGAAAAAAAATCAAGATATGAGCAGAAAATTTCCACCTGGAAAAAAAATACAGTTACTGTCAAGATTTTAAGTCAATAGTGCATCATTGCTAACCAAGCACATACTGTCATGAAAAAGGAATTAGTGAAAAGTGCTATTCTGACAATTTATTGATAAACATACAATATGGCTGGATTAACAAAATTTGGAAAAATAATGATAAAATAGCTAATATTTCTATCCATTTTACAAAATGTTGAACACCTAACACAATGATGATGAGGATAACTAGTTCACATTTATTGAACATTTATTGTGTGCCAGGCTTAATTCTAGAAGCATTTGATGTATTAACTCATTTCATAACTTTCAGTGAGTTCTAATTTAATCAATTTAATAAATAAATGCATTATATCACTTAATTATTATGACAACTCTAAGAAATAGGCATTATTTTAATACTAATTTTACAGATAAGAAACCGAGAAAACGAGAGATCAAGTAAGGTAAACAATGTCAGCGTTTGGATCCAGATGGTCTCAGTCTAGAACTCCTGGGCCTAAATCATCACACCAGTGTGTGGAGCAGAGTGAAGGACTCCTAGCATGAACCTAACAAATCCAAACCCCTGTACCTGCGCATGGCTCAAATGTGAAGCAGGAGCCATTCTGGAAGTTGTACATGAACTTTATGAACAAGCCTTTTGCTTTCTCCGGATTTCAAAGGAAAGCTCTAAAGGGCTGCTCTCAGTCTATTATCAGGCTCTGTGGAAAACACAGAAGAAAAAGAAGGTGAAGTATTTTTAAGGAGGCAACTCGGGTGGAATTGCAGGTGACCAGGTATTTTTTTTGCGGACAATTCTTCTCAAATTACATCATGAGTTCTTGTTTTGTTCACTTTTAGGGCCTACCCTCCTGATTCTTCCTTCTGAGCTCATTCATTGTAAATAGGTCAACAAGTATGTTTGGGGACCTTCCATGTGTCAAGCATTGTTCTGGGCCCTCTAGAGCTATATCATGCTCAGAGAATTCAGAGAAGCAGCCAATCAGTATGCGGATGTCTAGACAATTATCTAAATTCAGTTCCCTTTAACATTCAAGATCTTTAAACAATCTCTGTTCTTTCATCAGGTAGACTCAATTCACAACTCATTTTATGTTTCACGATTTCATGCCCATAAATGGCGATTTAGGCTTCCAATATTTTGCTGATTCTGCGTGGGCTAGACTACAGAATCCCATTCAAACAATGTGCCTTTTCATGTCAAAATCATTACAAGAAATCATTATCAGGATCTAAGAATCAAATTAGACTTGATTTTATCTGTGACAGTATTAAAAGCATGACACTAATGACATACAAGTAGCATAAATCTGGAGCTCTGAAATAAGGGCTTTTGTTTGAGGAGAAGAAATTTAAGGAAAAATGAAGTATATCAACCAACTGAATCAATATGATGACTGGTTCCTTGTCTACTTGAGAGATTTCAAGGCCAGAGATAATGTGGGATATACCCACCATAGTCACAGTTGAGTTTTTTCAGCAGGTGAAGATCAAGGAAGGGGCCCCAACATTGAGACCAAGACCCGAGGCGCATAGAGAGGCCTTTGCGGGGGGGGGGGGGGGGGGTCGGTGGGATAGAAAGATTTGACAGAAAGGAAGATTTGACCATGACAGTAGAAAATCTTTAATGTCTTCTAAAAAGTATTATAGATAATGGGAAACCTTTGAAAGGTTTTATTTATTTTTAACAGAGGAAATAAAATAACCATCACTATAGAGATATAGTAATCTTGAATTAGAAATAGCAAGGTGACTTGGCAGATTGCAAAGACTTGGATAAAATGGATGATTTGTGCTATGTAGGTAAAGTAGAAGAAAGTTCAATATGTACTCAGAAACTTGACTGATTATTTAAATAGGATCAAGCCCTACAAGTTAAAAAAAAAAAGTGAATCAGGAATAGCATCTGCAACCCATTCTGGTTTGAAGACCTAGTTCTGTCATCCCATAGATACTGTAATAGTGAGGAAATGCAAAGAGAAACAGAATCTGTATACAATTCTAGAGTTATCTGAGAAAGAGAGGAAGAGAGAGAGAGGTGGTATGAAACTCATATGTTTCCGTGTAAAACACAGTCCAGTGGGAGGCAATTTCACTGTCATTCTCACTGTCACTCAATCATTCTCTAGCCAAAGTTAGTAATCATTTACCTGCCCAACATCCCAAGTTTCAATAAAACTGAAGCATACATTACCTTTTTGATGTTGAAGAGAGGCCGACAATCCATGTCAAGATTTGATGCAAAGTGCAAAGCAAGACTGATGAGAAACATAAAGGCCAAATTGCTCCATCTCTCTGGTGTCACTGCCCAACTCTGTGGCCCTTGTGATCCCTATCATGTTGCTGCAAGTTTTAACACTGAATCAAGCACTGCCCGATTGGAGTGGTAGAGTGGATAATGGGCTTCACTTTTCTAACAGACCTTATTCTTGAAGTACAGTCAAGAAATGATTGGCTTTCAATTCACTAGAATGTAAACCCCATGAGTGAAGAGAATCGACGTGTTTGTCCACCACCATATCTCAGGTTCATGGTAGGTACTTCATTAGCACTTGGTGGATAAATGATTGATTTAATGAACAAAATCTAAATAAGCTTTTATTTACATACATACAATTTACATTAAATAAGTATATATTTGTATATAAATATTTATATTACACATCATACACACACATACACTGTGTAATTACTGTCACTAGAACTTAGCTCGAAAAAAAAAGAAATTTAAACCACATGTTGAGAACATAACTATGTGAAAATAAGAATTGAACTTTGGACATTAAGATTTACATACTTCTAGAAAATATGGCTTTTATTACTAGTGTTGGTTTTTAAACTTTGAAATCATTAGATTTCAGGGTAACCTCATTTTCCTAATTGGTCCAAAATTCCTGCTCTGGTAACAGTTTTCACTGTAAAATCTAAGTAAAAATCTTTAACACACAACAAAGTGGGGACAAGGAGAAGGGAGCTCAGTAGATAGAACTGATCCTGGTCTCCTGCTCCTCCTGTGTCCCCTCCTTGTGGTAAAGCACCTCCACCTACCAAGTTGCCTAAATCGGGAAACCAAGAGTCTCCCTTGGGCACTCTCACTCCCGCAGGCCCACATTCAGACAGGTACCAAAACTTGGCAGTTTCACAGTGATTTTCAAGTTATGCCCAATGGGGTGAGTGGAAGATGGAGGGCAGAAGCTCAGCTTCAGCAAAACATCCCTGCTATGGTTCCTTGTAAGACTGCAAGATTTTTGGAGAAAAAGAACTCCACTGCAGTTTTTTGCAAACTCCAACACTTATCTGTTGTGTCTATCACCTCTTTTCCATGCCACTGCCTTTGCCTCCTCAGTTAGGCCTTCACCATGTGCAACTTGAATTATGACAAAGGCCTACTCAGTGATGCCTCACCGGAGGTCTTCCTCCTTCCTGTTCCTGCTCCATTCTTTCATCAGAAAACCATTTGTTTCTTTTCTCTCTTCAAATTTTTGAATAAAGTACTGTTACCTTTGCATAGAAAGCAAAATGTCTACAATCTCTTTATTGCCAACCTGTCCAGCTCTTTTCCCACCCATCACTTCTTCCCCTATCAGTGTCCCACAATAATATTATAATATTATTTTCTTTATCATATTATGCTGTACTAATACAAAGCCCCTATCTCTATGCCTTTGTGCTTATTGATCCTTCTACCTGTCTTTGTGTGTCCTTCCTTTTTTTATTTATTTATTTTTTTTTAATTTTTTTTTTTCTTGAGGGAACTTTAATGAAGGCAAGGAAAAAAAAAAGTAGTACAAGAACAATTCAGAAGGGTTCTGTTCCAGGCAGTTTTGCCTTGTACAAGTAGAATGAGGTCATTGAGTCAGAGTTTTAAAGCTGGCATTATTTCAGGCATCATTCCAACCCCTTCACTTGACAGTAATGAATCTGAAGCCCAGAGGTTAAATGACTTGGTTCAAGGTCATACATTGAGAGTAAAGCCGTCGTTAGAACCCTGGTGTCCAAATCTCCTTCTACTACAATTCTACTACCATTGGGATGTTTATAAAAAAGAAAGGGAAAGTATAAAGGGTGATTTTTCCATAAATTAAATCAACTTTAAGAACCAGGCATATTTGGAAAGTCAGAAACTACTAACATTGTTAGAAAGAAAAGGGGTTTTACAAGCTGGTTAAATCTGAATAATAAAAAATATCCATATGTACAATATTGTAAAAAAGAGAAGGAAGATGGCATTCACGATTACTGAGCCGGCAGAGCCGGAGGCAGCTGCATGTGGGGGTAGACTGCATGGGCTGCCAGCTTTCCTGGGTTTGGAGGATGCGATACAGCTGCTTCAGCTGAGCAACGATGTTATCTTTGCTGTCTGGAGTCGAGATCTGCAGGCGGACACTGCCACTGTCAAAGCATCGTGTGAAATCACCAGTAAACATCTCGTAGATCATTCGAGCCACCACCGGAATAACCTGAACCAAGATGAGTTTCCTTTCCGGGGGTTTCCCGTCTGGCCATTCTTCTCCAAAGCATAAGTAGATCTCAAATGGCGGCTACTTCTCTATCTGTCCTTTCTGGTGGGCAATGAGATCACTAAGGAATGTTTCCAGACAAAAGAGTTTGACCTTCTTTTGCTTCTCAATCAGGTTGGGAGCAACAAGTGATGGGGCACATGGCCCCGACCAGTACACCTTGCACTGGCACAGCCTGATGGCATAAATGGCG
This sequence comes from Myotis lucifugus, assembly GCF_000147115.1. NCBI lineage: Eukaryota > Metazoa > Chordata > Mammalia > Chiroptera > Vespertilionidae > Myotis > Myotis lucifugus. The sequence goes on along the minus strand of NW_005871060.1, from coordinate 5,501,789 downwards.
TGACCGCTGACCTTCAGGATCAGTCCTCTGTCCATGACGTCTAGCAGCTTGCTGGTGAACAGCTTCTGCTTCTCATTGGTGATGTGCTCCGGACCTGGGAACTTGACCTGCTCCAGACTGACAGGACCCAAGAGCTCCTCCTGGTCAGGCATGGGACCCAGATCCCTATAGAAGAGCCGGCAGCCCTGGGGGTTGCTCACGGTCAAGGTCTGCACATACTCCTTCCCACGGTACTGAAACTTGATGTCCACGTCAGTAATTGGAAGAGAGCTGATCCACAGCCCTGGAGAGCTATAGAAAGGCTGTATAGGTGCCTGGGGTACTTCCATCTCCAGAGGTTCGGTTTTGGGCCACACTGCTTCAGGCCTGCAGTTGCCCACACTGCAGTTGCTTACACTACAGTTGCCCACACTGGCCGGTGCCATGGGAGAACGGCAGTCCTTGTTCCCGTGCTGGGACTTCTCCGGTGCAGGGCTGCAGGGCTGACTGGCAGCCATTTCTGTTTGCTCCACCCTGGTGATTCTCCTTCCTTTTTTTAAAACCCAACTCAAGCACCACCATCTCGGGGGGAGCCTTTGTACCAACCTGAGATAACCAAGAGGTGATTATGTTTTTGGAACCACATGCAAAATATAAATTTTCAGGAACTCCAAGTTCTCATCTTTCTATTTTTTAAAATAAAAGTTCTCATTTTTCTTTTCTTTTCTTTTTTCTTTTTTTTTTCCCCCAATGCTTTCAGTGTATGGATTTTTTGGCGTTCAGCTTTGAGGAAAATGAACATAACTTGGCCTTCATCATGTGTAACTTGGATTATGGATTAGAATAAACATAATCTAACCAATTATCATTTTTTTAAGTATAAGTCTGTGCCTTCAGGAGTTTATAGTCAAAGTGTGGAGCTAAATTATGAACTTTACCAGGACTTTCCAGAATGAATATACTTATCTTTGTCATCAGCCCACAAATTCAGAAAGACCTCTAATATTGGAGGCTGTACAATTTTTCCAGTTGGAGTCACTTGCCAAGTGACTCACTCCCTTGTGTTAGGTGTTTTGTGATGGAATATACTCTATCTCATTTAATTATCATGATTATTAATATCAAATATCTTTTCTATTATTCTAAAGAATAGAAAATTTGGGTATTAAAACAAAAATGTGAGATCTTTCATATTGAGAGTCTAGAATGATCAAGATAAAAGCAAGGCAGCCAGCTGAAACCGGTTTGGCTCAGTGGATAGAGCGTCAGCCTGCGGACTGAAGGGTTCCAGGTTCTATTCCGGTCAAGGGCATGTACCTGGGTTGCGGGCACATCCCCAGTGGGAGATGTGCAGGAGGCAGCTGATCGATGTTTCTCTCTCATCGATGTTTCTAACTCTCTATCTCTCTCGCTTCCTCTCTGTAAAAAAATCAATAAAATATATAAAAAAAGCAAGGCAGCCAAAACTAGTAGTGTAGTGAATACACCTGTAATATTTACAGTTACAGAATTAGCACTGAGTTTGTAATGCCTGCTCTCCTGAGGTTGTTTAGTTTCTCCAGGTGCAATGCTTGCAATTGTGTCCCTGCGACCAGAGAGAGGTGTGAGATGAATAAACATGATCTAACCAATTCTACATGTTTTTTTAAAACCCACTACAATTCCCAATTTTTAATACTTTAATAGTTGCTTTCTTGTTGACGTATTAACAGTTACAAAAGTACTATCTGAAGGTGGATGTAAATGAATACGATGCCTAGTCCCAGATCAATGCCTTCTATGTAGTCATCATTAATTGTGTCTTAACCTGACCTTTTATTTTGCAGTTTATGAGGCTTTTCTTTCTATAGTCAAAGGCCTTCCTGGTCTTGGTCCAGATCCAGAAAACTCTTGAACTCTGTGGATTTGTAGCGCATGCTTTAAAATACTGACGGTGCATGTTCTCTCCTCATGCGGTGTGATGTGACTGTTTCACCTCATGCCATCTGTGCCTGTGATTTTTTTCTTGCTGTTACCACTGGTTTATGCTGCATTTACAGAGTCACGTTGTGATGCATCAGCGATGTAATTGCCCCTTGGATGTCCACACTCTCCTCCTCACCCACCGCAGCTGCCTGCTCTAGTAGAACCCAGTGCAATCACCTAGTTCTTTTCCTCCTTGTGGTTTTAGCACCTAAAATTCAAAAGGAAATGCACCAAATATGACAGGAGGTTGATGAGCTAAAGGTAACTTTTCTCACAACAGCAATTTCACAAGGTACTTTGTTACCCACTTAGGAAGCTGCCCTTCGTAGCTGGAATGAGTATTTGTACAACTGTACTTAGGCATTAGACGTGTTAGACAATTTGCACTCTCTCCTAACTCCATCTAAGGAGGCATTGCCTCTTTATCTTTTTCTATGAGCCAAAACCTATATGGGTTATATTTCTAAACTTTCAAAAAGGGTTGAATATTTACTGCAAAAATGGTGAGATATGGTATACTGGAGTCAATATTATTTGCTTCTTTATCATAGAGCATCCCTCATTCCAACGCAAGATGGGAATTGTTTATTTGGGTATGCACTCCTCCTGTTTTGAGTCCATGGGGTCAGTATGGGATGATACCCCAAGATCCAGGGGCGACTCAGCCTTAAGTCAAATCATACAGCAAATTCTTCTTTTGATGGCAGTAAGTTCAGGGGTGGGCATATGATCTAAGCTCGTGAATTCAGAGCGAACCTCAGATCTGACTTACCCATTTGACATGGACCTGAAAAAAATATGAGGCAAGAACACTGCAGCTATCTTGTGATCAAATGGGACTATAAATGAAATCAATATGCCATATAGGGAACAGCAGAGAGAAAGCTAGTTCTGAGGATACAGTCTGAAATCGGAATGCAGCCCACCCTGAAGGGCCAACTCTCCCCAGACTTTCCACTAGTGTAAGCCAATACATGTCCTCTTCTGAACGTTTATTTAAGCCAGGTTGAGGTGGGCTTTCTGTCACTTGCAAAAGAAAGAGTCCTGTCGGACACTGACTGATACTCGGCGTTCAGTTTAAACATACAGGTAGTTGTCCATTGTCGGGGTGTTGAGCCCTGCATAATAAGCAAATACACTCCATGGGCTCTTCTGATAAGCTGCTCCTTATGTGAGAGGCATATATACCTCCAGTTCTTCTATTCACTATCCCTCTCTATTGGTCACTTACATTTAAATTTTACTTTCTTTTTTAAGGAGCATTTAATATTTTGAAATGATTTTCTTTACTAAAGCAACCACCAACTAGTTATTGTTTTGTTTTTACCAACTCATGCATTAACTTGGTTATCATAATTAATAGCACTTCACCTAAAAAACTATTCTTTCCAACTTCCAGTGGAGGCGCAAATTTCTCATCCAGCCCTGAGAGTTTCTGTCCTTTAGGTTATAATTGCGGGAAAGAGTCCAGTTCGCAGAAACACTAATTGATCCTTAATGAGGACAAAGATTATTTCGTCACACCATGTTGGAGCTAGACTTATTTTAAAATAGATTAGCTCGTTGCTTCTCTTCTGTTCTCTTTAGGAAACAACCAAGCAAATCATGTGTGGCACTTTTGTCCCTGTGATTTAATCTCAACCTCATTATACTGCTATTAGGCAAAAGCTGGTATAGTTTTAAATAAATGTCACTTACCATCAGAGCCTTTCTACATAGATAGTTCACTCACCCTTCAGTGATAAAGAATTAAGAATATTTCAGTAGTACTTATAAAAAAATTTTAAAGGGTACAATAGAAAAAAAAGGACATGTTGTTTGTTTCTCCTATAAAATTTCAAGCGATTTATATAGAAATAAAAAATGGTAATAGGAAGTATATTTATGAAATTTAAAGGTGAGAGTCATAGCTTCCCTCTGTTCTTCTATGAAAAAGTATTAAGATATTAATAATAAAGACTGCTTTCTCCCAATGGAGGAAATATTTGGCTACATTTAGATAGGCGCATGTTTCAGAATGTCTTTAAAGTGTAAAATAAACAAAACAACTTTTCTTAGAGGAAAGGTTATTTGATACAGTGCTGTTCCCCCTTCCATGCATATCCTCTTTAATGAGGTAATACTGTCTGTTCATTTCCTGTCTGGGGACTTTTTGCAGAGATAGATATATTCCGAGCATGTTTATTTACCAGCTACTATTTCTTTCTTCAATTCCCAGCGGGAATTTTTCCTACCCACACACTTTAATGAGGAGAAAAAGTGTTAAAAATACAACTATATCCTTTTTAACCATAAATAGAACCACTTGCTTTAGCTAACAACTTTTAATTTTTTATCAACTGGTTTTTCTAAATTTCTCTTCTAGATTTGAGCAAAGCAAAGGAAATTTCAGTTCCGTATCACAGCCTCTAACCATATGACAACATTTTATCACCAAAGTCCACGGGAAGAAAACTTTTTTTTTTGAGTAGGGTGGTTTTGTGTGTTACCTCTCTCCTCAGGAGTCCTTTTTCTTTTTTCTTTACCATTTCCCCAGCATCTTTTTTTTTTTAACCCTTCCAGTTTCCACACAATCCCAGAAAAATCCTTTGTTCACTGTCAGGTCAACAAGAAGCCAAATTAAAAACTAACAACTTTTGAATTTCAACAGCCAGACAAAGTGAATGTTGACTAAGAAGCAGAAAAAAAAAGAAAAGAAAAGGGGGAAAGACCCTAAGGAAAGAAAAGGCCAGCTGAGGGATTTGGAGGGCAGCAGCTCCAGAGGGGCCAGGCTGCCTCGTTTGATGTGGGAGGTCTGAGCACAACCTGCTGGGATGCTCTCTGGGACATCTCATTAACCGTGTCATCAAAGCCCCCTCAGGTCCAGCGAATCATAACATTATCTCTGACATTACCACACAGATACAAGGTTCCCGAGGCAGTCTATAAACATGCCTGTACTAACCAATTCATCGTGGCTTGACACCCCGGCAAGGGCTGGATGCCCTTTAGTGAGCTCCGTGAATTGCCCCAGTCATTCATCAAAGTTTCTTGGAGTGCATTTCACACAGCATTAAATTTAATTAAAGCAACATTGACTGCATTGTAATCCTCAGGAGGCTCTTTGTCAGACGGATCTGGAACACTTTCAGCTTAAAATATCTATTGTTTTCTTGGAGTTTTTCTTGGTTGTTGGGTTTGGAGTGTGAACTTTTTTTTTTTTTTAAAGGTTGGATATCCGGATCAGACTGAAGTGATGGTGACTTCCTTTTCATTACTTTTTCCTTTCTTTCTCACTTCATCTTCTGCTGCTGCTTCTTCCTCTTCTTCTTTCTTTAAATTTCCAAAATAAAAAAAAAAACTAAAAATTTGCTACCAAAGGAGTTTCAAGATAATGAATCACAATAAGTTAAGTAGCCTTGTGACCACAATAATGCCATCCACGCATGTTATTAAGAAAACACACACAGATGCATTCCTGCAGACACACTTACATCAATGGTGAAGGAGCCCAGCACAGACTTGGAAGGCTCCACGTCAGAAATAGCTTCCAAGGTGTTATTTAAAATCTGAATGTCATGCAGTTGGTGTCCTTGGTGATGTTTATTAGTAAAAAAGCCCTCCATTGGTGGGCTTCAGGAAAAATAAAGGAGTTTTCTTTTCATCAGCAAAGAAAATTTGATGTCATGGAGAGGAGAGCATATCCAAGAAAGTCAGTGAGCTATTCTAATACCCTTTAGTACTTGTATCATAACTGAGCTACTTATGGAGGATGTAGCTATGTGTGTGCGACACTGTGTATGAGTGTGAATACGATGTGGATTGGTTAGAGGGAAAGAGAGGAGGGAAAATAAAAAATAAAATGAAACTGGTGGGGAATTTCAGAGTATGCCTTTACCTCGTGACATTTGTAAGCTAGTTTTTGAAAAATATATGCATTCTAAGCTTAATTCTCCCTCTACACTTACCCTTCCAAAAGTAGGCAAGAATGAAGGCCGAATGACATAATTTAAGGCTCGCAATTTGAGGCCAGTAAAGTCTGGTTTAACCAAGACCAGATTGATCTAATTGGAGAGTTAACATTTTCCTTTCAGGGACTATTCACACTAATTTTATTTGTCTGTTCTCACCTATTAGGTGGTTATATTAATGACTTGATTTCTCCATTAAGCTTCCATGGATTCAAGTCTATGAATTCAGTGAATTAGCTTTGGTAGGCATTACTAGGTAAACTTACATACATCAAATCTATTTTGCCAAAAAATTTTGTTTCCATTTCTTAGTCTGCAAAATAAAAAAAAAAAAGATCTGTCTTACTATATTCCTAAAGATACTGTAAAGATAATACAAAATAATGTGTATAAAATTACTGAATAGAATAAATGTGCTTTGTAATTATAGAGTGATTTTTAAAGTAAAATATCAACTAAAAATAGTGACAAAATTGTGACTTTTTTCTAAATTGAAACATTTATACCCTGATGACTGATTTGAAACTCAAAGCATCTTTTGAATTTGTATGATAGTGAGTAGGGGAGAAAGAAGAGGTTGAGAAATTAGAAAGAACTGATATACATTTTGACCCAATAAAGAAAAAAATAGTTGCAAGGTCATGCAATCATGTAGTGAAAAAATGAGACCAGAAAGGAAACCATTTATTAACATATCAGATTGGACAGGATGCCAGGAGGAAATCTACCTTGGAATTAAAAAACAATTTTCTGAAATGTCAGGAGGACTCCATGTTGCCTCACAGTGAATATATTGAATTGTTAAAGCAACAGATGTAAACAGTGTTGTGAAGGAGGATACCGGTTTGGGGATTAGGCAAGCCTGGGCCCAAACCTCACCTCCATGTCTTACTAGTTGTGTGATATTGGGCCACTTGCTTAAGTTCAGAGCCTGGATTTCATATCCAAATTATGAGGATGAGCTTATACATTTCTTATAAGGAGTATAGAAATTAATGCATGCAAAGCCTTAGCAGGGAGATTGTCATGTTGTAAACTCTGATTCTAAAGGGAAAACTTTGAAGGAGAAGGTGTATGGATTGTATGATGGGGTCAAACTAGTTTCAAGGACAATAGTCCAGCCTGAGGCCCACAGTCTATTCTGCGACTTCATAGACTATGAAAGCCCATTTGCCCAGCTGTCCCAACCCCTCTGTCCAGGATGGCAGTGCTAATTTCACAAAAGCTTTTGGTGGACTTTCATGAAGTGGGGAAAAAATCATTGCCCTCTGGGAGCTAGTTTGTAATTTCAATAGAGAGTGGGATTAGAGGAAATGTACAAGGACCACTGAAGGAGATAAAGATGCCCAGGCCAGTAAGGCAGCTGGATTGAACATAAAAGTATCAACATACATAAAGAAGCATATCTATAAAAAGGAATTATTTAACCATGTAAGTTTTGAAAAAGGCACCTCAGGGAGGCAGATATTATTAATGGCCATCCTAACAGCCCTTAGGGGAGAGACCTTTATCAATGGAACTTAGGGCTAGATTCTACACTGCCCTATGTCCACTCCATCAGCCAGAGTTCAATCAGAGAAACAGAACCAAGAAAAAGGAGATATGTATAAAAGATCTGTTGCTAGGAACTGGATGCACAATTGTGGAGCCTGGCACGGCAAGTCCGAAATACATAGGGCAAGTTACCAGGAAGCACGGACTGGACCTCTCAACATGAGCTGAAGCTGCTGCCCAAAGAAAGAATATTTACTTCATCCAGGGATGCCTCAACTCTGCTCTTAGGGCCTTCAACTGATTAGATAAAACCCACCTATGTTATCTATCATAATCATCCTAACCTAAAGTCAGCTGATTATGGACTCCAGTCACATTTATAAAATATCTTCACAGCAACACCTAAATTGGTTTGAATGAGTAACTTGGGGCTATAGCCTGGCCAAGTTGATACACACAACTGACTACCACACCAACCAAATTAAGACTGAGAGTGAGATTCTAGGCTGTTATAGACTCCATGGTAAGATTGGTAATGATATCATAGAATATGATATGCCCATCAAAGTGAGATTAAGAGATAGATGTTATAGTATAATATATCCACCACTTAATGAGGGGCAGCTACAGAGCAAGTTTGCCAGCTTTGTTCTGCAATATCCCCAAATCACCATGGGAACTCCCCATATTTCTAAAGAAGTCCCTTTTTTAATATTGTAAATTATATAATCAGTACACCCAGAAAGCAACAGCGACCACCTTCTAAGAACTTGCCTAAGTTTAGGATATCATCATTGGTCAGATTTCATCTGACTCCATGAGTCTATATTTTTGACATTTTAAGATCAATCCCTCTTCTTGTGCTATGATCTTCAATTGATATCATCACCTCCTTGGGAATCTAATACTATCAATAACCTTTTCTCCTTCTATTTCCTTATCTATTCTGGATGATCTTGCACACACAATTTAAACTTTCTTCAATCTCTCCCATTTGAAAAGCAAAACAGAACTTCTCCAGTCAACTCCCTCTGTCACCCTCTCTTCCTTTCCAGCCAACCTCTTAAAAGAGTTATTTGTGTGCCTTATTTCTATTCCTTGACCTAACCTTTCTATTTAACCCACTCCACTAAATCCACTGTGATGGCTGTCATCACAGTCATCATTGACCTTCAGGTCACTAAATCTAGTAGATATTTTAGGACTCAGCTAACAGCAACATCTGACACCACTAACTATTCATTCCTTTTTATAACACCCTCTTCCACCTTCCAAAATTTTATAACACGTTTTCTTTGTTTTATACAGTCTCCTAGTTTTCTTCCTACATTTTTGGACTCTTTCTCAGTCCCCTATTCTTGCTTATTGTGCTTTACCAAGACTTTAATGTTGGATTTCTTCAGGTGTGTGCTGAGCCTTCTTCTGGCTCCTGGCTCCAGTTATCCTTCTGCTGCTGATTTTCAAAGTTATAACTCTCTCTCTCTCTCTCTCTCTCTCTCTCTCTCTGTCTCTTTCTCTCTCTCTCTCTCTCTCTCTCTCTCTCTCTCATATATATATATATATATATATATATATATATATATATATATATATCAGAAATGATTTTGTTGTAATTAATAAGAAAAAAAGTAGCTGAAACAAATATAGTTTTTTTTCATTTCCTAAAGTGTAGAGGTAACTTTTGCTGGCATGTTTCAGCTCTTTAATAACATTATGGTTGAAGTCTTTATGATTCTCTTGCCTTTTCTTTTATGTCAGGAATATGGCTGCTGAAGCTCCAGCCATCATATCCATATTCAAAGAGGAAGAATAAGGCAAAGGTGAGATAGTACATGTATCAGGGAACAAAGCTTTCCTGACAGTGCCTTAACAAACTCAAGCATATGGCACATGGACCAGATCTTTGTCACATGACCATCCCTATAAACAAAAGAAACATAGAAAACAACACTCTTGTTACTTATATAGCCTGTATAGTAGAGGCAGGCAGAAGAGGAAAGAGCTGGGAATGAGTGTTGGGTAAGCTAACTTAAAGTTCTTCCACACCTTGCCAGACATTTCCATTGAGCTCCCAACTCTTTTTTCAGGCTCTCCACTTGGATGGCATTTTTGAAGGCATTTCAGAATCAACATGCCAACAACTCAACTCATGGTATTTCCTCTAAATCTGCTCCTTCACCAAAGCTTAAAAAAAGGCACTATTATTCATCCAGCTATAAAAGCAAGGAACCAGGACTGTTATCTTTGCATATGTCTGATACATTGCCAAGTCCTGTCAATGTGGACTTCAACACCCCTTACTTCCTTCTGTCTAGACCACTCTAGTCCAAACTAATAGCCTCTCTCTCCTGGACGGCACCCTTCTATGCTGTCTTCTATCCAGTTCTCAAAGTGATATTTTCAAACACAGCTAAGATTATGACCTTCTTCTGGCCATGACTTTCAATTATTCTCCAAGTATGAAGACTCTTAAGAACCCACAAACTTTTCATGACCTGCTGCTGCCCACCTCTCAGCTTCATCTCTTAGTCACTCTTCTTTGCTATTAAATCCTCATCTTGTAGAATTCACTTAGTTTCATTCCACCTCAAGGCCTTTATCCGTGATTTCTTTAAAATTTATTATTTTTATTTTTTGTCTGGAATATTTTCTTCCTTCAAGAAGTTGATTTCTACTTACCTCTATACCTCAGCTCAAACATCACTTCTTTGGAAAAGATATTCTTAATCCTTAGACCAAATTGCATGCTTCTGTTAAAATCACTCAACATTTGTAGTTCTTTTCTATCCTGGCTTGTAGCATAGTTTATCATTTTGTGTTCATTTGCATGACTTTTAGATTAACACCAGTTTCCGCATTAGAATTTAAGCCTCTTGAGAGGAGAGACTATGTTTATTTTTGTCATTACTTTATCTCTAGTGCCAGGTCTGGCACAGGAATTACTACATATTTTCAGGAACTCATATATATTTGTTGAATAAATTTTGACAGAGAATTGTGTTTATACATTGGCACATTTTAATAGAAAAAAAATTTACTGATTTTTTACTATTTATCTAGCACTGTGATAAGAATGAAAAAGAAATACTAGTGAATTTGAGAAGACAGGATTGCTAATACTTTGTAAGGGAAAACTCAAAGAAATGAAAGTCTCTGATACTTGTCCCATGCCATTATCTAATTCTGCTGACCATGCCAATTGAAAAGCTGGAGATATTTAAGTCAAGAACAGTACAGTAACTTATTTTGCCAGAAGCCAGAGAAATAGATTATACAACGCTAATCTTTTTATAATCCTTGCTTTGTGTAATCTCCATGAAACCCTTTATGCCCAATTTTCAGATCTTATAAATTCTCACTTTGCCTGCACACTTCTGTCCTACTACCTTTTTTACCAAACCAATTTCATCTCAACATGATACTGCAGATATAACTTTAAGGAGACACCAGCAAATAAAACTGAAATGAACTTTTTTTGTTCCTTTCTACCTGAGATTAATGCCTCAACGTCAAAAGAAAGGTTGAACTTCAGATGAATAAATGAGCCTAATCTAGACTCCTGTACCTTCCATCCATTCCTACCATTGTTTATTCTTTGAGATGAGGTTCACCTTATCTTTCCCAGAGTTCACTGAGTGTGATATACTAGCTAAAATAGTGCTAACTGGTTAGAGAGACCATGAAAGAAGGATTGAGTGAATGATCCATGTTAAACGAGTGTGTTTGCAATAGCGGGCATGCTGATGTTTCCTGCCTCAGAATCTCCATTTTCTTTTTTATGGCTTGTTCTTTTATTTAGCCAGATCAGCTCCATCTTTATGAATGGCAATAAAATTTCTGCAAGAGGTTTTTCAGGGATGGGTTAATGAGTAGGAGACAAAATTGATTGTGATATGAACAATGGCCACCCAGATTTGTAGTATTGGAACTGAGCTAATTTCACTCATTCAGTGTCATTGAAATTTTCATGTGTCCCTCTTGGTCCACTCTCACCCTGCTCTCCTATCCAGAGCTGGATGGGGCACATCCTAGACTCCTGAGCCCTCTGACTTCCTTTAGATTCAGCCAGTGGTAGGAGCCCAGATAGGAGCTTGGAAGGAGGCAAGAAAGTGAGGTCTGGGTATTTACTAGTATGCCTTGGGCACCTTCCTGTGAGGTCTCAGGGGGTGGCAATGTCTTAGTTGGAAGGACCTTGCTCATAGTGAGTTTGTCCTCTATACAGGACTCTCGCCCTCTGGGTCTGGTAACTTATCCCTCCTCTTGTTTCTCAGGAACTAACAGGAGGAGAGCTCTCGCCGCTGCTGGTCTGTGAATTTATAAGATCTGAGTGACATAGACTAAAAGGTTCTCAGCTCTTCCACATTGTCATCTAGATCTGCTTGTTCTTTGGAATTAAATTTAGATACACATTTTTCTCATCTCTTTCTCAACATTCAAGGAGGTGGCATTCTTATCGGGGTCTCAAGGTATGTCTAGAAAGTACCATGTGCTCTGCTTCATGAGAATGAAACATGCAGATGACGGCAGGTGGGTGCTCCCAGCACTGCCACACTTTCTCTTTGTGCCGGTTTTATGATCTGCATTCAGAAAGTGTCATTCTTACTGTCCTTCTCACTGAGTGTCCATAGCAGGCGTTCCCAAATGCCAGTTGCAGGGCGAATTGTCTGAGGGTAGTTAAATTAAAAACACAGATTCCTGAGTCCAGGGTAATAGGTCGTAATCTGGCAAGTCTTGAGTGAGGCTCTGAAATCAGTACTGTTATAAGTTCCCCTAAGTTTTGTCAAGTTTAGGAGCCATTATTCTGTGTCCTACTTCTTCAACCTCCTCTATTTCTTCTTTTTTTTCTTAAAAATATTTATATAGAGCCTCTAATATCAGGTTTGTGGATTTCCATCTCATTTTATTATCATTTTTATTATCAATTATTCCCCTGTCACCTTTATTAGATCAATTTCTTTTGAAGCAATAATATGGATGTCATTCTTCCAAACCCCCAGGCCATGAAAATGCTTATAAAATCACATATACAATTTAAATAAATATGTTAAATTCACTTCTAAATATTTGTATGAAATATATCTTCATCCACACAGTAGATGTATATATCTGAGAACACAAGAATTCTCATCAAACTGGTTCCTTAATATTTTTTCTGTATTCTTCTAAACCCCCAGGCCATGAAAATGCCTATAAAATCATTATCCTCCAATTATCTGGAATTTAAATTTTTGATTTCAGAGAGGAAGGGAGAGGGAGAGAGATAGGAACATCAATGATGAGAGAGAATCATTGATTGGCTGCCTCCTGCACGCCCCACACTGGGAATCAAGCCCACAACCCAGGCACCTTACTGTCATATACTAGTATATTATTCTCCAATTATCTGGAATTTCAATTTTTATCTGATCTTTAGTATCAAGTTCCTTTTAACCTCTTGATCATGTCAGTAGAATTTTTTCCCTTCTAACCTAATTTTTTAAAATTTCATAGAAAACAATCTACCACTCCATTCTAGTATTCCTAAATCTTCCATTCTTTTCCAAAGTCAATTTTCCACTAAAAGAAACACTACTGTTTCCCAAGCTGTTTAGGGCTTCTTGATGGGCTTTTTCAAATAACATCTTGTATTTCCCCATGATTCATCAAAACTGGATAACAATTTGATGACTCTTACCAGGCTTTCCATTAAGTCTCTAAGACCTTTCCCCACTAGATGACACATCCAACCAGGCCACTCTTTTATTCTCTAATTCCTGAGTCTTGGGTGCAACTGCTTATCTACCCTGACGCTACTTCCCTCCACTAGGCTCCTGCCATGGGGACAGAAGGTATTGCCTGAGAATGCTGCCTTCAAGTCTGGTGTCTTTCCAGTGTTTGATCCCTGGTACCCTCCAGTCTATTCATTTATGAGCAATTACTCTTATTGTCTTCCAAAACCCAATCTCATCTCGTTCTTTAATAACAGTATCTCTGATTTTTAGCTAAATACATGGCTACCCAAAATAAGACTCATCTGCTCCTGGGTGTGGCCATGCAAGTAAGTTCTAGTGATCTGTGCAATTTTGAAGACATGGCATGTCTTCTCCACTTCCTCCTTGCCTCCTGTGGCACTTTGCTGAAAGTGGCAGCTGTTTGGATTACAGGGTTTTTGTCAGGCAGTCTACATTGACCATGAGGAAAGGGCAACATCCTGGGGAAACACAGGGGTTGGTTGCAAAGGACCTGGGCCTCTCAGCGCTTAGGAACAGAACCAGCATGCAAGCCTGGACTCAGGCATTGCTTACATATGAGAAAACTAACCATGCTATTTAAGAGTTGGTTATTTGGGTATTTCTTTCACTCTCAATTAAATCCAATCGCAATTGATTCAGAATTTGGTATCTGGGAGTGGGGTATTACAACTAAATACATACAAAATGAACCATTGGCTTAGTGAGTTTAATAGGGTAGTAGATGATTTATTAAATATTATAAAACATTGACTTAAATCATTTCCAGCAACAAACCATGTGCTTATTGAGGCTATAGAAAAAATTCAGTATGCTGGTATGTGTTGGCCACTTCATGCCACGTTCAGCAAAGTCCCAAAGGAGAAAGATAAACTTGAGCCAGAAGTAGCTCATTTGCAAATAAAGGCAGAACGAACATCCTTGGCTTATGGCCTGCAAATTACTGAGGGTCCAGTAACATGGGTTCTTGCAATGATGAAAAACCTAATTGTTTTTGTATCATAAGTGGATTGGGAAGAAGGAAGGACCACAGATAGGACTCTGCCCCTACATGGCTTTCAAGCACCTTCTGATGCTCGTTCCCTGTAAGACAAAGGGAGCCAGCTTAGAGGCACATACCAAGTCGGGGAGGTTGTCTTCAGGTGAACGACAAGGGAGTCCTCACAGAGGAAAGGAAAAATCAAGAGCTTTTGTAGTTAAAAACGATATCAAGACCAGAGCTTTGGCTAGGATTACCCACACCTGGAACAGACGGGGCACAAACAGATCAGAAGCCAACTCAGTTTCTGAGGGAATTACATGACCAAGGAAACCACAGACCTGGCCTGAAAAACTCTGTTGAGGCCCTAAACTAATTGTTAGGCTCCAAAGCTGTGCCAAAGGGAAGCAGGATATCAAAACTGTGAAACCCTCTAAAAAGGCATAGCTCCAGTGCCCAACTCAGATGTACTCATGAAGGAAAACGCAAGAGAAGAAAGTCCCAGAGAGAAGAGCCAGAGACCACAAAGGACAAAGGTCAAAAGAGGGCTTCCCAGGGACCAGAAGGAAAGGCAACCAGGTGATCTAACCAAATTCTTTCCGATTCTACCTGGGGCTTCATTATTGTTATGGGCTACTGACTTTTGTGTTTCCCCATTCTCTCTTTTACTAAATGGTCCTTTTTTTTTTTTTTCGATTCTGTTTTGGTCTCACAATTGTATATTGGGTGGGTGGGGACATAAATAACTGACATATGTATGATTATATTAAGTCTTTATTTTTTTTAACTTCGGATATCTTTTCAAATAAGAAATGTACAATGCCAAGCATGTCTATTGTTCTATCATAAAGCAGTAGTACAACCCCTGGGTTCTCTTGTTGTTGTTCCTTCTATACTAGTAGATGGCAAGTTAATTATGTATGATAGAGTAACCTTACTACTGTAAATGCAAAACAAAAAGGGAAGAAAAGCCAAAAGGTTCATAAAGTTAAAAGCTGTGCATTACATTATACTTTAGATGACCTCCTGCTGGTTTTGAAGGAAAACAGCTAACTTTATTCTATTCTCCCTTGGTATTAGCTTCAATTTCCTTTTCAAGCTTCTCAAACATACACTAAGCTTTTGATTATCAAGATTGCAAGCATCCTACTACACAGCCAATGTGTATTTATAAATGGAATTACTAAAGAAGCAACTTGACTCCATCTAGGGAGCAGTTTCAGCGAGCCCTGAGCGATTCTCTGTGACCATAGAGGAAACTGAAAAGACCTCGTTGGCCTTATTTTCACAATTGTTTTGGTGTCTCCAGGGAAATGCACAAAAGTGTTGCTGAGAAGCATATATTATACATTTCTTATTTATTTATACCTCACCTTATCCCATAAAGGATTTATGATGGCTTATGAGGATGCATATGGTAACACAAATAAATTCACCAGAGGCGAGAAAGTTGAGGCAAAATAAAAAGTGTAAGAAAGGAAGATGTTATCAGTAATAACCTGAGTATATGAAATATATGTCATGAAATTATATATATTTGCTAAAAGTGGGTCGCCATTTTGCCTGTTTAAAGGAGAAGATACCATTAATTATTCTTTTATAGTGTTTTTAAGATAAAAACCAACCAGTAGCACCAAAGAGGTATGCCTATTTCAGATGCACATGTGTCCTATGGGTCCTCATAAATAGATAACAGCCTTCATTTGCTTTATAACAAATATGTTTTTCACAAGATTATCTTATGATATCCCCATTATGAACCAATGAAACAATTCCATGGCACATTCAAGTTAATTATTTGGTGAGTGGGAGGGGTGAGCAAATATTTAATTGACTTTATTCAAGGATAGATTCTGAGATATTTAGAAGAATGGAAGAACTGCATATTCCTGTGACAATCATTTTCTTCCTTTCTATTAATTGAATAGCTATTATGTGCAAAGCATAATGCTAAGCTCAGGGGACAGAGTCCTCAAGTGACAGCCTTAGTAACTGTCTCTATTTGGGAAGGAAGATGACAGATGTAAATCAGATCATCTAAACAGTGGAGATATAATCATTAACAATGGTGAGTAGGCTAATGGAATCATCTAGGAAGTCAGTGCTAAACTGAGACAAGGTAAGTAAGACTTATCCAGCCAGGGTAAAGGTTGTGGTATCAAGGGGAAAAGAGAGGATAATAGGAGGGGGAAAGTGTGGAGGGGTAAAACAGCAGTCATCAGAACAAACAGCATATATGAAGGCCCTGCAGTGGGAGAATTTGGGTACACATGAGGGGATGGAGAGAAGGCCAGCCTGGCTAGAGGCTAGAGGGCAGGAGAAGAAGTTGTAGGATTAAGACTGGAGAGATAGACAGAAGCCAGACTACACTGCACCTTGTAGGGCAGGATGAAGATTTTAAATTTTAGCCCAAGAATAGTGGGAAGTCATTGAGGGCTTTGAAACAGGGGGTAACCCAAGCAGATTTGTGTTTTCTTAAATCACTTAGGATGAGGAGCCTGGAAACGTTAGGACAGGAGTAAATGTGGAGAGACTTAGAGACCTCTTGTGATGCAAAAGACTGTGGTGGCTAAGATTACAGTGTTGTGATGGAAACGCGGAGAATGGATCAAAAACCAAAATAAAATAAATAAATAAACTCTTAGGTACAGAGATAGACTCTTAGGTACAGAGAACATTTTGATGGTTGTCAGTTTGGAGAGGAGTTAGGGGAATGAGTGAAAAAAGTAAATGAATTAAGAAGCACAAATTGACAGTAACAGAATATTCATGGCGATGTTAAGTACAGCATAGGGAACATAGTCATTAATATTAAAACAACTATGTATGGTGTAGATGAGTACTAGACTTATCAGGGTAATCATTTCGTAAGTTATATAAATGTCTAATCACTGGGTTGTACACCTGAAACTAATATAGTATTGTATATCAACTATAATTGAAAAAATTTTTAAGAAGCATTTTAAAAAAGAGAAGGAATTTCAGAAATAAATGTCTTAGATTTCAAATCAACAGGACCAATATTTTTGTCTTCAAGAGGCTTAAATAGCTATTGATTGGCAGTGATCTTGAGACAACATTTCCTAACAAGTCCTTGGAGTGCAGTTATTTTATGTGGCAAGTTAAGTACAGGACTGTATGCTTTAAGAGTCAGCTATGCTGAGGATAGAATGAATAAAAGCTAAGCAGCCTTGGATAGAAGCCATTTCATCTCCCTTTGAAGATGAGTAGACAGGACCCAGGGAAGGGCCAAGATTCTCTTCAAGAAATATTTTTTAAATTCATCTGAATGCAAAGAACTAATAACAAGACATTAATGTCCTCTGCCATGTAATGTGGGTGGTGAGAATTCTAATTGGACAACTTACATAACAGATTTTTCTACCGTAACCATTAAAAATATCAGTAAAGCACTCATACCACACGCAATTTCTGTTTCACTTTTGTGTAACTTCTTGTGCCTTCAACAAAATGAGCAATGCAATTTTTCTCACTTTCCTAAGTGAATTGAGTTGCTACTAAGAATGATCAGATTGAAACTGAGGTGAGTTTGCCATCAATAATGATTTAAGTTTTGGAGGAGTTGATCTTTAATCCTTCTTTCTAACAATATCTAGAGAACAAGGCCAGTTGTCAATAAAGGCCACACCTAGTTTGTGATCCTAAAATTGTATGATCACAATTTACAATTTTTTATCACATAAAAAGTGCTTACCTTTATAGCCTCTAGTAGTTTGATCTTTAGGGTGTCCATTTAAATCTTCTAATTATCATTTTAAAAGGGGATGGTAGAGTCTAGCCCAGTTTTAGCCCACTGGGAATGTTCCTATCTTCCATCTATTACACAGAATCAATTATCAGGAGTCTTCATGGAGCCCTTAGAGCTGTGGTTCTCAACCTTGGCTGCACATTAGAATTACCTGGGAATCTTTTTAAAATCCTGATTTCTGGGCCTCATCCTCCGGAAATTCTGTTTCTTTTTGTTATGGGGTGAGGCCACAACATTAGTAACAAAGAAACAGAATTTCCGGAAGATGAGGCCCAGAAATCAGGATTTTCAAAAGATTCCCAGGTGATTCTAATGTGCAGCCAAGGTTGAGAACCACTGCCTTAGAGCTTAGAGCACAGCTGGTTCCCATTCCCAGAAATGAAGGCTGTAGCACTGACAATACCTCTCTAGCCCAACCTAGCCACACATGAAAATCAGAGCTAAGACTTATGTGGCATATGTGGCATATGTAAGGCACTGTTATAAGAGCTTTTTCTAGCTTCAAAACCAACTTATTTTACCAATAAGACCCAGGCACACAGCTAGGATAGGCCCAAGGTCACGGAGCTAGGATGTCGATGAGCCAGGATTGAACTAGGCACTCTCCTCGGGTTTCTGCACTCTCATCCGCCCTCCTCGGCTGCCTGGGCTGCCATGCTTAAGAAACGGTCAACCGGCTTAGATGGAAATGTGTAGTAGCATTTCCTAATTGGTTTTTCTTTCTCTCTTATATTTTTTCCTGGGAAAATCAATGTTTGCTCTGTTTTGGCCAAAGCAAATGCAGTGATGCTCTGCGGGCCACGTGGCTCTGAGCACCAGTGAAGCTTCCACACCACAACTCACTCACACTTAAGCTGAAAAGTCAATGAAGATGGGGCTTGAGGCACGACACATTGTTGTGGCATCTCTTTTACCATTAAGTTTGCTGAAATTTGATGACAGGATGTTGGTAGGGAGCTTAGTGATGTTTCTTGTTTAGTTCAAAATTTGCTTTATTTACACACCAAAGCAAACCACTCAGACACTGTCCTAGGGACCTGTTTCTCTTGTTCATGTTTTAAACAAGTATAGATCTCACACTAGAGATAGAGAAAGAAAGGCAGACTCCGTGTGCTCAACGGGTTTGCATTTAGAGGAACCTGTACACTCAGTGTGCCTCCTGAAGGTGCCCCCAGAAAGGTCTGCTTGTGCTTAGAAGTCAGTTGTTGGGTATCCTTGACCTAGTTTCCTATTTCTCAGGAAAATTTAGACTATAGGCAGGAACTGCCTCAGTTTCCCTTATCCAATGCATAAATCTATCTGTATTTCCTGTTTTCCCAGTCTCAGGTGGGCCTCTATAAGGTGGGCTGAGGAAGGAGAACCTGCTGGTGCAGGAATAATAGGCAGGAAGAAAATCCATAAGCATTTCTTAGAGTATTAAAAAGTATACTGTAAAGATAAAATTTAAAATTAGAAGAAATAGATATATTAAAATAAACATTGCTAGGTCTATTGGCTGACAACTTGTTATATATGAGTAAATAAATAAAATATTCATATATGCATACATGCAGCTAAATCACCATTGTACCAATCCAGGTTCTTGGTTGCTAATAATTGAAACTGACTCTGTATAAGTTAAGCTAGAAAGAAATTTATTAGAAGGGTTTTAGGTAGAGATGCCCATGAACCTGTCTTGTGAACCTATTTTGGTTATGCACTGCCCAAAGGCACTTGGCTGAGGGGATAATGAGAGGATGAAATCCAGCCCTCTTCTGCTCACCAAGCCAAGTGCCCTGGTGTGTGCTATATCAACCCGGAAAAAAGATGCTTTGTGTCTTCGCACAAAAGCTCCATCTACTTGCCAGGCTGTGCATCCAAGGGCCTGTGTCCACTTGGAGGGATGCCTTTCTCTAATTTGCACAAGGGTACTGTCTCTTCTAGCCATGGCCTGGTCAAAGAGCTAACCTGCTTAGCAGCTGATTCCAAATCCTGACACAGCTGACCCCCCTGGACCCATGACAGAGCCCCAACCACTGCAGTCATTTGGAAGCTCTTCCTGTTTTTACTTCGCCAAGACTGAGATCCCAAATGGGAGAGGTCAATTGGCCAAGCTTAAGCCTTGTACCCACAACCTATTGTCTGAAATATTAGAAAACAAGTGTCTGGTTTTTTGATGTTTCCAAACCCACAGTAGTATATTCCATTTTATAGAAAGACAAATTTCATGCCAGTTAGTTAAATGTTATATTTTAAAAAAAACAACAATAAAGAAAAATTAGATATTTGCCAGATCTAAGGACCATGAAAGGACTTTAGAAACATGAAACAGAAGAAGAAATTACAAAGGCAAAAATTGAGGCATGCAGCACAGAATTAAAACATTTATGTCAAAAAGGATAAGGTAAGTGAGAAAATGGAGGGGGCAGAGTAAAACATAACATAAATAAAGTTATAATAAGCTCATCATATAAAAATTTCTCAAAAATCAATATGAGAAATAGCATGTTAAAGAAATGGAATACGTGGAGAAATAAAAGACTGTGAGGAATATTTGGCTTTTCTAGCTGTCCGTCACATCTGGTGGGTGAGAGCTTGTGGGGCTGCAGAGCCAGGCCTGTGAGAAGCTGTCTACGAGCCCAGCCTGCCATGCAAGATGAGGATGGTACTGAAAAGACAAACACGTTTGGAAAAGTCAAGTCCAAGAGAAATGACACTGAGAAAGAGTAGACATAAAGTGAAACATTAGCAAAAGATAACAGTCAAGACAAAGTTAAAAAGTTCAAGAGGCTCTCTCTTCGAATTATCTCATTTAATCTTCAAATAACTATAAACTAGATATTTTTATCACTCCTATTCCACAGCAGAGGAAATAAACGTTTAGAAAGCTGAAGGGCCTTAATTTGAACCTACTAATAATGTTCACAGTTTATCGTTTTAGTGGCCAAAAACATTGCCAATGTACACTGTGACTTAAAATTCACAATCATCATAGCTGATTTCATGTACTATCATGTCTCAGACAATTACACTTAATTTCCAGCTGGATCTTTGGAGCATTGTCAACTGGATGGGCCCTAAGCACCCCGGGAGTAGGTGTGTGGGTGTTCGGATTTACTGTGCCTTGTCTCGTCCCTGCTTCTGTCCTGACAACCTCAGACTTGGCTCAACCTTTTTTCCTAAGGAATAGTGGATAGACAAAAACCCTCCTCCTTGGGTAGAGTGCTTCCATAGAGATGCTAAGCGGATTCTTTGAGCCCCACCCCCCCTCCAGCCTTTCCCTCAAGCCACCCTCCCTCTTCTTCCCTCTTTGCAGCTGCAGAATCACCAGTACATCCCAGCTCATTGTAAGTGACCAGACTAGGCAAATAGGAAGACGAATGGTTAGTCAGGGAGATTTGGGCCACCGTGATGGGAAAGGTGCAGAGGAAAACATTATGGCCCAAGCCCCTTTGAAGCGTGCTGACAGTTGACAGATGAGCATCCATAAAATGACAAAGGCCTCCTGTGTAAGGCGCTCTGCCACCAGCCTTCCTCCCTGGGAAACGAACTGCCCTCAACTGTCCGTGGAAATATTATTTATTTTTTGCTGGTAATTATTCTCGTTCTGTGTCTCTAACCACAGAATAGCCTCTACTTAGCATATGTGGGTTTTCTCTGTCCTGGTGACTGCCACCACTCCTGCCCACAATCCTCTCAATCAGAAGTAACGAGTAATCCTGTTGATTAAATGATTATAACAGGGCAGTAAACGGGAATGTTAACTGTGATCTATTTCTGGTTCCCAGGGACACATATGGAGAGAATCCTAAGATTCTTTTTAAAGTAGTGTTAGTGATCCCTAAAGATCCGTGAAGCAGTCGGCACATATTTACAAAGCTTTGAGTCTGCCGCAAACAATGGGCATTAAAAATGATGCTGTGTGCATTCTCCAGGACGCCCTGCTGATGTGACTGCGCAGTGTTTCCTATTCTGTTTATTTTGTCTGTCCCTTTGCTTTCTGCAATGGGGAATATTAAAAGGGGAGGAGAGGAAACAAGACGGAGGGAACCTGAGGGGGTCGGATGTTGGGACAAACTGTGGCAGCTCTAAATAGAGGGAGGATCTTCTTTCCTGTAGGATTCCTTTAACTTGGGAATCCTCCCAGAAATCCGCAGGAGGCATTTTCCCCTCTCGGTTGATGGCTTTGGATTCAGGGCCTCTCTTGATCTTTTTTCCCTAAAGCAGGCTGTCCAATAGGATTTTCCGGGATGATAAAAGTGATATATATATATATATATATATATATATATATATATATATATATATCCAATAGGTGATCTCACGTGGCTGTTAGGCATTGGGAATATGGCTAATGTGACTGAAGAACTGGATTTTAAGTATTTGGTTGTAATTCATTTACATTTGGATTGGAGTACGTGTGTGTGATCAGTGGCATGGGACAGGGCAGCTCCAGAGCCACCCTCCTGCCCACCTCGGTGCTGCACATGAAGTATTCAACTGCTGTGGGTGTAAACTTCAGAGGAGGAACTAAAAATGAGACACACACAGATTCTTATATGATTCAAGCCTTTCCAGGAAGTCCCTGCAGACACTTCCTCTTCCTGGCACAGCCTTGCCTTTTAGAGCCTAACCTTGGGGCTGGACTCTATGCCTTTGTCTTTAAAAAGGAGAATGGATCTTTTGCTTTTTTTTGGACTTCAATCTCATTTCTATTGTTTTCAATAAGAATTTCCTCTCTGTCAGCCATGGATCCACCATGCTGACCAATGTGTCCTGGTCTCTGAGCTCAGGAGATGCCTGGCCAGGTGTTGCCAGCTTCCCAGCTCAGCCTCCGTCTTGACTGGTGACACCCGCTGGGTTCCCGTCCCCTCAGCTCAGATCTTCTCGTGCGTTTTTTCTGAGTCTTTCTTGTCCTTGCTCTTCCAGTTTTTAGTTTCCTTCTGCATCCTCTCTTCCGCATTCTACCATCCTTAGCTTGGCCCTTGCCATGCTCTGGAACACCTGAGTCATGCTCTTGGAAGGACCCCTTTCTCGGGTAGCTTCAGGGTTTGAGTACAGCTTAGTTTTGTGAAGGAAAATATCACTTTCCAAATTCCTAGCATCGTTTATCCATGAATTTTTACAACTTTTAAGCTATATAACTTACATTTTATCACATTTTTCTTTCATTCTTCAAGTTTGTTTTTCAATATAGTATCTTTTCTGGGAAGATATTAGATATGTTTTCTTTGTTTTTATTGCTGTTGCATCTCTCCTCGCATTCTCTCTCTCTCTCTCTCTCTCTCTCTCTCTCTCTCTCTCTCTCTCACACACACACACACACACACACACACACAGGTGTATATTAGAATAATTCATTAAACTACAATACAAACTCAATAGAGAGGCCAGTATTTAATTAGATATGTATAAGTATATTTTATACTCCCACCACAAATAAACTTCTCCTTTACCACTAAAATAACATGACAAAGTATTGCAAAAGCATTTCATAGCTTGTGCAATACCACATAAATGTGAATTTTTGTCACTATTGTTTCAAAAGCACTCTTGAAGAACCAACTTTAGGGTGTTTGTTTCAGAAGAGTATGGATGTATGTCTTTCCTGGAAATTGCCTGCCTGGCCACCAAGGAGGGTCCTCAGCTGCCATTATCTTTAAAGTACATAACTCTGTCCCCATTACTGACTGGGCCAGAGGTGGAGACTTGACTCATGTTGAACTAATAAAATTCTGCCTCCTAGAAATTTGGTTTGTGATTGAAAGATGGTAGGCAGTTTGAGCTCATTACATTGGTGGAAATGTAAATGTGAGAGCTTTACAGAGAAGAATTTTTACCTTCCAAGTGAATCAAGAATGAAAAAGTAGGCCTGCAAGAGGACAGGGGTGGGTGGGTGGGATGGGGAGGGGGATATTAGTCCCATGAAGAGAAACAGAAACAAAGTAGAAATATGAGTTTTAATGGCCTTTCCTAGCATCTGGGTTCCTTTCCTATTCTTTTTACCTCAGTATATTTATATGAATCTTCGTTTCTGTTACTTAGAACCAAAGAATTCAAATTAATGCAATCATAAGACTGAGACAGTGAAAATTCTGGTAAAATCTACTTAGCTCCATGCCATTCTATGGTCATAGGTTATAGCCCTTTGGTCTGATCAGACATTGTATTAAACCACACTTTCCTCACAAAGGTGAGGAGTGTTGGAGGATCAATGGAACTTCGTCATTACTTCTGGAATCACAGCACTCTGTATATCCCATTGATGGTTCAAGTCTTATAACTAGTAGGGAGAAAACAAGTCCTAAGTGGCCATAGCCATGGCCTTGGGGCAGATTGCTTACTTTTATAATGTCAGGGTCTAGAGAACTCTGGGGAGCTGCCCCATGAAATCCATTGGCAGTTTCCCTCTTGTCAGGCACTATGGCTCTCATTTGATAAATAGCTACATGAATTCTAATCAAGTCATCTACAGCCAATGTTTATTAAGGATGTAGGTAAATAGCATCTACCTCCATTTCTCACCAAATCTGTAGGTAGCCCCTCAGCCATCACACACTACCAGTGTGTGAGGGGCATTCTATGTTGTAGTGTGTGTGGAGTGAGGGGAGGAAGGAATGAGGACAGAGGCCTGCAAGAGAGAATGCTTGTGGTGACAGAGTTCTTGTTCTAGTTCAACCAGTACAACCATGTCTTTAACGTCTCTAGTTTAAAGTGACAGCTATCTCCTAGTTAGTTATTGTTTTCATGTTTAAGGAGGAAAACATTATCTTCTCTAACACATAATTTCATATAGACTATTAAGACAAAGGTCTCTGCTTCTTTGTCTAATTTAGGCTATACAATTTTATATTGGGAGGGGATTTATCCAATGTTACTACTCATGATTTTCTGTTCTAGGGCCTGATTCAATGAGGAGAAATGAAAGGGCAAGAACAGATCTCTGTTCTTTCCTAATGCAAGTCATGCTGCAAAGTCCAATTCACCTTGTGTAAGGGACATCCACTCATGCTTTAGAGAAAGGAGGCCAGAGAGATCTGGCCACTCAGACCCCACAAAGAATGGTGGAGGCTATGGACAGAGCTACAAAGAGGCAGTTACAGAACCTGGGTCTGGTCCTGATTCAAACTACCACAAGTCCCTCTAATCATACCACAGAGACCTCTTTCCTTGTCTGTTTAAAATAAAATGGAGAAAGTAATACTCATCCTACATTTCTTACTGAGTTGGTATAAAGGTCAAGTAAGATAAGGTATGGAAGTACATAGAATAAAGGACAACAACAATTTAAGATTTTTTCTTTTTTAACAAAACGTTGATATATATTTTTATGTGTGCATGTATTCTTCAAGTTCATCTAATGGTTTCTTTTTACCTCACATTTAACTTTTGAGCTCACATGTCCTTTTGTAAAAATACATTTCCAGGCATTTTATCTTTACAAAAAATATTTTTACAACAAATTTAAGATTTAAAAAAAGAAATGTGCCGCTGAAGGTCTATAGGGGAAAAAAATCTAAATGAGTCCATTAATGACAACTAAAAAGTCAGTCTATCACAAACGGAAAAGGCAAGTAAACAGTCACATTTAATGAAATCTAGTTAAGGAAATAAATCACTCTCTATTTCTCTTTTCCCCAAAGCCAGTGTTTCATGACTAGGTTTTGGAACCAAGTGTTTGGAGATAAAGTTAATTCTAAATGTAGTTTCTCAACTATTTAAATAGCAAGTCTTTCTCACATGTTTACTTAAATGCACACACAGAGCTGTGTGGAGTCCAAACAATGAGTGCTTTATATACTCAGACTATGTAGTATCAGTGCAAATGAGAATCTACGTGATAAGAAACATCATGTTGCTCAGAATGGAATTTTTAGAGATAAAATTCTGGAAATTAGTGATTTTAAAAAGTTGACTTTTAAATATCAGAATGAAAATCAAAGTTGACAATTAGCCTCTTATCATCTACTATCGCCTTGATAGTAGAGAGTCTATGTAGGCTATCAGGAAGTTATGGTTTAAAAAGTATTTAACAAATATTCTACATTTTTGTTAAACAAGTAAACATTTATGGAATGCTTATTATATATCAGGTGATATTGTAGGCACTTGGAATACATTTGAAAGCAAAAGAAAATATGCTAAAAATTGGAAGGTAACAGAGGTAATAAATTGTTTTTAATGAAATAAAATTAAATGGATTTTCGGCTTATTGCCCTAAAAGTGCTTGAAAAAGATAATAATAATTTCTCTGTTTCCTAATCTATAATAGTTATCTTTAGGAACCAATTTTCTGTTTCAACATATCAACAAGAAGAAATGATATTTTTTTCTTTCTGAATTAGTTTTATTTTGCAACACACACACATTAATGCTACAAGAGTTTTAGTTCAAGCACATCCCACCCTTTCTCTGTCCTTCTTTCCACATTGTGATGTATAATGCTGGTAGTTGGAGGTGAAAAATTAATAGACATAAGTTTGTTTTTGTATTTTGTCTTTCCTTCCAAGACAATCAAGGGTGTAAATACAGTTGGAGACATGGCAGTGTGTGGCACAAAAAACCATTCTCACAAGCATTCCTCCTGCAGTCTTGGCAGCACCGGTGTAGAGTGGGAAGCACACTGGATTAAAAGACAGTCATGAGTTTTTCTTCATGCCTTGATGCAAATTTTCTGAACATAAATGAGTGTATTAAATTCCCTAGATGTAAGCTTCTGCATCTGCAAAATGAGAGTTGGATCAGATGATCAGAAAGATCGGTTTTAGATAGAAAATGCTCTAAGTCCCATTGGTAGACATAATAGACATAGATCCATAAGTAGTTTTGGACATGAATAAATAAAACAGTGGTGTTAACACATATGCCATTAAATATTGTTCTGAAAAATTACAAAGCAAAAGTAAAGTTTTTAACTATAAATAGGTTAAAACTAAAAACTATGAGTTATATTTAATTCCCAAGACCACAGTAGCCAATAGAAAGAAAAAAGGTATAAATACTGATACAAATTTCACCAAATGACAGCCTGTGCATTTCTACCTGCAAAAAACTATTGAAGTGGCTCATAGCCCAGTTTTTCTCTCATCTCCTGACAGGCCTAAATTGTATTAAAATTCTCCTGTCATTGCTATGTGTGCTGCTCTGTGCCCCAAGGCCAGATGCCTATAAGAATAGTTTCTGCATTAAATGTAATCATAATTCACCTGGTCCAAATACATTCAGCAAATGCTTATTTCCAGATCCACCAACACCAACTTCACCCGTTGGTGAATATCCTCATAGAGGTGAGAGATGGCTTCCTCAAGGACTTTCATTCTGTGCTCTGATTTGTCCATCCTTAGACTTCCTTCTCTTAGTTAATTCATGTTTTCATTCAGTACATTTTTTTATTAATTGTGTATTACATTGAAAACACTGTACTAGAAACCAGGAACACAAAGGTCTTCATGGTAGACAATGTGGTTGGGAAGATAGGCACAGAACACTTAATTACAAGTATTTGTTAAAATAGGGTTTCTAAGACCATAAGAAGGTGTGGCAAATCTCCCCCAGGCTAGTTTGGAAGCCATTTGAGTAGCATCATCCAATTGTGGAATTAAACATAGTATCTGCTCAGGGGCAAGCAACCAGTGTCCCAAGGTTGCACACAGATATGTTAGCCTTGTCCAGCCTCCAAAAACTTTTCTTACCAATCTGGGAACTGTTTTTATCACCTTTGTTCAAAATCTTAATATTGCAGAATTCTGGGGCCAGACTGTCTGTCCTAAAGTTGTCTTTTGCATATTAAGGTCTTCCACACCAGGGTTCATGAGGTAGGCATGCCATAGAGTGGTGGGAACTCTAACTGCTAGGTTCAAGTCACAGTTCCAACACTCTCTGGCTGTGTGATCTTAGGTTATTGTAAGGCTTGAGATATCTGTGCTTTGAACATACCTTATTCAAAATATGTCCTCAAAAATGTTAGTTCTTATGATTCCTCTACTCCCTGAAACCTTTTTTTCCATAAGTATGCATACTGACAAGGATTAAAAGGAAATGAAAAAAAGTTTAATAGTAGGTATTCATTACTGATGTCTCAGTTTCTGCCACTATGTTCATCAAATTTATATTACATATTTAAAATTTTCCATTTACATAGGTAGCCCCCGTTTTTATAGTAGAAAATGTAGACAATCAGGTAAGTAAAAAGAAGAAAAAATTATCACCCATAATTTCACAATGTAGACATATCTACTACCAAAATAAATTAATTAAATACTGGGTCAAAATGGTGGTAACTTGTCAGAAACTATCAATCACATATTTAGTAAGTAGAGGACAGATCTTGATGGAGGGCTGACTTAAAAGGAGATAAGAAGGGATTGACATGCTCAGGTAGGATTTTGACAAAGGGTCATGAAGACCCCACCTCTATCCATTAAGCTAATCTAGGCTCAGGGAGCCCAAGTCATTTCAGAACTAAGACATTTCAGCTCATTCAGTGCTACAATAAGATACTGTGAGCCTTGATAGCCCTGGCTTCTGGTCTTTGTCCCTGGAAAAAACATTGAGAAAGAGTCTACCTCCCTCCACTTACTTATCCTATAAAATACTTAACCTGGCTCATCTTTGAGGCCAGCTTTCTAATAGGCCCTATGTCATTCTCTGTCCCTTCTCATCACATTTCTGCTTCATTATTTGTTGATACTTCTTATTATTTTACAAAACAGAGACTTTGATGCCACATATAACCAATCTTGTTCATACTACCTTCTGGCCTCCTTAGGCCTTACCAGCCTTATTTTCACTGTCTTAAATACTAAGATATTTTATATATTTGTCTTTTATCTCTCTCCCATTTCTAGAATGAGAGTTCCACACACACATGAACTTTTATTTGATTCATTCTCTGATGTATCCGTCCCATAATGGGTGCTTGGTAAGTATATGTTGAACGAAACTGAAAATAAAAAATGAAAGCATAATCTGCCAAGAAATAAGTATAAACGACTATCTCACATTACTCACTATTTGATGATGGGAAAAGTTGAGGAGAGGCCTTTGCGTATAAAATGGAAGAAGGTGGGAATGAAAAAAAAAAGGAAGAACCAACATTATCTAGTAATCTGGAATGAACATGTCACATACCCCATCATACTTCTAGGTTATAGTGAGTTCATCGTCATTCAGGTAGGTATAAATAAAATTCCTCAGACTCTACAAAATAAAAAATGTGAGTAAGGCCAGTTTATTAGTCTGCTAGGGCTGCCATAACAAACTACTACAGACTGGGCAGCTTGAACAACAAAAAATTTATTTTCTCATAGTTCTGGAAGCTGACAGTCCAACATCAAGGGGTCAGCAGTTTGATTTCCTCTGAAGCTCTCTTCTAGGCTTGAAAACCACCACCCTTTGCAGCCTTTTCACATGGTCTTAGTGCATGTGTATCCCTCCTCTCTCTCCTATTCCTAATCTCCTCTTCTTATGGGAGCACTAGTTGGATTGGATTAGGGCCCACCCCATCAGCCTCATTTTAATGTAATCACATATTTAAAGGTTCTATTTCTAAATAGTCAAATTCTGAGGTACTGGATGTTAGGGCTTTAACACAGGAATTTTGGAGGGACTCAATTAAGTTCGTCACAGCCAATTCTCTGTTTTGGTGGCAAACACTATTTTGTGAGCTTGTCTAACCTCAGAGAGAGCTGTGGATTTTGTTCCCAGGAGGCTTTTTCACAGAGGAATTATTGTTGGGTCGTCATGACTTATGGTGATACATGATTTTAATAAATAAGGCATTTCTCATGGAGCATAAATTTCTCTAAATATACACTTACAAAATTTCTCTTACAAACCTAATTCAAAATCTTATGGCGCAATAGAATCCAAAATTCTACAAAATCACTGCTTACCACAGGAAGTAAGGATATTAGGTTATAGGTAGCTTGATTGTCCTGCAAGTTTTTTGAAACACAGGCATATAAAAAGATTTTATAAAGGTGATTAGAGGTATTTCTACTAGATCTAACTCCATTTCTTCAAAAATAGAAAGTAGAAATAAGGTAAAAGTATTTACTACAAATAAGTAGCACAGAGTAAAACTTAGAGATAAATAAAAGACACAGGGTTTTACAAGTAAGGATGACAAGCAGAAGAATGATATATGCATTGGCTAGAAGGAAATTATAATTTAGAGGAGCATTTTTATTTTACACATGGGGAAAGTAATTCTTGAGAAGGAAAATTATCTTCTCCATGTGACAGAATGTAAGTAGAATCCAGACCTACCAACTCCTCATTCAGGGTTCTGGTTCCCATTTCTACACTCACTCTGATGAGAATATATGAAATCCAAGGAGAATATCTTGGCCTTCCCAAAGGCCTGCCTAATCTTGGTAGAATGAGATGTACAATATATATATATATATATGGAGTAAGTGCCATCAACAAAATTTATATAGAAAATAAGAGAGGCTAATGGAGAGCAGAATCTATATTCAAAAGATGTGGGACACTGTTTACCATCTCTGTGAACTTAGGCAGGACACTTCACTTCATTAAACCTAATTGTGTCATTTGCACACGAGGAATAATAATAATCCCTGCCCTATAGGCTTCAGTGGCCTATTGATGAACAAAAAACACAAAAGACCTGCAAACTCTTTGTAAATATTAAAGTGGTACTCAAACACGATGCGATAATCACTGTTATATGCCAAGAATTAGTGTGCCAATGAGATCTAGTTTTAGGCAGAGAGCTGATTTGGAAATGTAATCTGGGCTAGATAGACTAAGAATGAAAATGTCAGTTTTATTTACTTTCTTTTAAAAAAAATAGTGCCGGCTATATGAACCAACACGGAGTTCAAGTTTAAAGAACATCATCTCCATTTTAATTAAAGTACATAAACTATGGCCTATAATGACAGCCACAACCAAGAGGAGATGGTATTAAAACCAGTAATTTCCTGGCACCATTCCATCAGAACTAGTCTGTTTAACAGGGGGTTGGTACAGAGTAGCAGGACTGAGCTCTCTTCTTAGAAGAGAACTCCCTGCTGCCAGGTCTCTGAAAATCCAATTAGTGACAACCATCCGAAATTAGTTATTGGAGATCACATCTGTATAAAACCTAAATGCTCCTGTACTTGATAGTCTATACATACAAAATTAACTCATACTTATGTTCTCCTGCTGTCTCTACTTGCCTTATCTCCAGAAAATACCTCCCCTCAAAATAGCCCCCTTCTATTTCTGTTTCCCAGAAGGCTGTATCAGGACCTGGTCTTTCACATTCTTCTGTTCCTGCCTTCCACGCAGTTGCCTCTGCTATCAAACATCATGAGATCCTGGTGTACTGCCCTCTACTGGTGATAGCACTGACATCCCATGGCATAATCCCCGGCCAGGACCCTGGTCTTATCCCATGTGAAGAACACCCCAATTTATTTCAAGGGCTGAGCATGCCCCAAGCTTCTTCTGGCCTCAGAGTTCAGGTCCACTGAACGCCCATCCCCTCAACCTCAGAGACAGGAGAAAGGCCTTCCAGGGAGCCTTTCTCCATTAGTCCAAGATCTTATGTTTGCCCCAGGTCGAGCCTATTCACAAGATGATTGACAATTTGCAGATACATTCCCTCAGCAGGAAACCTCCACGTACAGGCTGAGGTCTAGCATTGGAGTCACACAATTACCATATAATCACTTTCCTAAAGCCTGGCTTATTGGGTCATAAAACTTTGACATTTGCAATAGGCAGAGTCTGGTCCGGTTTGCACTGTCATATGCTCAGTCCATATCTTTTTGCATTATTTCCTCCATCCTAAAGTAAAGAACTCAGGCCTGCGCGATTTCCCTGCTGGTTTGATCTTGGTTTCCAGGATCATCTAAATAAATAAACAAACAAATAATAAAATACCCTGAAGAGGGAATTAATTAGCCAGTTGTCACCCCATCTTAGCAATTAAGGGGAGAGCAAAAAGGACTCTGACCCACCATCGGTCATTTGTGTAGCCCTGGCCAATCATTACAGTTGAGAGGGTATAGGCAGCTTCACCAGGAACAAATGGAGTGACAGATGAGGCCAACGGAAAGGAGGTGCTATTCCAAGTAAGAGAAGGTAGGCACAATGAACAAGCAGAAACAGAGGATTCGGGCTGTCTAAATAAAAATTTAGGGACCTGAAAATGAATTTTTTACCTATTCAAAAGTGGTTTACTAAAATCCCCAATTTACTTTACTAAACAGAACTCTTAATATCTTATTTAGCCTGCTAACCTGGTCCTTCCCTGAATTAAAGAACAGGTTGGCGGGTATTTGCCTCCTGCCTTAAGTTCTAAAGTCCCCACCAGAGTGATGCCTGTTAAAACAGAGAGAATTTGCTCCAAGTCCAGAGCCATTCTCCTCCCTAGGAGGCAGAAATTGCTTGCAACTCTCTAAATTGAAGATTTTCCAGGTCTGAAATTGTCAGTCTCCCTGGAAACCTGTTACAAATGTAGTATTACTTAGTGATTAAAGCATAGATTTAAAATCAGGTCTGGATTTGAATCTCTCTCTCTACCACTTCCTGTTTACATGACTCTGAGCCAATCTCAGTCTCAGTTTCCTTGTGAATAAAATGCAGATAATAATTTCTATTCCCTTAGGTTGTTGTGAGGATTAAATTAAATAAGTGGTAGCTATTATTAATGGTAGTAGCACAGTGGTTTTAGAATCAATTCAACTTTTACTTTCATTCGAACCACTTCCATGTACTTTATCAGGAAGTGAAAGCTCTTTCCAACTAAGTGGATCATCTATTCTAATCATTTAACTGGCTTAAAATAAGAAAACTGATAGTGACATCAGTTTTCAGACACATGCCATCATTTTTGTAGACAGTGTGTTCACAATGAGATTTTGGATTGCATACAATAAGGAGCAACAGAAGGAAAGAGAATGAAAGGAGTAAGAAGAAATAGATGCCTGAGACAGTGAAGTATGTGCTGCAGAGCCCTAATGATGAAAGCAGGGGGTTCTCACACTAATTCCTAACTTATAAACTCATACTAAAGACCTCACAGTATGTGGAAATCTCAGTTCCACAGTCTAGGAGATTTGGGACTCAGATAACATTTATTATACAGTTGACCCTAAACATATGCATGGATCTGGGTCACACCCAGCATAAGTAGAAAGCCTACATGAGGAGCCCACTGAGATAGATTCTTCCTAACTAAAACAAACCCACTAAAAATGTAAGACTATTAAGGAAGCTTAATATCCCTGAGAAGGAGCAACCCAAATTCAGCATAGTAAGGTCCAGTCCTAGAAGAGTTTCGAGTTTCAAAGAATTACAGTTTGGAGAATTAAGAGTTAGTGCATTAGAAACATTGAGAGAATATATTAAAAGCCAAAAGTTGTGAGAAAGTCTGAAGATCTTCAAAGATAACATCAGTGAGGTTCAGTAGATCCTTTCCATGAAAAAGTAAGATTACATTCTGAGACAAGAGCAGGATATTTTAAAAAGAAGGCAGATGTGCAGGGGAGAGAGGGTGAAAAGGAAAGGGAGAGAGGACAGAGAGAGAGAAGAAAGAGAAGAAGAAGGGGGAGGAGGAGAAGAGCAGTAAGAAATCAGAACATACTATACTAGGAATGACAAATTAAGACAATAGGGCTCCCTCCCCTATCCCCATACACACATACCCATCACTGCCCCAGGCAGACTTACCATGAATATAATAAAGTTTAAGTTTTAAAGCCCCTCACTTGTTCAAGTCCCTTTCCAACACTCAAAGGAGAAGCCAAGCTGCCTGTTCTCCTAATCATATGTTTTATTACATTTGCAAACCTAAGATCTTTTAACCATAATCAGTAAAAACCAATGGCTCTTCCACTCCATCTTCCTCTTCAGTTGAGTGGCATTGGGAGGACCATTCAGATTTGGGGATCTGATTAAGGGGAAAATAAGTTAGAGATTCCTTTGGTTTGAATTTGGTCGGATATATTTATGAAGCTCATAGTCACAGGACCAAACTTTATACTGTCATATGAATATGTCCCATGGTACCAGCACCTGAAAGATGTGGTGGGGGGAAGAGAAAGGATGTGTAATAAGAACAGAACTAGAAGCCATCTTTGGAGAAATTCTTCAAAATATTACAACTCATATATGAAAGATACAAATTTTTTCAAATTTGAAAATTCTTAAGTTTTTCATGACATTACCAGTGACAAATTAGGAGGCTGCAGAAATCCTTCTAAACTGCCAGCAAATTAAAATAAACTTTTGACTATCTAATACAGAGGAAAGACCAAATTATTTTTACTTTTTTTTAATTTGTAGAAAATGATATTACAAGGATGCTAGATATTATACAAGGTGCCTGATTAAATTTAAATAAACAACAAATAATTTTTAGCATAACTATTCAGGATACTGCATGGAATTTAAATTCAACTAAACATCCTGTATTTTTATGTGTTAAATCTGGAAACTCTATAAATTAAAATAGAATTAGTATATGAAGAGATGATGAATGAGAATGCAGCCCAAAAAAATGTAGGGAAGAAGGCACTGTAGAATTATGTCAGGCAGCTAATTGAGAAAATCAATGTTATTTTTCATGATTGTCTTTCAGTTTTGTCCTAAATAAGTACATTTATACTTACATTTATAATATCTTCTTATAAAGTGGCCCCACAACCTGGACCTGCCTCTACCTCTTCCCCCAAAGGGTATAAAATCTCTCAGGACTCCCAGGAGTAGAATGAGCACCACCAAAAGGAATAATGAGCTAATGCTGGCCAAATATATGAAAGGGAGTAATAAGGTATTTTACAACTGTACCAGGGAGAAGAAATATTAGAGCATATGTAGAGCCATTAACAAATAAGGAAAGGAGTGAAATTAATAATGACTCTAAAACAGCTGAGATAATGAACTCCTTTCTCAACTCTGCCTTTGGCCAGATAAATAAGGAAATGGAATTTGCAGAATTAGGAAGTAATGAAGACCTTATAAAAATAGCCATTAATATAAGGTAGGTAAAAAAATGCTTAGGGAACTTGAATAAATCAGGGTGACTTGGCAATTTGCATCCTGGAGTCCAGAGGTGAGCACATAATGAAGTTACTACACTACAGACCATTGTTTTCAAGAATGTGTGGTATAAGAGGGGCAGTTGAGAGCAGAGAGCAATAGAGGCACCAAATACAAATGGATTTAAGGAAATAATCTGAAAAGTAAAAATTATCCTAGCGACTATAATGTACATTTGAATTATTTAGTAACCCAAAGGAAACAGAACACTTATTAAGGAAATCCTATAAAAATATTTATGAAATTTCATAAGATTATAGAACCAAAGAAGAATCAAGAATTTGAAGGTACAGCCCTGACCAGTTTGGCTCAGTGGATAGAACGTCGGGCTGCAGACTCAAGGGTCCCAGGTTCGATTCCGGTCAAGGGCATGTACCTTGGTTGCGGGCATATCCCCAGTGGGGGTTGTGCAGGAGGCAGCTGATTGATGTTTCTCTCTCATCAATGTTTCTGACTCTCTATCCCTCTCCCTTCCTCTCTGTAAAAAATCAATAAAGTATATTTTTTTAAAAAAGAATTTGTAGGTACAATAAAAAGCTGGCCAGATAATAGGCATATATAATATCACATATAATAAATATTTTGTACTCAAAATTATTCTTGATTGGCTGGATAAAGAATATAGTCATTTAATCAAAATTAACTAAAAAGTCATAAATAACAACACTACAATATAATGCTGGACAAAGAATTGGGGAAACTATAGGATTGGATGGAGTGGGAGCTATTCTAATTGACAGCCAAATTAAACTTCCTTATAGAGATTCTTAAAAGAGAAATAAATAAGACCTGTAACTGATAACAGTTTATCATTAGGAAGCTACTTCAATACACAGGTCTCATAAAATCACCAGGTCAAAGAACTGGAAGGTCTCTAACAGAAGGGAGGCAAAATCAATTTTTACAAGGCCAAAAAAAAAAATAAAACCCACAGAATTACAAATCAACAAAGAATTAGTATTAGCCAACTTATTCATTTTTTAGATGGGATAGCTGAGTCCCAGAAAGACTAAATAGCTTGCCCAAGGTAGCTAGAGGCAAGCCCAGTTGAAAACCAGTTCTTTCTGATTTTGTTTTGTTTTGTTTTGTTTTGTTTAATGGTTATTTTTATATTTTGTTGTTAGCTCCATGAGGTCAGACACCAAGTTTGTTTTAAACTATTATATCTCAGCGCTTCACCCCATGCCTGACACATACATACTCAGTATTTGATAAATTATTTAATAAACACAATACTACCACTATTCATCTTTGCTTTTACGTTATAATGAAATTTTATCCATCCCTACCTTTGTTTCCTAGTGTCCTAAAAGCAAGAGATTTTGGTACAGTTACTTTTCAGGTGTAATAAGCAAATAACTTCATTCTTAAAAATAGTGTTAAAAACATTAAAGGCAACAGAGGCATTAAACCCCAGACAAAGGCCTTAGAATTAGCTCAAAATTTTGGCACTTAAAGAAAAGACTTGTAGATTCATCTTTGTGACTACTCTTTCAGGAATATGTAGATTTATGTTCATTCAGAGGGAAAGTGATCTCTAGAGAATTAAGATAATGTATGTAAAGAACTAGCCAACAGCAAGATACATATATAATGGAATAGTGGACGTTCAGCAAATGTTTAATTTCCTCTCATCTTTGAAACATCAGAGGCATTCACAACCACTATAGTCAGGCTACTTCTTATACATCGTAGAGACAACCCGGAACATAGTAGATGTTAATGTGAATGGAGAACATTTTAGAAAAGGTGATACAGAAAGGCCAAGAAATCTCAATGAAGTGAATGGTCTCATCTACTCTTAACTGAGTGCTCCAATTATATCAATACCTGATTCTAACGTCAGCTAACATTGTAATATTAATGAAAGTGCCTTATGTATCTGTAAATGAATCAAACACCTCTGTTCAGAATTTCTATAGAAGAAGGGCTTATGAGAAGCAATGTTTCTAGATACTAGGAAAATTGCATAGCAAACACAATATTTTAATTTAGATGATGTACTGACTTATGGTGGCTGATGAGGGGTTGGTCTGGTCTTCAAGATTTTCAGTATTCTAATTTTCATCTCCTCTCCCAGGCTACACTTTGAGCTCTCACTGCCTCTGCCCTTAAAAATAACAAAGAGGTTAATCTTGGCATCTTGATGTGATGTAGGAAGGCCTTACCCAGTTTAGCCTGGAAAAGATCTATCTTCATTGTAATTAACAAATGATTTGTCTCTAGAAAAGATTGCACAACAACAGAAGAAATGGGAATGACTCATTCTGATGATATCACCAGGCTGGGAAGCAGGTCAGAAATGATCCTAAATTCAAAATAGCTAAGAAAAATCTCAACTCTAGAAGGAGGAGAGACCAAAAACCACACTTGTCTAATGCAGTTCTAAGTGTTGCCAGTTCTCAGAGACTAGCTCACAGCGATTTAAGATGCTTGGGAGTCTTTTGTTAGAATGTTAGATTAGAGAACCCAGGTGATCTTTTTAACATGGAGAATCTAGGTTTATGGACTATAGATAAACACAATGTCATAGTCCTCACCTGTCATTTAGATGCAAGTGAACAGCTAAATTCATGTTTAAAAACCCTTGAGTTACTCAGATATGTTTCTTTCACTGCAATATTTTTCCCCACAATTATTATGACACGAGTGTTTCTCCTGAATATCCATTCTTTCTACTCTTAGAAAACCAGAACTGGGTCACTCTGCATTAACTCTCAGTACTGTATTAAGAAAGTCTTGCCAGGAAGACAGATGAGAAGAGCATACTCTCAGCTGACTTAGAAACTAATTATAGGAAAATGCAGAGACAGGGTTCTTAGAGACTCCAAGAGATCAAAGCTGAGTTCAGACATGTTTCTGAAAAAGCAGAAGCATAAATTCCATTCTGTCCTGGAGAAATCCAGTCTTCTTTTCACTCAGTGCTCTTCACTCTAATTTAAAGTTCATCTTCTTTTAGTAGAACATTATTTCAATAAATCTTTTTTGATAATAATTCAAGCAGACAAAAAGCTTCATTAATAAAAGAGACAAAATGGCATAGTTGTTTTGGCTGTGGCTTTTTAAGGAGACACACTTAAGAAAATCACCTGAAGCAACATTAGTTTGAAGGGGCAGCTCCACCTACATGAAAGGCACTGTGTGGAGCAAAGTGGTTACAGAAATAAATGATACATGCTTTTGGATAAATCTAAAGACACAATCAGGAGAAGGAGAGGCACATTGACAAATAACCATGATCCGAAACAACTATAACAAGTAATTTACTGTGAGTTCAATATAAGCTAATACACAAGGGTCATGAGAATACGTATACAATCTTGGGCTATAAAGTAGTAAAAATGTTCAGAACAATGAAGGGTATAATTTTGCTCTATTTGGTAGTGGATAGGTTATATCTGTATTACTGGGTTGAACTCTGAGTATTATATTTTAAGAGGGATATAGACAAACTGGTGTATCTTGAAATGAAAGTGAAAGAATGGTGAGAAAACTGACAAAACATGTACTGAGGTGTAGCTTCAGGGATTAGGATGTTTTGCTCTAGGAGGGTGGTAAAGGAACTGAAGGGCTGCTGTGTGAAGAGGGAGTAGTCGGCAAAGCAGGTACCAGTGGGTAGAAGTTAAAAGAGCCTTGGACATAAGGAGAATTTTCTAGCAGTTGAAACTGGCTTTAGTTGGAATGGGTTGCCTTTCAAAAGCATGAATTGCTTGCTTGTAGAATTGTTAAAGGAAAGGATGCATAATGACTCATAGAGAGTATTGAAGAAGGGAATACTCATGCAAGAATGGGAAAGTACATGACTTTCCAAGACCCTCTGATGTCTCTAAGAATCTAAGTGTTTTATTAGAGGAGTAAAAACAGACAATGGAAGGATGGGGCAGGAAATATTAATGCTGACTGTAACAATCTGGAGGATCCTGTACAGGATGTGCACTTGAGCTGTGATTTGAAGAGAAGCTAAGATCTCAAGACATTATTGAAGCAGGGGGCCCCTTGCGGGGTGAGGACGACGGAGCCCTAATGAGGCATGCACGACTCCGGAGACCAGGTTCAGTGACGCAGATCTAAGTTTATTGTGTAAGTGCAGCAGTATATATAACATTCTGGACCAATCAGAAGTTTACACAATCCTTAGGGCAGCCAATGGTAGGAAAGATCAGGGTACTATGTAGTGGCTCTAGGAGGCTTGCTCAGGCGGGCGCTGCCACTTCCTGGTGTGCCAAGGAAGCTTGTACAGGCGGAGTGAGCTCACACCATTGCATCCGCCACTGCACTGAGATAAATCTCCTGAGCTCTTCCCACACATTATGATGAAGGGAACATGCACTCCAAGTATAAGAAATAGCATAAACAGGTGTAAATGCTGTTATCCTTGGAAATGGCAGTATGTGCCAAAGAAAGAGTTAGCACAACCAGCACTCAAGTCCTGGTTAACTTTCTTTCAGTGACTGCATTGTCAGGACTTAAGCTAAGACGTACACTCTCTCTATTACCATATCCTTCTCCTCACTCTAACCTGGTCCAAGAGACATCCTTATGGGTCTCACACACTTTTTAAACTCACTGTGTTTGCAACTAATCTATCAGCCTTCCATTTGAAACCTGCTTCTCTTTCACTACTCACTATCTCAGTGAAAGCATCACTTGAGTACCCTAGTTGTCTGGCCAAAACATGAGAGTCAGCTTAGATTTATCCTTTTCCCCCATGGCTCATACCCACTGCCAACTCCCATTTCTCTTTTGTGACCAAAATGCTAGCAGGTCAACTCTATTGGGAACAAAAGCAATTTGCTTGCTGAATTGATAGTGTATGTTTGGTGTTGGGGGAGGGAGTGATAAAAGCAGTCATTTTTTCTTAAGGATTATTAAAAATCCTTATTATAATCCTTATTATAATATATTATAATATTAATGGTAAACAAAGGGTACCATATAGTTCCAAGAAAGTCTTCTAAGTTTTAACATACTTAACCATCACAAATACCTTATGAGATTGGTACTATTATTATCCATATTTTACAAATGAGGAAACTAAGGCACAAAGAGATCACACAATTTTGCAAAGACACACAGCTGGCAAGAAATGAAAATGTTTAGACTTATTCAGTCTGGCTCCAGGGTATGGTGTTTTAAATACAATAGTTTAGTTTAGTAAGTCATCCAAGTATCTAAAAAAATTCTATGCTCACATAAACATTTTATTAATAAAATCCAATTCCAAAATTAGCTCAGAATAAAAGATAAAAGAAAAAATTAATGAGGGGTTACAGGCATAGTGAAGAGAACATAGGAATAAGAATATGTTATATATGGAAAAATGGCAGCCAAATAGGTGGGCATGTCCTATGCCTTCTCACTGAGCAGATAGAAGGAACAACTAAATTGAATAACACCCACCTGGAATTGGCGAATTAAACACAGCTGGTGAGACCATCAGCGACCAGAAAGGACAGTGGACGCCTGGAAAACAGTAGGATCGGGGAACTGGGCTGGAGAGAGAGACGTGTGACGACTGGGACAAGAGGGTCAGGAGGAACCTGCACTGCAACAAGCCCACGTCCCTTGGGGACATGCATAACACTCGACTGTGGAAGGGGTCCACAGGGCTGCTGGCAGCAGGGGAATCTAGGTCTAAGTTCAAAGCCGTGAGAGGCTGCACCCAGAAAGGCAGCCTGAAGAACTGCACAAGCCACATGGTATGGTATGTGTGTGGGGCGGGGGAGTGCGAAACAACTCTCAGTGGTGCCATTGTTTTGCCTTTATATTTTCCTTGCTTTTATTCACTAAACCCAGTTCATAGGACCTTTCAATTACACTCACTCATCAAGGCTGTGATGCAGGTGGAGGTGCAGTTTTGTGGAGGCTGTGGAGAGGAGCAGGACAGGGAGAGGTGATCAGGAATCCGGCCCTGGGACATTCCGGACCCTCCAACCCTAAGCATCCATTTTTCTCCTGAAGAGCAAGCCTCTCCCAGCACCCTCAGGGCAACTAGTGCAGCTGCACCCAGCCTTGAGATTTGCAGAGGAAACAAAGGCTCTGAATAGCCCCAGGGAGCCCTTGGGGATTGTGTTGAGGAGCCTTTTGGTCCTGGAAACCAATATAGCAACACCCCCACCTAAAGCCCTTGTCAAAAATAGACACTTGAGTAAATAAGACTGAATGCAGGCAACCAAACAAAGCAGGCAGATTGGTTCCGCCTGCCTGCAACCAAGGCTGTGGAGACAGACACAGAGGAGTGGTGGATTGCTGAAAACTTCAACATGGTGCTGACTACCTAACAGGAAAATGAGAAGTGGCAGACAGAACAGTAGAGAGGGGTCTTAAACCAGCCCCCGTGGAACATTAGAACTCGGCTGAAGCAAACGACACTTAACTTTTTTAGTTTTTATCTTTTACTTAAAAGATAACTTTTATCTTTTAAATATATTTTTAAAAATATATTTTTATTGATTTCAGAGAGGAAGGCAGAGGGAGAAAGGGATAGAAACATCAATGATCGGAGGAATCATTGATTGGCTGCCTCCTGCACGCCCTCTGCTGGGGATTGAGCCCACAACCTGGGCATATGCCCTTCCTGGACACTTCAGTCTGTGATTCTGGGACCTTTCAGTCTGCAGGCTGACATTCTATCCACTGAGCCAAACCACCTAGAGCAAAAAATATATTTTTTTCTTTATTATTTTTTAATCTTTTATTTTTTGTATTATTATTCTCCATTCTATTTTTATTTATTTATCATGACTTTTTTTTCCACCCTTTTCTTCCTCACTTCTCCCTTTTTCATCCTATTTCTCTTCTCCTATCACTGCTTTAGTTTTTCTCTCTCCTTTCTTTTTACTCCTTATTAAAAATTAATCTTTATCTGCTTTATTGATGCATTATTATTATTGTAGTCTCTGTTGGCTTACTCATATATCTAATTTCCTCTCCCCTGCTCCAAATCTATGTGCCCTTCTCTTTTGTTTCTTCACTAGCCAATTATTTTATGCTTTTGTTTTTTCTCTCCTCTCTTGCTCTCTTCTTCTCCTAATTGCTTAATTAGTTTCACTCACTAAACTCAAGCCTATCTGCTCTCTCCTCTATTCTCCTTTTCCAAAAATAGATGAATAAATAGATAAACTTTTAAAAAAATTTAATTGTTTTACTTTTTTTACTTATTATTTGTTTTTTTACTTTTCTTCTTATCCACTCATTCTCTTTCTACCTCCTCTATTCTGAACCATGGCCATTCCCCTGTTCATTCAATTCCTTAACCTTACTTTCTGAATATAAGCTCTGCCTCTATAGAGTCTGCCCCCCCTTC
The DNA here is from genome assembly GCF_000147115.1 of Myotis lucifugus. Lineage (NCBI taxonomy): Eukaryota > Metazoa > Chordata > Mammalia > Chiroptera > Vespertilionidae > Myotis > Myotis lucifugus. Next base: position 5,459,578 of record NW_005871060.1, on the reverse strand, counting down.
CCTTTTTTCTGGGTGTTTGTTGTTTGTATTTTCTGGTTTATTTGTTTATTTGTGGTATTTTCTCCCCCACATATGTATATTTTTCTCCTCCTTTTTTATTCTTTTTCTTTTCTCTCTTACCTTTTTTCCCTTTTCTCAATATCATTTTTGCTCTCTTTTCTCTCTCCTAATTTTCTTTTCTCTGGTGATCACTTTTATTGAGGTTATTGGAGTCATGAGTACATTCGTGTTTTGTTCCCTTTGTGTTGTGTATTGTCAAGTTGTATTTTGTGCTGTTCGGTCAACATGGTAGACAGTAAGCCACAAAACCAGACACCCTGAGAGGAGACTACATCCACAAATGAGACAATAACACTCAAGACCCAACTATACCAAGAGAACCCAAATATCCCATGTAGGGGGCATCCCTAGAATACCTAGCCCAGAGGACCTGAGAGATTGTACCACTGGGTCCCACAAAACATCTACTACATAAGACAAACTCAAAAAATATTTGAGTGACATAGAAGTTGGATCTAATACATAGAAATAACCAGGAAGGAACAGAAAAAATGGGGAGACAAAGAGACAACCTCCATATGAAAGAAAAGGAGGAATCACCAGAAAAGAAAATAATCAAACTGGAGGCAAGCGATTTGTCAAAGAAAGAATTCAGAGCAATGCTTATAAGGACTCAGAACATAGGAAGACAAATTCAACAACATGTGTAAGAATCAAGAGGACATAAAGAAGATCCAAGAGGAAATAAAGAATGAATAGCTGTAATAAAGAACAAAATGGAAAGTATCAACAGTAGACTTGAAGGAGCTGAGGACCACATTAGTGAGTTAAAAGACAAGATAGAAAAAACACACCCAAGCAGAGCAGCAACTGGACAAAAAAAAAAAAAAAAGCAGGAGGAGAGTCTAAGGGAGCTTTGAGACAACACAAAACAAGACAACATCCACATAATAGGGCTGCCAGAAGGAGAGGAAACAGAGCAAGGAATAGAAAATCTCTTTGAAGAACTAATGACAGAAAAAGGAACACTCGTGCACTGCTGGTGGGATTGCAGACTGGTGCAGCCACTGTGGAAAACAGTATGGAATTTCCTCAAAAAATTAAAAATGGAACTCCCATTTGACCCAGTAATCCCACTTCTAGGAATATATCCTAAGAAACCAGAAACACCTATCAGAAAGGATATACTAGTATGTGCCCCTATGTTCATAGCAGCACAAATTACAATAGCTAAGATTTGGAAACAGCCTCTAAGTGCCCATCTGTAGTTCCTGCTGTAAAAAAAACCAAAATGGAACTCTTACCATTTGCAACAGCATGAATGGACCTGGAAAGCATTATGCTAAGCTAAATAAGTCAGCTGGAGAAAGATATATGTCACATGATTTCACTCATTTGTGGAATATAATGAACAACATAAACTGATGAACAAAAATAGATCTAGAGATAGAGAAACACCGAACAGACCATCAAACCTCAGAGGGAAGGCAGGGGAGAAGGGGAGGGGAGTAAGAGATCAACTAAAGGACTTGTATGCATGCATATTAGCATAACCAATGGACAGGGACACTGGGGCAGTTGGGCTTGTCCTTGGGGGTAGGAGTGGCTGGGGAGGGGCCAATGGGGGAAAAAGGAGACATATGTAATATTTTAAACAATAAAAAATAAACATAAAAATAAATAAAAGAATACATTATATAATGAATAAATATATACTGATGTTTTTCATCCAACTCTACCACTTACTATCTGTGAGTACTTTCATTTCCTCCTCTTCAAAATAGAGATGATACATGCCTCTAGGATTATCATGTTAAATACATTTTGCTGATAAACGCCTACTACATAGTAAGTGTAAATAAATGGTATCAAAGAACACATTCAGCACCAATGTTGCTAATTTATCTATTATTTGTCTATCATTCTATGCTCACCTTTCTATTTTCTACCCTGGAATTCTGGAGCCAGGATCTACAATCCCTATTTCCCAGAGCCCCTTGCTTTGGCTTCGGGTTAGTATCTGGCAATTAGAAGTGACTATATGTATTAATCTCAGTGTTGCCAATATGTTAAATCTCTAACTATTCTACTTTGTGACAATAGGCAATCCATAGGTGACTACCTAAAACAGGAATTGCCAACTCAAATGTCCACAAGGACAAAGGAGATAACATAAATGAATGAAGCCATTCATTGGATTAGGCTGGGCCTCTGATACTAAGAAGTATATGGCTTATCTGGAATGGGAAGCTTCTATTCACTGGTAGCCAATTGTTTACATATCAAATGCCTGCCAATTTCCAACATAATTTAGAAATCTAGATTTTTATGTGAAGTTTCTTTGCTTTAAATAATGATTCAAATTTTTAAAAATCATTGTGTTGGTCAAACAAAACACTTCAGCCTTTATTAATCTGCTTGCAACCATCCATTTGTGACTTCTGACCTACTATTTCATTGTTATTTATTTCTTCTCATGCAAATATCTAACACAAAGCCCAAACTCCTTAGACTGGGGTATAGATCTGGTTGGTTTTACCTTAGAGTTCAGACAACCTGGAATACTCACAATTCCTCACCCTCAGCCTATGAGTTCCTTTTCCTGAAACTTTCTTTTCTCTGCATCTGTTCTAGCCTGAAATTCTTCCCCTGTTCCCATTTCGTAATCCTTTTCACTCTTCAAAGCAAAGCTCTGGTGCCACTCCTCTATGAAAGCTCCTGGGAGTCCCCACCTGGACGCGTCTCCCTCTTTGGTACTCCAGATCCTTCTGCCTTGTGCTCTAGCTATGTGAGTCCATATCTTACCTCCTCACCTAAACTACTACAAGCTCCCTGAGAATAGGAACTGTGTCCTCATCTTTATGCCCTCCTGAGCTTTGCATGTATAAATTACCAGTCTACATTTGCTGAATGAATGAGCTCAGAGGTAATTGTGTAGGCACTCACTTGGCAGTATGACAGCAGGTGGCATAGTAGAAAGTGCACAGACATTTATCTTGACACCTATTAGCCATGGGGCCAATGTAGGCATGTTGCTTTTCCTTTCTGAATATCAAATTCTCCGAATGCCCACCTCAGGTTTGTTGAACATAAAGGATTTAACATGTAAAATACTTTGCATAATTCTCAGAGCACCCAGTGTGTGCATACACAGATATGTCTACGTTTCTAGCAACTTCTGTTTATGCATAATATTCCCAAACTACTTCATGAGACAAACATGTAGACAGATCTTCCTTCAACCAAGCAGGAAGAATGAAAAATTCCAGCAGAATTCCATGAAGTTTCCTTGGAATTATAAAGGATCTTTTTCATGAGATTCCTACATTTTTTCCATGTCAAGTTTTTTTTTAATCCATTACCATATTAGCCTATGAGATCCAAACTAAAAAAATGGAGATACAAAGAGAGACCGAATTTGCTGATAATCTCATGAGGCACATTGCCTTGAAATATTTATGTCCAGCCCATGCTTGCTTTCTCATTGATGACAGCAAGGATCTGTTCCTGGATCGTATGAAATATTTCAGGGAGACATGTGATTGTGACCTCTGAGTGCCAGGCTGACTTTCACAATTCATAGGCCAGCTTTGGGGAAAGCAGCCTTTGATCATCTCAGCTGGGGGGACTTTCCTAGGAGTGCTTACTGAAGACTGTGCACACGCTGTCACTTTGCCCACCCACTGTCAGCCCAACGCAAGGTAGTGGCACATGGTCTCTTCTGACTCACACGAGTGGTGCTTAAAGATTAGTTTATTTCTCTAAAAGTCTAGCTCCCTCCATAATGACTTGTCAGAGGGCAGTCCCCATCACTTAGTCGTCAAAGGAGCACCACACCAAGATCAAAGCAGCTGTAGAAATGGAAGGGAAATATTAGGATAACAAAAAAAGTAAAAGAAGAAGAAAGAACAAAAGAGGGAAGAGTGTGAAGTGGGATGCGATTGTAGCATTACTCTTGGGGATCCCCTTCCACTTGCTTGTGTCTATTAAACCATCACAGCCACGCATCTTATGTACCTAAGATCTATGGGCAACCTGGGGTCCCAGGGCAAGTTGTGCTGCGTATTCCCCAAAAAGAGGCCAGTAAACTTTCAGGGGTTCAGCCACGACTGTGGTCTCTGAGCTCTGTATACACATTTCACACTGGGTTCTGTTTGGCCACTGCCTGGCTTCCCAGCTGTGCTGATTGCTCAGTGGGGAACGCCATGTCTGTTCTCCAAAGGAATTTAACAAATTAACTATGAACAAAGTCTCCTGGACAAGACATAGATTCACACATGCTGTGTCATGCCAAGGAGAAGCTTGTCAGCTTGCTGTTTTCACAGATACAAAAAGAAAATTCCCAGGACCCACCAAATGGATGGAAGTACAACTATGTTTAGAAAAGGAGGCAGGAGACGAGGTGAGGAAACAGGGCAGCTCCGCAGCCAAGAGGAAAACCCCCAAAATACCCACATTTACTGGGTCACAAAGGCAGTTAATTAGTGATAGAAAGAATGCTTATTTTAAGTAAATCCTCACAGGTTAGTAAAACATCTATACACGTATATACAGAGATATATGCAATAACTTAAAATCAAACAATGAAAGTGCAATGATCAAACACACTGCATGGTCCCAAAGTCTGTGGTTGGTGTTTTATGTACATGACCTCATTTTAATGCATATGGTGATCCAGGAAAGAACATGTTAAATCATAAATGTAGTGTAGAGGGGAGGGTTGAGAAGTAAGGCTCAAAAAGAAGTTAAAGTATGATCAACAGAAAAAGTCAAAGATTTTATCACTCCATTTATGTGAAATATCCAGAATAGGTAAATCCACAGAGGTGAGAAACAGATTAGTGGTTGCAAGAGGAATAGGGAATGGGGAATAATAGCTTAGTGGGTCCAGGTTTCCTTTGGGGGTGGTGAAATGTTTTGGAACTAGATAGAAGTAATGGCTGCACAATATTGTGTATGTACTAAATGCCACTGAATAGTATAATTTAAAATGATTAATTTTATGTTACATAAATGTTACTCCAATAAAAAAGAAGTTAAATAAGTTTTGTCTAAAGTTACACAACTACTAAGTGGTAGAGACTAGATTGAAACCCAGGTTTGGCTAAATCAGGTCCAGGATAGTCTGTAAATTTATTAGTGTTTAAAACCAAACAGTGAAAGTGTAATGATCAAACACACCGCATGGTCCCAAGAACCATGGTATAGATATAGAACTAACTGTATTTCCAAATATATAGTGTTCTCTTTTTAACTCTGGCTTAGCATGTGCTGCTTCTTCCATCTTCTTTTTCTGTTTACCGGCCCCAATCTTTTTCCTGATTACCTTCTAACCCTTGAGGATTCCTCCTGCACCACTATGACCACACCAGATGGTTGCAAATGTTACTCATTGTGCTGTAGATAAGCCCTGATTTATTTGAGAAACAAAAAAAGTTTTGCCATGATGGTTAAATACAAGAACAGTGTTGGTGAGGCACTTTTAGCAAAGAAGAGCAAAGTTAAAGGGGGAATAAATGGTGATGGAAGGACATGTGACTTGGGGTGGTGAGCACACAGTACAATATACAGATGCTGTATTACAGAATTGTACACCTGAAACCTATACAATTTTATTAACCAATGTCACCCAATAAACTCAATAAAAAATAAACAAATTAAACTCCTGAAAAATAAAGAGCAAAGTTAATTGTCTTAACTAAAATAAAGAACCAAGGTAGCCCAGCCAGTGTTGCTCAGTGGTTGAGCATGGATGGACCCATGAACAAGGAGGTCCCAGTCAGGGCACATGCCCGGGTTGCAGGCGCAAACCCCAATAGGGGACGTGTTGGAAGCAGTTAAGCAATATTTTTCTCTCGTCGATATTTCTCTCTATCTCTCTCCCTTACTCTTTCTCTAAAACCAATAAAAACATATTTTAAAAAGAACCAACGTAATATTGTTCATTGAAAATATCTCTTGCTGGTGGGAAATCATTCCTATATGTTTTTGCAGTTTTATCTTTTTTTCCAAATTTTTATACCAAATATGAATAAACACTGGGTTCATAAAAATATTTCTTAAAATCTATCAACTTTAGTAAATTAATAGTACATAATATTCTTTAATATTGTCATTAACCCCACCCTCAGTGCCCTTTCAATGTTATTCTCAAACAGCATCACTGCAAACACAAGAGAAAAAAACCCCACTATTTTGCTTTATTGCATTTCTCTTTAAGTTAAAATCTAGTACTTTAACAATTTTTCTTCTTTTTTTAACCTTAAAGGTAAAAATATTTAATTTGTTCATCTTGAATTCATATAAAAATATATTTTAGCTTCCTTGTGGGTTTAAAAGGCTTTGTAAACTGGATTGAAATCCAGCTACCACTTATAACTTGCTGTGTGGATAAATATATGCCCTAATCTCAATCCCCGCAAGAAGAAAAGCTCTGAATACAACCCTCTCGAGTTGGGAACTGCCTGCCCAGCTCTCCTCTCAAGGAGCCACCAATGGCAATTCATTTATCCATGCCAAGTTTTGAACGGTCAGTGACAGGCATTACTTTCTCCATGGTTCAGATGGGGAAACCAAGGTCAGAGGGGTTGAATAATGTACATGTATGGAAGCCTTACAACTAATCATTGCCAAGTTTAATTCTCAATCAGTCAGAAGGGTTGAATTCCAATCAAAAATTTAAAACAGCCAGTGTGGGGAAGTGACATTTCTTTTGTTTCGAAGGAGAATCAGAGCATCTTCCACATAGTAATATCCTAGAAGCCTAGTCCCCTGGACCGGTTGATGGTATGTCACTTTCTAGTCATCAAAGCTCATTTGGGCCCAACTGACTTCACTGTTATCACAGAACACTGATGTCTGAAGGCCAGGAATGGTTTTCCGTGAAGCAAGGATGGCGGGAAATTACAGATAAACTGGCTAGAGATCATGGATAGCATTGTATTGTTCATGGAGAAACTGCATAGCCACAGTTTATATTGTGCATAAACCCCTTGATTTGGCACAAATAAAATTTTTATTTATGATAATAAACCTTTAAATGAGAAAGACAGTATGTTTTTGTTCTACTTACGTTGAAGCATACTAACATTGTACTCTATTCTACAAGTTGTGGATAGCAAGAATGTTCAAGGGGCTCAGCCTATTTTTTAAGCTGTCATTAGGAATGATTAATATTTAAAAGAAATCAATAAAAATTGAATTTGAAAAAAATCAATATTTAAGCAAAAGCATTACAAATCACATGACTAACATTGACACCCTTCATATATTAAAAAGGTTTGTTTTCCTCTGGCATGTGGGCAATGCTACAGCTGTATGAAGCAAGATTTTAAAGTGGTGATATATTAGTATGAGCCATAGGGATAAATCATTGTGAAAATCAACTGCAGTCCTTTAAGAGAAAGAAAAACATTGGAGTAAATGCCAACAAATATTAAATCTCACTGTCAAATATATATTAAATGTAAGTACATATGGATTTGTACATATATCTATCTCTAGTAATCTTTCTTCCACCCCTTCTTGCTCACACAGTAGCTGTGTCAAAAAAGAAGACACGTTTATTTAAAATGGTAAATATAGTTGTGTTTCATTTCAGTTGTGACAGATAAAAAGAATAACAGCATCTCTAAATTCAGAGCCAGCATAAATTACAACCCCAAAGGATTCTCCAAACAAACATACACTCTTTATAACTAGTTATACCTTTGTCTCCAATTCACTGTAGGATTTTCTATCCTGGTGACTTGGACTAGACCATGCATGAATCTCGCAGGCTCTTCTTGTCCCTTCAAGCATTAGTAGTCCCCACAGTGGGTCCCTATCTAGTTCACACTTGGCTTTTCAAGAACAGCCCAATCTCATTCCAAGAGAGATGCTACCCTGGCCATGTCATACTACTAGTATGCTAGCTGCATGTGACCCAAGAAAAACAATGGAAGAGAACATTTGCATAAGTATTCTTGTATTTATAATTCTTTTACTACACTTCCCATTTTAAGATCCCTCCTATCCTTTCACTCAGGTACTTTTCCAACCTCGTGTCATTCCACACTTCCCTGTGTTCTCACTGTTTTAACCAAAGAGGCCTTGACATACAGAGAAATAATTCTCTGTAGCTTGCACAAGAGCTGACCCATTTGCTATCTCTGTGACATGTGGTCCTAGCTCTGAGGTCTACGAAACCAAATTTCTCAAGCATTAGTAATATACAGTGTTACTGTTCCTATACTTAAATACTTCTGACAATTAAATGTTATCTCTACTAACAAGAGCCTAACTCTTGAAAAAATGTGCTAAAATATATACACACTTTAAAGAATATTTAAAAATACTTCACTATGATAGAGATTTTACTATCCTATATAATAAAAGGCTAATATGCAAATCGACCAAACAGCAAAACGACTGGTCGCAATGACGCGCACTGAACACCAGGGGGCAGATGCTCAATGCAGGAGCTGCCCCCTGGTGGACAGTGAGCTCCCACAGGGGGAGCACCGCTCAGCCAGAAGCAGGGCTCACGGCTGACAAGCACAGTGGCAGTGGTGGGGGAGCCTCTCCCACCTCCACAGCAGTGCTAAGGATGTCTGACTGACTGATGGCTCCCTGACCGCAGGAGGGTGCAGGCCGCGCTAAGGGATCGCCCCCACCCCCACCCCTGAGTGCATGACTCTCATGCACCAGGCCTCTAGTAATTGAATAGTTATACAGGAAGAATAAAGAGATTGGAACAAATTATAGTATGAATAAAAAGTTATAAATTGCTTAACATTTTGTTAAGTTGATTTCTAGAAGAGGGTTTTATATTTGCTAGGATTTTGTTTTTGGTTTTTTTCATTCTGAAGCTAGTTAACTTCCTGCCAGATATTATACACAATTGAGTTAAGCCAATCTCTTCTTAGTCAGAAATTAATCTTTGAGCCATTCAAATGGCTCATTCAAATGGACTAGTTTTCTAAGAATTTGTATAATGTATAATGTAAAGTTGGTTGAATGCGTTCCTTTGTCATGAAAATATGATAAATGACTCCTGAAATATTTTTGGATCAACACTGCTTAAAGTCTACTAAAAACCATGTGGACTGAGATTTTTCCCCCTCAAGGAGCAAAATCAGATGAATCAAATCTTTCAGAGAGCAGAGGTTCTTTCCACATCATTTCATACCCAGAATTAAATACAATTTATTTACATTGTCTGTCCATGTTCCATGCACCATCTTACTGCTATGTTAGTTTCACTCATTAATGCATACTTAATTCATGCACATACTGAGGGCCTAAAATGTGTCTTAATAAGAAGACACATACTTGAAGAGATAACTGGAACAATGCCATGAGCAAAATGGCAGAAAAATCAGAAGCTATTTTGGGAGCAGAGGGATAAGGTATTTAATTCATCCTAGAGAGAGATATTAGGGAAGCCTTTTAAAAGGGAGACACCTGATATTCATTTCAAAGGTTGGTGAAGAAGGGGCAGAGGAAGCATTAGCCAAAGTATAGATGTGAGACTCGGCCTACTCTGTGCTAGAGCAGTTTTCTGTTGTTAGGACATCAGTTTCAAGGCAAAGAACTACAGCAGATGAGGCTGGAGTGATAAACCAGGATCAGAGTACGAGGGACTGCTTGACCACCCTAAGGAACTTGGATTATATCCTGCAGATAATGTGAAGTCACCAAAACATTTTAATTAAGGGAGCATCATGGCCAGATTTGCTTGTGTAAAAGAATGAGATGTGAAGCAGAAAAAACTAGATCAGGAGAGATTCAAAAATGTGGTAGTAATTCAAGTATAGATATAGGGAGAGTCAAAACCTGGACAGAAGGAATAGAGTTTAAGTACATGGGGTGGATTAAAGAAACATTTAAGCTCTAAAATTTGCAAGATTTGGTGAGTAATGTTGGGTGACTAGTTTTGCCCCTCAAATAGAGATCAATCCATTGCAGGAGACAGGTTTAGGGAACAGATGTATTTTTCTATCAGCTTGAATTCTGAACAGTAGAAATTATATAGAGAGCATCTCACAACCAAAAGCAGTTAACTATAGGAACTTGGAACAGCAGAAAGTCTGGGCTAGAGATAAAATTGTGGAAATGATCAATGTTATAATAGTAGTTTAAAATACAAAAGTAAATGAGATCCAATCACCTACTTCACTTTGAAAATTAAAATAGAGTTTTGGTACCATAAACACAATCACCAGAGGTTGTTACTTTATCTGACCTTTTAGAAAACTCCTTGAGCCCTGGAAAATATAAGGAACATTTCTCCTTCTTTTTGATAAGAATATTTTGGTGAATGTATTTCAAGTTGCTTATCATGACCTGTTAGTGGACTGTGAAATTAATTTTGTTACATATTGGCATATATTTGAAATAATATGCCAATGTGTATAGAACTTGGCTTTAAGTACAGTTTCCTGTGATTTCAAAAAAGTAGATGAGCTCTATTAAAAATATGGTATAACAAGAAAAAAGCATTAAATGAAGCACTGAGATACGTTTTAAAAAGTGTTGGTGAAACAAGAAGTATCCACAAACCAATTTGAGGAGTAATCAGAGTTACAAGGATACAGGGCTGTCCTCAAAGACTAGGATGGCAACGTTTCAAGACTCCCCCAAACTCTACAAAATCCTCACCTCCAAAATCTCATGGGAGACGTTGCTACAAAAGGTCGAAAAAGTAAATATCTGTTTTCATTTCCTCTTCCTTTGTCAACCTCCCTTTGACCTGTATTTTATACTTTTAATGCAGGTAAATTTTATTTTGTTTTAAATTTAGAACTTTGCAACTCTAGGGACAAATAAACATTGTAAAACTAAGACAAGAAATCATGGTCTTAGACATGGGTTTTCCTCTGACCGTGAAGGAATTGAGAAAAAGCATATTTCTTATTACTAACTTATCAGAGAATTTGATTCAATTTTGGGTAAAAGAATAATCTCAATAAAAGAAGATTTAAAAATACAGAAATTTACTTTCCTCTCTCTTGATCAAGAAGTTCAGAGAGAAACGACCCAGAGCACTCCACAGTGGCAATGACCCAAGCCCCACTGGATGTGACTTTTTTCCTCAAGGTCACCCATTATCCAATATGGTGGCAGGTGCAGGGAAGGGAGAAATAGGGTACATCCCTTTAAGGACACTTCCCAGAAATTCCATATATTACACTTACATCCCATTGACCAGTCCTTAGTCATATGACCACACCCAGCTGGAAAGGAAGATGGAAGATACCATCTTTATTCTAGGCTTTTTTGTGCCATGCGATAAATTCTATATACCCCAAGAGAGTCCAAGAGATTCTAAAATCACAATGATCCAAATAAAAATAGTCCCATGCCCAGGGTGTTCTATCTTTTCAGTTTTCCTGGGATTGAGAGGTTTCTTGGTCCTAAAAGTGGGAAAGTTCTGAGTAAACCAGGGTTAGATATCACCCTACTTTTGACATAGTAAAAGAGATTATATACTTATTTTCATCAATACTTCCAATCCTAAGACCATGTTTGAAATACATTTTTAAAATACAGCCTTCACAGCCTAAAGTTGAGTTATGAAAATGTCCGATAGAAAATCTCCATCTTTATTTTATTTTATTTTTTTTAAATATATTTTATTGGTTTTTCACAGAGAGGAAAGGAGAGGGACAGAGAGTTAGAAATATCGATGAGAGCGAAACATCGATCAGCTGCCTCCCGCACACCCCCCACCGGGGATGTGCCTGCAACCACGGCACATGCCCTTGGCCGGAATCGAACCTGGAACCTTTCAGTCCGCAGGCCGATGCTCTATCCACTGAGCCAAACCGGTTAGGGTGAAAATCTCCATCTTTAAAGGCAGATTTCATTTCTCTAAATAGTCAAAACTCATTTGGAGACAAGCCTGGTAAAGAAGAACAAGCAGGAAAATACCCTGACAATAAACTCAAAACATGTTTCAGGAAATATTTTAAGCAGTTGATAACACTGTTGAAATAACACTTGAGTCCTCTGATGGGACTTCTTGAAAGGAAATAATTACCAAGGAAAATGCCTTGCTAATTTATAGGCACAATCCAACATATCTTTAAAAATCAATGTACCTTAATTAACATTAATTAACAAAAGGCCCCAAATATTAAAAAATTCTATTTAATTCCTCTGAAAAGTAAAATTTTTCTCAAACTTATCTATATTTTGAATGTTTAAAAAGGCATTTCAATTTTTAGCAAAACTGCATTTTTTAATATATTTTATTGATCTTTTACAGAGAGGAAGGGAGAGGGATAGAGAGTTAGAAACATCGATGGGAGAGAAACATCGATCAGCTGCCTCCTGCACACCCCCTACTGGGGATATGCCCGCAACCAAGGCACATGCCCTTGACCAGAATCGAACCTGGGACCCTTCAGTCTGCAGGCCGATGCTCTATCCAGTGAGCCAAACCGGTCAGGGCAAAACTGCATTATTTTTTAATTGTGAATCAAAACCAATATTGTCCAAGAGATCTTTTCCCATTACAACCTCTGGAGTTGTCCTTAGCTGCTTTGGTAACTAATTACCCCAGCCAAAGAGAGCTCTACAGGTGGGGAGGTCATTCTGATGGCTTCTCTAATAACAGCACCTGCACAGCCTGTAGTGTTCTGGGCTTCCCTTCAGCCATGAAGGGAGGGGATGCCTGGGACCCACTCCAACTTAATCTTTACTTGTCAAATCTGGACCATATTTTATTTCACAGAATCAGAAGCAATATCTCAAAACACTTGCTATGGGGGAGGAGCTCCAGATTTGAGCGGAGTAGGGCAATTTAATAGGACATTTCAATCAGGCCTCAGATTTGTACTATTAATGGAGAAAGTAAGTGAAAACAAGTCCCCCCAGAAAAGAAGTAGCTGTGAGTCAGCATTTTAGACTTTCCAGCACTGACAAGTTTGTTGTTTTTATTGACAGGTAGGCAGAGAAAAATCATCCTACTATTGAGAGAGGAAAATGCATTTTATCACTCTTATCATGTGTAAATACAAACTTCTTACAGAATGAAAACATGAGAAACTAATAAGTCACTATTTGGCAAAGGAAGAGGAGGCAACATTTAGGCCTGGAATGATTTGCTCTAAACTAAATTTCACATTGTATTCTGCTTTGCATTAGATGTATTTGATTCTGTTTAGATTGTTCTATTTACCAAAAAAATAAATGAAGATCTCTGACCTGACTTCATAGTTTTTATGATGTGCCCTGATCCACCTCATAAATAGGAGTTTTGTTATTTTTTGTTTGGTTTCTATTGGAGTCAGTGTGATGAATACTAGAAGAATAAAAAGCTCTGGCAACCATTTTCCTTGAGGCATAGGGAAGGTGCTTTCTACTTTTGTCTATCAGCTTGTATCTACCACAACACTAATTGAGATATTATCTCCCACTTTTTACATCTGTTCACATAAGCTATATATAATATAGAATGATTATCATTTATAGTTCATAGTTTGTAAAGTGTTTTCTAAAACAACATCGCAAAACCTTTTAGGTACTATTATTTTGCCTATTTTACAGACAAAGAAAGTGAGGTGTAGAACGTTTAAGGATCTTTCTGGAGATCTCATAGCCAAGAAGTAGCTAAAAATTTACTTCTTCTGAGCCTAAATAAATACTCTTTCTCCAATGTCAAAGATTCTACTTGGAAAATTATCAGAATTTCTTCATGCTGCTCATTAGAAGATAGAAATAAAACCATCTTCATATCCTCCTCTGTTAATGTCAGAAAGATACACTAAATATCAATATTCTTTAGCCAAGAGCTGCAGGAGCCAGAATCAAAAAAATGAACACACACATGCATGCATACTCACAATACACACAAAAACAAAAGGAAGCAGACAGTCGACTCTCATAAAGTACATGTGATGGAATCTATAAATCCTTTCCACACACAAAAAAGCATGTGCCTACATACAAACATTGACAGACAATTTCTGGGAATTTACTGAGCCCCCTTAGATCATCTGTAGACAACTGCAGATAGGATCTCTATTGCACTGGAACATTGTAGTTGCTACCAGTATGCCAAATAGGCACTTTCTAGTTCTTCTTTTACTGGGCTTTTCAGTAGCATTAGACCCTGGTTGCCCTGCCTGCATTCTTGAAACATTTTTCTTCTTTGGCTTGTGTGACATTAAAATTTTCCTGCTCCTTCTCTGGATGTTCCTTCTATTTCCCAGCTCATCTCTTTCTACCTGGCCCTTGGATGTTGGGAGTTTCTGAGGGCTCTTGTCAATCTTTAATTTCTCCCTCAATGACATTATTAATGCCTGAGACTAATTATCAGCATAGATAGATGCCTTCCAAATTTCCAGTAAATATGTTCCCAGCCCAGATCATTTTCATGCATTCCAACTGCTTAATCAATATCCTCTTAGATGTCTCAAAGCCATATCAATTTGTTTCTGTCCAAAAATCAACTACTGTTGTAACTACAACTTAGTTCCTCTTGTGCATTCATTCTACCTCAGTCGCTGGCCTCACATTCCTTCCAGTTTTACAGACAAGAAACCTAGTAGTTATGTGTGAACAACTTTTTACCATGATCCTCAATCTAAGTCTCTGGTCTAGCTCCCAAATTAAATTTGCCTATGGTGCGAGGTTATAATTTTTCCAACAATTATCCAGATTTTTCAGCGCCATTTTATTGAAACAATTTTTCTTTGTCATTAAATTTCTTTAATGCTTTTGTTGAAAATATATTAGCCATACAAGTATATAACTATTTTTTAAATCTCTACTCTAGTCAATTAATATATTTGACTATCCTTATGCCATTACCATGCTGTCTTCATGACTTTATAGTAAGTCCTAAAATTAGACACTATAATTTTCCTTTTCTTTTTGGTTTCCAAGATTATTTTGGCTATTCTAGATCTTTTATTTTCAAGCTTCAAATTTGACTTGCCAACTATTTCAAGAAGACGTGTTGGGATTTTGACTGAAACTGAGTTAAGTCTATAGTTCAAGGTGTGGAAAATTGACATTTTAGCAACCATTAGTCTTTCAATCTGTGAGCATAATATTTCTATATAATGTGTCTTTTTTCCCCAACTTAAAAAAAATCTCTTTTAGTTTTTAATAATTTGGTTATAATATGCCTCAGTATGGTTTTCTTGATATTTATCCTGCTTGAGTTTTGTTTTTAAATGTATGTATTATTTTTTATTATATTTGAAAATTTTCCTCTTTTTCTGGGACTTCACTGCCTGAAGATTTGTTCACATATGTTTGTTCTCAATATTTTTCTTTCTGTTTTCATTAGACACTTTTTTTTATTGCTATATCCTAAAGTTCATTCACTGATGCTCTTTTCCTCTCCTACCCAACTTTATGCAAATTCCATCCAATAAAATCTTATTTTCAGATATTTTAATTTATAGCATTTCCATTTATTTCTTTTTGAGAGTTTCCATTTGTTTTCTTAAATATCCCGTATCTTCACAATTACACCCCTCTTTTATTCTGTAAACTCTAACATTTTTGCAATAATTGTTTTAAGGTCTTGTCTGCTAATTTAAATAACTGGGTTATCTACAGGTTTTATTCTGTTGACTATATTTGCTTTTGATTATGAGTCACACTTTCTTGCTTTTTCACATATTTTGTAGTTTTTAGAACACAATACAGTAAAAACTGAGATGTAATATTTTTATTTTATTTTTATTATTTTCCAAAGGGTATAAGCCACCTTCTCTGTAGCTGAAATCAAGTTTATCTGGGACTGGACTTTAGCTATCATTAGATTGAGTTCACCTATGATTAGCCCAACTTCCAACATCCCAGGTCAAAATTAACTTTATCTGGTCAATGTTTTAGCTGGGATGAATTTGGGCTCTACTTTTAGATACTTTGGGTTCTATTTTGATTCAACTTAAGAAAGTCATAGACTTCAAACCCCAAGAATATGCATAAGTCTTTGATTTCTCTCCATTTTCCAGATCTTTACTCATCGCTACTTTCTTGGCAAAATTTGTGGTAGAGAGATAATTTTCCGGTTAAGCAATTTGTTTTTTGTATTTGTGACTCTTTTAGATTTTAATCTGTTTCCTTGACCCACTTTTTCATTTAAGGCTTGTCTGATTTCTCTTTAGCCCTGCAGGGTCTGTCTGTCTGTATCAGGCTGGGTCTTCTACTCACCCTCCCAAGACCAGGAAATTGCCCCCGGGTATAGAAGCTACCACAGTTTTCTACTCACCTGTGCAAGTCTTGTTTCCTTCTGGAATTCAGTTCATTGGGGCTGCCTTTTTCCACTGCTCCTTGCTAGTCCCATAGAAAAACTTGGTTCTTATCTCTGCCTGTGGGTTTCGTGAAGCTACTGTGACATTAAAGGTCTTTCGCATTTTTCTACATCCTAACTGGTAGTGGAACCTCAAGGTCATGTCTTTCTTTGCTCCCGATTAAATCTCTAGTGCTTAATACAGTGTTAGAAACACATGAAGCTCTCTAAAATATCTGTAGACCTTAAATAAAAATAGAATGAAAATGATTTAAATATGTGGAACAAATAAAATATGATATTCACAATTTATGGGATAAAATAATAAATGATAGCACAGAACTAACATATTTTAAGTGATTTTTTAAAAAAAAAACAAGGGTATTGTCGTCATTGAAAAGTCAAGCAGTGCTTGGTGACAGTATTAGTGACCTGGTACTGTTCCTAGAGCAGAACAAGTAGGTTGTTGGGGGAACTTTCTCGGGGAACTACTTTGGATATGGAGATAAAAATATAGGTCTTGAGAAAAATGGCAATTATTTTTTAAATCCAGCAGCCTAAGAAATGAACATCATGAGGGAGACATCCCCAATGAAGCATTTATCTGCCCAAGGACTCAAAGCTCTGCACTAATTTGACCTTTGCTGACAAAACAAGGTTATAATATCTGGGCTTGTGCTTTGTTTCTTGTCTCGCCTAAGCCCCAGCTCTTCTGTCTATCCCATTTGCTTGGAAATCTGAAAACTTTTAGGGTTGAATCTGAAGTGTGGGAGAGGGCCGACCTTGCAATTGAACATCAAATGTCCCCATGCCGCGTGCAAAGAAAGTCTGTAAAGTCTGGGAATCAGGCCAAGGCTGGCATCTCACTGTGCACATGGGAAAGGAGTTAACCTACTGGTAGCAATGCATGGACTTATACTCCTTATTCCAAAACTCCTCAGGCCTCCAAATTTAGAAAACACATGTGGATTAAAATAATAAAAGAAATTCAGTCTTTCCATTACACATTTTCCCAAATTATTTTATTAAATTGAGAATAAGTCCATTTTTAAATACCCACTAGCAAGAAATGGTATAGAATATGATACTATCAAATAGTGTTCAAGTGCCCATTTCTCTCCCACTTGCAGATTTGCCACATGTCCTGACCCCCCAAAAGGCAAATTATGAGTGACTCTGAGCCAGCAAGAAGTCTAATGGCCCATGTTAGGTCCATTCTCCACTAGTGCCAATGATGGTACTCTAATACTAAAATGCTCATATCAATAGCATTGTGTTGGAGTTGATGTTGTTATGCTGACATTGGCATCATTTTGTTGGCATTAAGCCTGTTGGCCTACTTCCTCCATAGGCAATCATTATTGCATCTAAAGGATTTATTCAATACTTGTTTCAGTGTGTTTCTCTGCTGGATCTGATCTTTAAGGTCTGATAATATGGCATTCAATGACACAAATAGTGAAATAAACTTTCATTAAGTACATATGTATGTGGAGAAGGAAATACATTTATTGCAAAGGGATGGTTGAATAGATCATTGTGGAAGGAATGGGGCCAAAGAAAATTTACATTCTTCCAATGGGCCCAGAAAGTTTTCTCTAAGGCAGTGTTAGAAAGATATAGAAATTCTAAAAAAAAAAAAAGGAAAGGACAGTCTACAAAATACAGGGTGTCCCAAAAAATGTTTACACACAATGTCTGTAGATTCAAATTACATTTTCAAAATGAAATGTATTTTAATAAACACTGCCTTTATAATATTCAAAAGTGTGCTCTGAAAAAAAAGCACTAGTAAGAGAGAAAAAAAACTAGCCACATAATGGTAGAAAATATAAACAGACAATATCCTGATAAAGGACTTGTTTCTAAAATATACTTACAATTCATAAAACTAAACAATAGGTAAACAAACAACCCAATTTAAAAAGGGTAAAAGGTCTGAAAAGACACAACTTAAATGAAGATATACAGATAAAAATAAGCACATGAAAAGATGCACAATATCATTAGAAAATAGCAAATTAAAGAAGATACCACTACACATCTATTAAAATGGCCCCCCAAAAATTGGCAATACCAAATGCTGACAAGGATGTGGAGTAACAAGAATTCTTACTCATTGCTGATAGAAACGCAAAATAGTGCAGCCACTTTGGAAGACATTTTGTCATTTTCTTACAAAGATAAACATAATCTTACTATACAATCCAGCAATCATGCTCCTAAGTATTTACCCAAATTTGTCTAAAATGCATGTCCATACAAAAACCTGCACATGACTATTTACTTTATTCATGAATGCCACCAAAATTTCCTTTGGTAGGTGAATGAATAAACGAATTGTGGCACACCCATACAATGTTATTCAAAGTAGAAATGAACTATCAAGCCACAAAAAAAATCAGGGATAAACTTTAAACACATATTGCTAATTGAAAGAAGCTAGTCTTGAAAGGGCTCTCTACTATATGATTCCAATTACATGACATTCTGGAAAAGGCAAAATTATAGAGACGGTAAAATTATCAGTAGTTGCCCAGGGGGAAGGGAAACAAGAAGAGGGAAGAATATGTGAAGTATAGGAAAACTTTAGGGTAGTGAAACTACTCTGTATGACACTATAATAGTGGTACATGATGTTATGCATTTATTAAAACTATAGTATTGAAAAGCACAAAAAGTGAACTCTAATGTGCATACATTTTAAAATTTGTAAGAGGGCAGGGTATCCCAGGAAAAATGAAGTTTTTTACAAGAGAATTTAACTTTATAAAAAAAGGTTAGGGGATAAGGTGATGACTTAAGTAACTTAGAAAATTAATGGAGTCAGTAAGATTAAAGGCAAATGGAACCGCATATAAATATAACCTAATTGATAAAGTTGTTTCCCAGAGAGGTACGGGTTAACAATTCAGATACTGTTATACATACACATTGGAACTGAGTAAAATGGATAAAACATGGTAAAAGCCATTTTTTTTTTTACTGTTGTAACAGGAATTTACAGATAAGCAAGGAGAAGAGGCTAGAACAGCCATGGGCAAACTACGGCCCACGGGCCGTATCCGGCCCGTTTGAAATGAATAAAACTAAAAAAAAAAAAAGACTGTACCCTTTTATGTAATGATGTTTACTTTGAATTTATATTAGTTCACACAAACACTCCATCCATGCTTTTGTTCCGGCCCTCTGGTCCAGTTTAAGAACCCATTGTGGCCCTCGAGTCAAAAAGTTTGCCCACCGCTGGGCTAGAATGATCCAGTTGCCACTGGATTACAGTTGGAGACATCAGTAAGCATTCATGTTTAACTTAATATACAGATAGTTACATATAGAAACATTTATATATTCAAGTTAATACACACACATATATTTTTATCTATAGGCTGAGAGGATCGAAAAGAAACAACACCCCAGTAGCAATAAGTACCCTTAGCACCCAGATCTTGGTTTCTAATACTATTCTCCAAGAAAAGAAACTTGTGTTCCTTGACAAAATGGCTGATTCTAAAACTGAAATAGGAAATATATAAGACTAGAGGCCCAGAGCACAAAATTTGTGCACTGGGGAGGGGTGTCCCTCAGCCCAGCCTGCACCCTCTCAATTCTGGGACCCCTTGGGGGATATCTGACTGCCAGTGTAGGCCAGATCCCAAAGGACATCCCTCTCACAATCCAGGACTGCTGGCTCCCAACCGCTCACCTACTTGCCAGCCTAATCACCCCCTAACCACTCCCCTGCCAGCCTGATCAATGCCTAACTGGTCCCCTGCCAGCCCAATCACCCCCAACTGCCCTCCCCTGCTGGCCCAGTCACCCCCAACTGTCCTCCCTGCCAGCCTGGTCACCCCCAACTGCCCTCCTCTGCTAACCATCCTGTGGGGGGGACCATCTTGTGACCACTTGGGGGCAGTCATCTTGTGTGAGGGCATGATGGTCAATTTGCATATTACCTCTTTATTATATAAGATGATCCTTGAACATCTTCTAATGCCAGAAGGTTGCTCAAAAAACAAACCAAATATTGATGGGTGTATATATATCAGGGGCACAGGAATCAACCAAAATAGCTCCCAAATGGCCAAATCTGGAACAACTTAAACAAAATAAAGTAGTATTGAATTATAACTCAAAGTATAATATAAATACCCATGTGTCTGTAGTGACATATGTAAATGACAAAATAAATCAATAAATGGGAAAAAAGAGCCAAGTCTCCCATGCAGAAAGATTCCAAATAAATTATGTAGAAATTCCACCCTAAAGTATGGGGGGCATAGCTTCCCCACTCTTTAAGTATGTGCTGTGCACAGTGACTTCCTTCAGAATACAGTATGGAAAGAGGGTAAAAGAAAGTAATTTTTACAGTGAAGAAAATTGACAAACTCTACTTCAGCCAGGTGATCAAGGTCAACATCGACAGTCATAAATAAAGTTCACAGTATGTGCTCTTGATGTGATGTGATGAAAATGGCACTACCACTGTAGTCTTCCTTTCTAAAATCCTTAACTGAAGTCTAATCATGATAAAAGCTATCAGAAAATTTTCAATAGAGGGGCATCCTAGAATATACTCAACTAATACTCCTCAAAATTTTCAAGGTCATCAAAAACAAGGGAAGTCTGAGACACTGTCATAGCCAAGAGGAGCGCAAAGAGCCATAACAAGTGAATGCAATGTGGTATTCTGGATGGATCTTAGGACAGAAAAAAAATTATGTAAAAACTAAGGATATCTGAATAAACTGAGGATGTCAGGTAATAATAATTATTAATATTTATTCATTAATTTTAACAAATATACTATATGAATAGAAGATGTTAATAATAGAGGAAACTGTTGTGGAGGGGTAGTGTTATATGTGGGATCTCTTTGTATTATCTGCTCAATTTTCTGTAAGTCTATAACTACTCTAAAAAACTAATGTCTATTATAAAATATTTTAATTAGCTCTATTTTATGTATTAACAAGAATTAGAAATTAAAATTTAAAATACAATATCATTTAAACAACATCAAAAATATGAAACACTTGGAGACAAAACTAACAAAATACCTGAATGATGTATACACTGAAAACTACAAAACCTAAGAGAATTCAAGAAGTCCTAAGGAAATGGAGATGTATTTTGTTCATGGAAGTTCAAATGTTGTTAACATGCCAATTTTCCCCAAATTGATAGAGGTTCAATGGAATATAAGTCAAAATCTCAGCAGGTTTTTGTTTTGGTAGAAATTAAAAAGCTGACTCTTATAAATATACTAAAGGCCTGGTGCACAAGATTCGTGCACTCGGGGGCGGGGGGGAGGGGTCCCTCAGCCTGGCCTGTGCCCTCTCGCAGTCTGGGAGCCCTCGAGGGATGTCAGACTGATGGTTTAGGAAAGGCTCACGACACCACTGTGGTGCTCGCCATCTGTGAGCCCAGCTTCGGGCTGAGCGGCGCTCCCCCTGTGGAGCACACTGACCACCAGGGGGCAGCTCCTGCATTGAGCGTCTTCCCCCTGGTGGTCAGTGTGCATCATAGCAACTGGTCATTCCGCCATTTGGTCGATTGGCATATTAGCCCTTTATTACATAGGATTATAGAATTCAAAGTACCTGGCAAAGCCAAAACAATTTTGAAAAAGAAGAATGAAGTTGGAGGACTTATTTTAAGACTTATTATAAAACAACAGTATTGGATTAAGAAATAAGAATCAATATAAAGATTAATGGAATGGGATAGGGAGCCCAGAATTGAACCCACCTATGTATATAATCAATTGATTTTTTAACAAAAATGCCATTGTAACTAAATTGAAAAAGGATCTTCTTTTCAACAAATGGTGCTGGAGCAATTGGCTAGCCATACCCCAAAGAAGAATATGATCTTTTATTTACACCTTGCACCATATACAAAAGTTGATTCAAAATGGATCATAGACTTAACTGTTAGATGTAAAACAATTACGTTTCTAGGAAAAAAAATTTATGATCTTGGTTTAGATAAAAATATTATTAAAGCAATGGAAATAAAGGAGAAAATAAACAAATGGGACTACATCAAAATAAAGAGCTTCTGCACAGCAAAAGAAACCATCAATAAAATAACAAGAGTGCCCACCCCATGGGAGAACATATTTTCCAATGATATATCCGATAAGGGGTTAACCTCCAAAACCTACAGGAACTCATATAACTTAACAAAAGGAAGATAAACAATCCAATCAAAAAATGGGCAAAGAACCTAAATAGACACTTCTCCAAAATGGACATACAGAAGGCAAAAGGCATATGAAAAAGTACTCAAAGTCACTGATAATCTGAGAGATGAAAATCAAAATGACAATGAGGTACCATCTCACACCTGTCAGAATGACTATCATCAACAAATCAACAAAAGACAAGTGCTGGTGAGGATGTGGAGAAAAAAGAACCTTCTTACACTGCTGGTGCAGCCACTGTGGAGAACAGTATGGAGTTTCCTCAAAAACCTAAAAATGGAACTCCCATTTGACCCAGTGACCCCACTTCTAGGAATATATCCCAAGAAACCAGAACCACCAATCAGAAAGGATATATGCACCCCTATGTTCATAGCAGCACAATTTACCATAGCTAAGATTTGGAAACAGCCTAAGTGCCCATCAGCAGATGAGTGGATTAAAAAACTATGGTACATCTATACCAGGGGTCCTCAAACTTTTTAAACAGGGGGCCAGTTCACTGTCCCTCAGACCGTTGGAGGGCCGGACTATAGTTTAAAAAAAAAACTATGAACAAATTCCTATGCACACTGCACATATCTTATTTTGAAGTAAAAAAACAAAATGGGAACAAATACAATATTTGTATTTGCATGTGGCCCGCGGGCCGTAGTTTGAGGACCCCTGATCTATACAATGGAATACTGTGCAGCTGTCAAAAAAAAAAAAAAGGAATTCTTACCATTTGCAACAGCATGGATGGAACTGGAGAGCATTATGCTAAGGGAAATAAGCCAGTCAGAGAAAGACAAGTATCACATGATTTCACGCATATGTGGTATTTAATGAACAACATACACTGATGAACAAAAATAGACCCAGAGACATAGAAACATCGAACAGACTGTCAAACCTCAGAGGGAAGGCAGGGGAGGGTGAAGTGGGGGAAGAAATCAACCAATGAACTCATATGCATACTAGTATATGCATAACCAGGGTGCACAGACAGTAAGGTGGTGAAGGCTTGAAAGGGGCAAAGGGCAATGAGGGGGAAAAATGGACATATGTAATACTTTCAACAATAAAGATTTATTTAAAAAATAAATAAATAAAAAGTATAAACTATAAGAAAAACATTAATCAATTGAATTTCATAAAAAATAAATTTTTCTCTCTAAAAGACACTGTTAAAAATAAAAACCCAGACTGCAGACTGGGATGCAATGTTAGCAACAAACGTATTTGATAGAAGATAGTTTCTTGTATTCAGAATATGCAAAGTACTATTAAAATGCAAAAATAAGAAGGCAATCTGACTTTAAGAAATGGGAAAAAGATTTAAACAGACATGTCACCAGGAAGATATGTAAATTGAACATAAGTGCATGAAAATATATTCAACATCATTAGCCACTGCAGTGGTTCTCAACCTTCCTAATGCTGCGACCCTTTAATACAGTTCCTCATGTTGTGGTGACCCCCAATTTCATTGTTACAAATTGAACATAATTAAAGCATAGTGATTAATCACAAAAACAATATGTAATTATATATGTGTTTTCTGATGGTCTTAGGCGACCCCTGTGAAAGTGTTGTTCGACCCTCAAAGGGGTCGTGACCCACAGGTTGAAAACCGCTGCATTTGAGGAATTCAAATTAAATCAACATTGACATATCAGTACATAGCTTATAGAATGGCTACCATTAAACAGATTGACAATACCAAATGTTGGTGAGGATATGGAGCAACTGAAATTCTCATACACTGCTGATAAGAATATGAAACTGTACATCATTTTGGAAAGCAATTAGGCAGTTTCTTATAAAGTTAGATATACACTTAACCATATCCTTTAGCAATTCTACTCTTCAGTATTTATCCAAGTGAAATGAAAACATGTCCACACAAACACTCATACACAAATGTTCACAGAAGCCTTACTCATAATACCCCCAAACTGGAAACAGCCCAAATATCCATGGACAGGTGAAGACATTTTTTTTAAAAAAGTATTTTCAGAAAATGAATACTATCCAACAGTTGTGAAGAATGGACTCTGATACAATATCTCAAAATCTTTATGTTGAACAAAGAGAAAATGACAGGCAAGTACACATAATGTAGAATTTCATCTTTTATGAGACGCTAGAAAATACACACTTAATCTGCAGTGACAGCAGGTGATTGGTTGTCTGGGGTTTGGGTGAGGCGTTGCCTGGGATGGGGCACAAGGCACCTTTTCAGGTGATGGAAATATTCTGTATAATGACTGTGGTAGAGGGATCATTTGTGAAAAACCCATCCAATGTACTGATACATTAAATTGATGCATTTTATTGTGTGAAAACTATATCTTTTAAATTTGATTTAAAAATATGAGAAAGCCCATTTTGTGTGTTTCCTTTCCACTTAAAATAAAAAGGGATCGAGGGAAAAATAGGGAACGGCTAAGAGATGAACCCATACTCTCCACCCAATACACCTCTATAACTCAGCAGGACATTTTTTCAGTGTTAGAGAAACTATTTTTAATTGGTTATAATTGTCCCACATGGTTCACAGAGTGTCAGTCCATAATTGAAAAAGACGTGTGGGTCCTGCAATTTTTCCAATGAAAGTGCAAGAATTTGTAAATGTAACCCTAGCCAAGCAAGAAGGGAATTTGTTATTTAGTATAAGATCAAGGTTTTTATTTTGGAAGGAATAATATATAAACTTCAGTATTCTTGAGACTAAGTGATCAGAAGAAAATCAATTTTTTGTGGTAACAAAATAAGTTTGCTCTCAGAATATTAAATAGTGAAATGAGTGACATCCATTGCTGATGGAGAATTAGCACTGGAATTGAAGTATCTATTTCCTCCCTGCACTTTTCATTGCTGATGGCCCGAGTGCCTTCCCCTTCCCTCCACAGCCCACTGAAGCTTGGGCAGCTGACCACCCTGATATCCAAACACAGCTTGGGTGTGTAAAGGAAGGAGGTGACTGAGATTGAGACTTTATTGCAGAGGGATCCAAAAGTCACAAAGTGTCTAGAAATCATGTGGCCAAACCCAGCAGGACGGATTCCTGTCCACAGAGGGAGAACAATGCAAAATGTCATCGTGCATAGGGTATGGATTCAGGGAGGGGCGAAGAATGGGGTCATTCTTGAAATACACTGGGGCCATTCATGAAATAAGTTTGTTGCAATCAGCCTTCATGGATGCAGTTCTTCATGTCCCTCCCACATACAAAATCTGCTCAGACCCCATGCAGGACCCACAAGTCTTTTTCAATTATGGGTTGACACTCAAAGTCCTGACCCAAATCATGCTAGTTCCCTGAGCAAAAACTTCTGGTGATTCTACCATGAAGAAAGGTATACAACATCCTTCACAGTCTGACCTCAATCCCCTTTCCAATATCAATCCTACATATATACTCAGCTTCCTCCCTTAGGCAGCCAGTATCTAGCCTGCCTTTATTAGTGACCGGCCCCTAACACATCATGCTGTTTGATGTGTCCATGCCTCACACTGGCTCGTCCATCTTCCTTTACCCCCCTGGACAAACAACAATTCATTTCCATTCTATAAGGGGAAGAAATGAGACTGATTCATATTTGTATCTGAGAGTCTGAGACAAGATAAATACTCAATAACTGTCGAATGAGCTAAAGCAGTGGTCGGCAAACTCATTAGTCAACAGAGCCAAATATCAACAGTACAACGATTGAAATTTCTTTTGAGAGCCAAATTTTTTAAACTTAAACTATATAGGTAGGCACATTGTTATTAACTTAATTAGGGTACTCCTAAGGCTTAGGAAGAGCCACACTCAAGGGGCCAAAGAGCCGCATGTGGCTCGCGAGCCGCAGTTTGCCGACCACGGAGCTAAAGCATTCAATTATTTAAAAAAAAAATGATAAAAACAATCCCATTTACCATCGCACCAAAAAAATTAAGATACCTAGGAATAAGCTTAACTAAAGAGGTAAAAGACCTCTACTCAGAAAACTACAGGACGTTGAAAAAAGAGATAGAGGAAGACATAAACAGATGGAAGAACATACAGTGTTCATGGATTGGTAGAATCAACATCATTAAAATGTCCATACTACCCAAACCAATCTATAAATTCAACGCACTTCCCATTAAAATACCAATGGCATACTTCACAGATCTAGAACGAACTCTCCAAAAATTCATCTGGAATAAAAAAAGACCCCGAATAGCTGCAGCAATCCTGAGAAAGAACAAAGTAGGTGGGATCTCAATACCAGATATCAAGCTGTATTACAAAGCCACTGTTCTCAAAACTGCCTGGTACTGGCACAAGAACAGACATATAGATCAATGGAATAGAATAGAGACCCCAGAAATCGGCCCGAACCAATATGCTCAATTAATATTTGACAAAGGAGGCAAGAACATACAATGGAGCTAAGATAGTCTCTTCAATAAATGGTGTTGGGCAAATTGGACAGATATATGCAAGAAAATGAAACTAGACCACCAACTTATACCATACACAAAAATAAACTCAAAATGGATAAAGGACTTAAATGTACGACAGGAAACCATAAAAATTCTAGAAGAATCCAAAGGCAACAAAATCTCAGACATATGCCGAAGCAATTTCTTCACTGATACAGCTCCTAGGGCAGTTGAAACTAAAGAGAAAATGAACAAATGGGACTACATCAAAATAAAAAGCTTCTGCACAGCAAAAGAAACCATCAACAAAACAACAAGAAAACCCACTGCGTGGGAAAACATATTTGCCAACGTCATATCTGATAAGGGCCTAATCTCCAAAATTTATAGGGAACTCATACAACTTAACAAAAAGAAGATAAACAATCCAATCAAAAAATGGGCAAAGGATCTAAATAGACACCTTTCAAAAGAGGACATTCAGAAAGCCAAGAGACATATGAAAACATGCTCAAAGTCACTAATCATCCAAGAGATGCAAATCAAAACAACAATGAGGTACCATCTCACACCTGTCAGAATGGCTATCATCAACAAATCAACAAACGACAAGTGCTGGAGAGGATGTGGAGAAAAAGGAACACTTGTGCACTGCTGGTGGGAATGCAGACTGGTGCAGCCACTATGGAAGACAGTATGGAGTTTCCTCAAAAAACTGGAAATGGAACTCCCATTTGACCCTGTGATCTCACTTCTAGGAATATATCCCAAGAAACCAGAAACACCAATCAGAAAGGATATATGCACCCATATGTTCATAGCAGCACAATTCACCATAGCTAAGATCTGGAAACAGCCTAAGTGCCCATCAGTAGATGAATGGATTAGAAAAACTGTGGTACATCTACACGATGGAATACTATGCTGCTGTAAAAAAGAAGGAACTCTTACAATTTGCAACGGCATGGATGGAGCTGGAGAGCATTATGCTTAAGTGAAATAAGCCAGTCAATGAAGGAAAAATCCACATGATCTCACTCATTCATGGATAATAGAGACCATTATAAACTTTTGAACAATAATAGATACAGAGGCAGAGCTGCCTCCACACAGATTGTCAAACTGCAGTGGGAAGGCCGGGGAGGGTTGGGGGGCAGGAGGGAGGGGGGTAAGAGATCAACCGAAGGACTTGTATGCATGCATATGAGCATAACCAATGGACATAAGACACTGGGGGGTAGGGGGAGCCGGGGTATTGTCAAGGGCGGGGGGAAAAAAAGGACACATGTAATACCCTTTGTAATGCTTTAAGCAATAAAAAATAAAATTAAAAAAAATGAAAACTTTAAAACAACCTAAAAAATAAAAAATAAAAAAAAATGGAGGCCTTTGTAGAGAATTTAACTGAGTCAAACTTCACAGCTTTTCCTCCTTGGGTTAATCTAGAAATCTGGAACCAGAAAGGAAACTCCAACTTAGATGCTGCTTGGTAAGTGATGGCATTCAATTCATAATTTATGCTACTGGATATAGACATTGCTTTTGCTGAAATACCATAGCTATATGCACATTGTGTCCATTCATGGTCCATTTCTCCCCGAGGACCGAGAGTCAATGATTAGAAGCCCCACTTTGTGGTTTGTGCTTCAGTGACAAGTTTGGGGGAAGAAATGGAGGAGGCTTGAAACACAGTTATAACATGACAGAGGAAGAAAGGAAACAAAAAATGTGTAGAGGATGATTAAGTGCTTCTGAATTTACACAGTGAAATATGGACAGTTTAAACGTCTTTACTATTTGCTTCTTTTCAAACTGTGAGCAGTTTCAAACACCCCAGGCTGCTCCAAGATTAATTGAGTTCTGCATGCTTTTGGCTTGCTCCGGGTACCAAGGAGAAAGGATTTCCACAGAACCCACATTTGCCAGAGCAAAGACTATCTCATTAATGTATGATTAATAGCCATTTGTGAAGTGATTAATTAGTCATTTTGACAATAAACTGAGCCTAAGTACATGCCTTTGCTAAACTCCAAATTTCACATGTAGAAGAAAAAGAGAGAATGTCTTGCTTTTCCTTGCTTCCTTCCTGCACCAAGACTGGGAAAATCCAAAGGCCTTTGCATATTCTGGTCTTGTCTGATTTCATCTGGTTTGTCTTTAAGAACAACAGGCCTGAAATGGAAGCTCTCCAATATGATTGATGGCGTCTCTTTCTATCTGCAAGCTGGAAATATAGGAAAGAATTTTTTTCCTCGTAGGTCTTACTGCTTATTGGTACAAGAGTTATTTCCACTTTGCCGCAGAATTGATTTGCAACATTGGTGTATGAGTTTGTATATTTTTCTCACTGGCCCGTCACAAAGCATAAGTCAGCAAGTCTTCTGCAGTATGATGGATTATGTACCCAGGAGCTTCCTAGTAATGTTTCCATTAAAAGGATGAGCATATTGTCATTAACATTCGGGGACTGGAATATCCAAATTCTGTGCCTTGACATTTCAGAAACTGTATTATTTAGTAGCACTCGATTCCTGCATCTCTGCTTGCCCACCCTGTAAAAGAAAGGCATTAGGGAAACATTAAAGGGTCAGTGGCAATAGTTCTAAGCTGGTATTCTGCTTCCTTCCAAATTAAACCATTTATTTCATTCAAAAAAGGAAGAGAATAAAGGGAGTCAGTTGGAAAGAACACCTACTTATCTAAACCGTTACAAAATATTTTTCATTTCAGGATATGCTGAAGCATTGTAAGATAAAATTAAGCCTAAAACTCCTGATAGCTAGTTTATTGTTAAAATGACCTAGTAGCACAGAAAGGAATATTACTTAGCCATAAGAAGGGATGAAATAGCACCATTTGCAAATAACATGGATGGACCTGAGAATATTATGCTAAAACAAATGTCAGAAAAAGCTAAGAACTATATGATTTCACTCATATGTGGGACATAAAACTGAAATTTGTGAACACAAACAGCAGTGTGGTGATTGCTAGAGGGAAGGGGGTCCTAATATAAGGCATCAGGAGAATATTTGACTTGGGGGGGCGCAATGTACAGATCTTGTAACATAGAAACCCACACCTGAAACCTATATGTTCGTGTTGACCGATGTCACTCCAATCAATTTAATTAATACGTTTTAAAATATATACAAAACTAAACAAAAACAAAAGAACCACTTAGTGGCAAAGAAATACTCATCTCCCTCTCTCCTGTCCTTTTCCTCACCTCCATCATAATTTGGTGTAGGATGTGTGTGTATGTATATGTATGTTTATGTGTGTGTATGTGTGTACTAATATGTGTATGTGCATGTGTATGTGTACGTGTATGCGTGGGAGGGTATACTACAGAAAGGCTTTTTGGACAAGTTTCTTTTTAAAAAATTCTTTATTGTTTAAAGTATTACACATACTATTACATATGTCTCTTTTTTCCCCCATTGACCTCTTCCCGGTCACCCCCTTACCCCTTCTGGTTACATGCCCTCACCCCCCTAGTGTCTGTGTTCATTGGTTATGCTGATATGCATGCATATAAGTCCTTTGATTGATCTCTTACCCCCCGCTCCCCTGACATTAAAACTAAATAAATAAATTGATGAACTAGAATAAATATAAAAAATAAATGTTTTGTGTCTGGGAGAGGCATCACAATGGTTAAAAATATACTGGCTTAAGATTATGACAGAGCTGGGTTTGAATCTTAGTTTCATCAGTTTCTAATTGCAGAGCACGAACAAGTCATTGCAATAAGCCTCAGTTTCATTTATAAAATAGACATACTAGTATTTACCTCACAGGTTGTAGTGAATACTATAAGATTAAGATTAGCTGTCTATACGTAAACAGTGCCTGACACATAACTGAGGCTCCCTAAATAGATGTTATAGAGCTTGATGAGTGTGTGTGTGTGTGTGTGTGTGTGTGTGTGTGCAGCAACACTTTCAGTGCTGACTGCTTCTCGTTATTTAGAGATACAACATGCCGACATAGAACAGCTTCTTATACCACCATGTGGATATAGTTAAATGCAAGGGTCCGAGGGCTCTGAGGCACTTAGAGACTCCTGGACAGATCTACAGCATCGGGACAACCAAGGTCTGAAACAATCAAAGATTGAAAAAAGGTCTACTGTTCAGAACATCCTATAACGTAGACCTAACTTTAGTTAACACCTTTCTGGAGAATATTTAGACTGAAACATGTATCTTTTAATCACTAACAGGTTATTTTTTCCATGTTAACAGTTAACCCACGGAAAAGCACACTTTGCACCAGCAGTTATCCTCAATAGGCATGGCCGTCTTACCGTCTCCAAAACCGTATCATTCAGGTGGGGGAGTGAGAGGCCCCTAGAATGGAGAGCTTAAGGAATGCAGCTGATACCTTTTCTCAGCATCCTAAGATGTAATTTTCTTTTCACATTTTAACATCGCTGACTGAAATTAGAAATGTCTTATAATCAATGGTGGGTCTTAGTTTAATTGGCAGCATTTTTTATTTCTTAATGGAACATAAAATATTAGTGTGACTTGTAACTGATGAAGTCTTAGATTTGATGAAATATATTAAGTGGTTTGCACGAATCAAGATCAGATCTTGCCACAGACTTCTGAGGGGTTTCATTAGGTGGCCCTAAGGCCACTATCTGGGTGGACCCCCAGGGAACAGCAGAGCCCATGTCTGGCTACCACAAACCACTTGCTAGTGTTTAGTCACTTTTTTAAGATAAAAGAATATGCCTCAATTTAGTAACAATTTCATTAGAAAGAGTGTTAGATAGGTAGCAACTTTTTCAAAGATGCAATAATAATTTCTATATAAACCCCAAGGATTATGTATTATAAAGCATATAATAATAGCTCCCTCCCCATAGTAAACATAGTAAACTTAATAGGAATTAAGAGACTGCTTCATTGTCACTTCTCAACTTCCGTTACCAAATTCACTATAAAACTAAATTTTATATCTTTAAGAAAACTCAATCAATATCATGTCTAAATAATGCTGTTATTTTATGTAACTTCAAACCAGCAATAAATATATTTTGATTTTTTTTATTTGCTAAGTGTTTGAAATCAGGTAGAATGTTGGCAGTAAAGCAACTAGTTGACAGCTTCCATTTTATTCTTAGGATTTCTTAAACCTTCTAACTCAGTACCTCCAGGAATTTTTTTAACAAGATATTTCTAGCTACAGTCTTACTTTTTTTTCAACTAATGAAAATGACATAATGACAAGATAACATGTATTATTTATAAATGAATAAGAAAACAAACTTTGTCTTTGGCATAAATGATTTCTGCCTTAATATAAGGAAGAATTTTGTGCAGCAAAGATTTAATAATAATAATGAGATGAGTTACTGAAAAAGGTGCTGAATTATCCTTTCTTTTTAATAGAGTTTAGTTTTCATATTTATTACTTAGGATTTGTCTAACTATGGGTGGGGATATGGAGAAAAAGCAGGTTTACTAGTCTCTAAATAAGAACTATGTTTTAATTCAATGATAGACACTCATTTATCAAAACCTCTAGGAAGTTGGACTCTCATAAAAATAAAGTTTGTCCTGGATCAAGTTAACGTAAATAAAAATTGAGTATATCAATCAGATTCCAAATTAATAATTTATTACACTCCTTTTTAAATATGTTCAGAGATGAGGAGTAAAAGGGGGATTATCTGTTAAGCTAAAAAGCTGTAATAAAGCACACTAAAATAATTCTAGTCTCACATTTAAAAGTCTGTCCTTAATGATAATAAAAGAAAAAATATGAGTGGAATTGAAATTGTACTATATGAAACCAATATCAAATTCAGAAAAAGGGAACTCCAGATTTACTTGTAATTTGGATAATTATGTACAGTGGACTTTATTTCTGTAATTATTCTATGGATAATTCTAATCTTAGTCATCTCCAGTCATTAAGATATTCACTGAAAATATTTAATATTTAAAATCACTGGAATGGTATTCCTGGTATTCTTTTTGTCTTTAGCCAGTCTATTTTCAGGGTGTGTGTGTGTGTGTGTGTGTGTGTTCAACTATATCAATCATGTGAAGATAACAAAATTGTATGCTCCACTCAAAACCCACTTAATTTCTCACCTAACCATTGAGTCAATGATAAATGATAAAATCCAGTTCAGTTATGACTTTTTGATGTCTGTTTTGTTAGTAGGCTTCTCTCAGCTCAAAAGCATTCTCTCTTATGTGTGTTTTTATCCAAATTAGTTAAACCTATTTAGGTTCACATCCCTTTTTAAAATTATGATGAAAGCCTTAACCGGTTTGGCTCAGTGGATAGAGCGTCAGCCTGCGGACTCAAGGGTCCCAGGTTCGATTCTGGTCAAGGGCATGTACCTTGGTTTTGGGCACATCCCCAGTGGGGAGTGTGCAGGAGGCAGCTGATCGATGTTTCTCTCTCATAGATGTTTCTAACTCTCTATCCCTCTCCCTTCCTCTCTGTAAAAAATCAATAATTTAAAAAATAAATAAATAAAAAAAATAAAATTATGATGAAACTATGGACATGTTCCTTTCAAAAATGCTCATAACACAGGTTAAATCTCCACACAATCTCAACTGGCATGTCACATTTAAAAATGGAATAAACAGGTGAGATGAAAGTGGTGAGTCTAAAGCACAAATCAGTGAATGTCCATCTGATTTTTGCCATGTGAGAATGTGGGATCATCACTTTAGTCCTTTTGCTCTAAGAGAAAATAGAAATTCAGATATCTATAAATCTCCAGATTTTTAAAAGTCCATAGCTAATTCATTTCTATAACATAGGATAGGCCACACAAACATATTTAAGAACTCAGTGTAGCCAGCATGCCTTCACCTATGCAATCCCTCCAAGGGGACTCCAGGTTAAGACCCCTTATCTAAGCAATAGAATTGCTGCAATCATTCCTACAATAGCCATTTCCACCTGCCTCAGGGAGCATGGGGAACTGGCAGCAATAGGTTTTTGTTCAGTTTCTTGATGATGATATTTAAAGATTCTTCTAATCATATGGATTCTCTCATAATTTCACATACGCAATCCAGTATTTCAGACATGTTCTGTTCCCACATGTTCTGTTCTGTTCTCTGATCCTTCCTCAAATATGTTCCAAATTCCCAGGGTACACACACAATACATATTTATTTATAACCTATCATTTCCAGGCTTTAGGCACTGGAGATACAATGACAATAAACACATCCCTTCCCTTGCAGGCAACCACAGCCTCGTAGGATTAGAGACATATAAAGAATTCATTGTATGATGAAAGTGATTCCGTAATAGATTACATAGCAAGGTACTATAGAAACATGAAAAAGAGAGAGGGCAATTCTACACGGGAATTCATGGAAGATTTCAAAGAAGAGAAAATCCTAGGGAAAAGTCACCAAGGCGAGGGACATGCTCCAGACTGAGGGAGGAAATGTGTGATGGAAAAGATCAGGGAAACAGCACAGGGCAATAGTGCTTTGGAAAGCAGTGAGAAGCTTTGGCTAGAGTGAAGACACAGGACTGTAGCTACAGAGACAGGTGGAGGCCTTCAATGATGCCATCCTAAGGAGTTGAGTTTTTTTCTGTTGAAGATAGTTAGAAATAGGGTAGTGAAATTATGACTTCAAGATATTCTAATATGACTCCCCTAGAGGCCAGGTACATGAAATTCATGCAGGGATGCGGGGGGGGGGGGCGGGGGGGGAGGTTCCTCAGCCCAGCCTTCACTCTCTCACAATCCAGGACCCCTTGGGGGGTGTCTGACTGCCAGTTTAGGCTTACAATCCAGGACTGCTGGCTCCTAACCACTCTGCCTGCCTGCCTGATCACCCCTAATCACCTCTGCCTCTGCCCCCGCCGCAGTGGCTTCGTCCAGAAGGATGTCAGGAATGATGTCCGGAAGGTCGTTCGGCTGTCCGGTCTAATTAGCATATTACGCTTTTATTATTATAGATAGGTCCAATTTCTTCCTGGCAGGTAGGCACACTGGTGGCCCATCTGTGTACACCGACATATGTATAAGCAGCTTGGCCCCACACCCCGTGAAGTTTTATTCCTCAGAGCCTCCTCTCAGGACAATGGGACCAACATAGCAGCAAAATGCATTTCCAGATTAAAAAGAATTAAGGGAGGAAAACAATAAAAGTAAAAACAGGTGCATTTGCTGTCAGGGAGGGAAGAAAGGAATAAGTTAAGCTAGTTCACATGGAGAGACATTTGAAATGGAACTCAAGAACTGGCTTCCTACACAGAGAGACACGAGAACCTGAGCTCCTTCGCTCTGCCTGATTACTTCTGCAATAACTTGTTAGTTTTATTTAGGAATCTCTCTAGCTGGGGCTGGAGTCTCTTATATCTGTCAAGTACCAGCACTGTATAAATGAAATAGCATTATAAAACAACAGACAGATATCTGCACCTATGCATATTAATGATGTGCTAACATCTCGTTATGGTTCAGAATTCATAACGAGCTTTCTCTCTGCCAAGTGCACGGTGGCATAATATTGGTAACGTGTGTGTAATCATACCTTAAAAATAAATGCAGTTCATTAATCAAATACGACCCAAGGTAGCAGGGAAAAGAAATCTTGAAAATGTGATTTTTATTTTATTGCTTGCCCCTCCAAGCACATTTTGGCTCCCTGCCGGCCACTGATGGAGAGCTATTCTATGTGACAAGGGGCTTGAAGCGGATTGTAAGGGAACCGGCTGTGTTTCTTCAGTCCCTTTAAGAAAAAAATAAATAAAACCATGAGCACAACACTTAAAAAGTCAACTGAGTTAGAGTCTTTCTACCTTGTACTTAGCTGTGTAGTAATACAGGAGTGGGCAAAAGTGGGCTAATAATAATAATAAATAGTACAATAATTAATAAATACATAATAATACAAGAATAAAATCTGTGTTTCCCATACTCACAACTGTAAACCTAGTTCTGCCCATCCCTGAAGAACCCAAATCCTTGTCTGAGAGAGACTGTGTTAGGGACAAAGAGGACATGAGATCACTGCAAGAGGCAAGATCATTCCTTGAGTCCCATTCACACCTGAAGGCCTGAGAACTGCCCCGCCCTGCCAGGTCATGCTTTTCTGCTGCACTTCCAAAAGCATGGATCTTCCTCATGATTTTTTTTTTACCTCTATGCAATGGAAGTAGCCAATTCAGAAACCCCAATGCTTTCTGAATGTTTCCTACAAAATCATAGCTAGTTGATATCTAGGCTGGTGTTTACAATAAACCATATTCTATTAGACAGGGTTACTGTAGCCTCACCAAATTTGCTTGAAATTTGTATTTTAAGGAGACTGAACAGGTCTAAAAGGAAAAATGCATAATGACATAAACTTAAGTTTTCCACCTGCTTGCTTTCAGTTTAATTCTAAGAAATGAAATTGCAATAAAAAAACATAATATTAATATTATATAATGCAATCATATTATATATAACTAGTGGCCCAGTGCACGAAATTCGTGCATGGGGTGGGGGGTGAGGTGTCCCTCAGCCCGGCCTGACCCTCTCCAATCTGGTACCCCTCGGGGGATGTCTGACTGCCAGTTTAGGCCTGATCCTGAACCGGCAGTCAGACATCCCTCTCACAATCTGGGACCACTAGCTCCTAACCGCTCACCTGCCTGCCTGCCTGATCGCCCCTAACCACTCTGCCTGCTGGCCTGATCACCCCCAACTGCCCCCCTTTAGGCCTGATCACCCCTACCTGCCCCCCTGCCGGCCTTCTTGTCCCCAACTGCCCCCCTCCCGCTGGCCAGCTTTCCCCCAACTGCCCCTCCCCCACCAGCCTGCTTACCCCCAACTGCTCTGTCAGCCTGATTG
>NW_005871060.1:5420849-5422465 GCF_000147115.1 Myotis lucifugus | reverse complement strand
CCTCTGCCAGCCTGATTGACCCCAACTGCCATCCCCTGCCGGCTCTGATTGCCTCTAACCTCCTCTGTCTCAGCCCCGCCACCATGGCTTTGTCTGGAAGGACATCCAGAAGGTCTCCTGGAAGGTCTCCTGGTCTAATTAGCATATTACCCTTTTATTAGTATAGATGTCATAATATACAGTACATTTTTATGTAATTATATATTACACTAGAGGCCCAGTGCACAAAATCTGTGTGGAGGGGGTCCCTTAGCCCGGCCTGCACCCTCTCACAAACTAGGACTCCTCAGGGGATGTCCGACTGCCAGCTTAGGCCTGATCCCACCCTTTTCCACTCGCCTGCCTGCCTGATCACCCCTAACCACTCTGCCTGCCTGCCTGATCGCCCCTAACCACTCACCGGCCTGCCTGGTTGCCCCTAACTGCCTCTGCCTCAGCCCCTGCCACTGCGGCTTCATCCAGAATGACGTCCAGAAGGTTGATTGGCTGTCCGGTCTAATTAGCATACTATGCTTTTATTATTATAGATAATTATTGGTACATTAAAGTACACACCTCTTAGTAACTGATAGAATAAACAGACAAAAACAGTAAGGATATAGGAGACTAGACAACAAGATTAACAAATCTGAACTGAAAGGCACGAGAGTACTGTATCCAACAAATGCAATTTATACATCCTTTTCAAAACATGGAATATTTTTACCAAATTTAATAATATGGTTGGCCATGAAGTAGACTTCACTACATTTCAAAGAATTTTAATCATTCAGAATATATTATTTTAACACAGTAGACTTATGGTAGAAATCATTAATAAAAGAATAACTTTATAAAACCCAAATATTTTAAAAACAAACCAGGCACATATAAGTAACTGATGAGTCAAATAAAAACTTACAATGGAAATTAACATATATTTTGGACTATAGTGACAATAGTGTATACAAGAGAACTTATAGCCTTTTTTTTATACTTACTAGAAAAGTGGAAATGTAATTATATAAATATCAATCTCAAAAAGTTAAAAAAAACAGCAAATTATAAATGAAAATAAAAAGATGGAAATAATAAGCTAACAGTAGAAGTTAAAATACAAAACAAATTTGCAATAGAGAAAAATCAACAAGCCGAAAATTAGTCTTTTGAAAAATAAACCTATGAAAGATAAATAAAATTCATAAGTCTCAGGAAGATTGATCAAGAAAAAGAAAGTAAAAATTATTAGTATCAAATATTTTAAAGTTACATCATATATACCTTACAGAAAGCAAAGATAATTATAAGTATATTAAACATATTATGCCAACATTTAATAATTTAGATGAAATGGATGCAGTCCTAGAAAACATACATTACCAAAACTACCGACACAAGAAGAAATATAAAATCTGAATATATATATATATATATATGTGTGTGTGTGTGTGTGTGTGTATACACACACATATATATATATATACACACATATATATATATAACTTTTAAAACTTCCCATAAAGATTGATTAGAAGTAGTCTAAGCAGTGAATTTTTTCTTACCACTAAGGAAGAAATAGTACCAATCTTGGACAAAGGCCTTCTAAGGATGAAAAAAATTTTTTTTTTAACTTTTTT
>NW_005871060.1:5410796-5420555 GCF_000147115.1 Myotis lucifugus | reverse complement strand
TCTCCATGGTTGTCTTTTTCCAATGCCACTTACAGATCATTAATAGATTAAACTCCACAGATCAGCTAAGATCATGTTACTCCTCAAACTCCACATTTTCCCATTGATTATGTAATAACTTTCAAAGTTCTTACCCTGTCATCTGAATCACTTCACAATATGGCTCAACTTATTTTTTTCTGTTTTTGTGTTTTTTCCCCTCAAGACTTCACCAAGCATTATGTATACTTTGATTTGCTTTGAGTTGAAAAGAGTGTTGGAACCAATCATGAATTCACTATAAAGAAATTAATGGCAAGATCATCCTTTAAATCTTCTACTAGAGGCCCGGTGCACAGGTTCGTGCACTGGTGGGGTCCCTCGGCCTGGCCTGTGGGGATCAGGCCAAAACTGGCTCTCCAACATCACCCAAGGGGTCTCGGATTGTGAGAGGGCAGTTCTCAGGTGACACACCCCAGAATCAGGCTCCCTCTTTCTGGTTCCGGGTGTGTAACCCAAGAACCGCAGCTGCCAAGTCACTGCAGCTCGGCAGCTCCTGCATTGAGCGTCTGCCCCCTGGTGGTCATTGCGCATCATAGCTACCGGTCAGATGGTCCAACGGTCAAGCAGTCGTTTAGGCTTTATATATATATATATATATATATATATATATATATATATATATATATGGAGATTAATATATATATATATATATGTATATATATATATATTATTCTCCATATAAATATTCACATAAATAAATTATCTTGAGGAAGTGGCATGTTTTCTCCAAAAATAAAAGTAGACCTATGTCATTAACCAGTTTTCCTTTTCATTCTGGTCACCAGAAATTTGAAAGTCATTTTCAAATCTTGTGACTGTATAGGGTTTTAGAACTTTCCTGTTTGTGCCTATTTCCCTTCTCCTCAATCTCCTGTGTAGGTGTTAAACTTTTATTATAATCTGCATATTTGTATCTCCTATGTATCTGCTCATTTTCCTTTTTAAAATTATTTTTTACAATCTCTCTCCTGTAAATGGTCTATATTCTTTGCAGAATGAAGTGAAGTGTGCATGAAAATATCAAACTCCAGTCTAGATAAATACACTTTACACTTGCAAATCTCTGTGCCTTTCTTTTGGAGTTTTCTAACCTAAATTACTCCCTCCTCCCTATCACTACTCCAGCACCTGAAATATTTTACTATCTGTACCCTAATGATCAAAATGGATCCTTCCTTCAATGCTCATCTTGAGTGTTGGCTTTCTTATAAAATTTTCCTCACTCCCAATAAGTGAGTGCAACTTCTGTAAAGTTCACCTTCGAGTGAAAACCTGACTCAAACCTGTTGACCTCTCTGTGCTCCTGCATGTGTTGGCTTTTTCCTCTGGCTGCTGTGAAGATGTCTGCAGCAGCACCCAGGGATTATATCCAGTCACGGCAACACGCAAAGGCAAAAAGGGATCCATTCTCTCTCTTGCCAGAGGGTAAGAAAACATTTCCCAGAGGTTGTCCCTCACAATCATTACAGGCCAGACTTGGGTGCATAACCATTCCTAAACTAAGCACAGGAGAGAATAATGGGATTCCTGTGATTGGCTTAGACTAATCAGCTTAAATCCTTTGAAGCTAAGCAGGAGGTCAATTCCCCTGGAGACTGTGATTGTGCAGCAAAGGGTGGATACTAAACAAATCAAGGATCTGTTAGGAAGGAAAATAGAGGGGAATGGATATTGGGTAGAACAATGGTGTATTCTGTAATTGTGATGTCTCCCTCCCAGAATTCCCATGGCATTTTGTTTGTTCCTTTCATAATTCACCTTATGCTTCCTGTGTTATAATTTTCTGTGTACTTATTTCATTTCTACTTCCTAACAGCATTAAGTACTTTGAGGGTAGAGATTTGTGAGTACCCTGCTCAGCAACATGAGGGGCTGGCCATATTAGGCACTTGATAGGTATAAATTCAGTGAAATTCCTAATTTTCCTCATGGATAGCACAGGTATAAAAACTGTGCATCTTTGGCTTTGTGTCCATAGCAGATACTTTTATGTAACTTCATATTTGGATTGGAAGTGTCTGCCTTCTATTAATTACCACTCACTGGCCCACACCTATCAATATGTTGCTATAACCTTGGGTGCAGTAAGTCTTTATGCTTTTATTTTCCTGTAGTGAAATGAATGTCTCTATTCATCAACATCCACTCACTCACCTGTCCCTTTCTGACATATTTGGAGACTGGACAGCAGGGGCTAGGTACAAACTAAGGCTAAAGAACAAAGCTTTTCTCTGTGCAAAGGTGACTGGCTCACACCTGGATCAAGCTGGTGGCCCAGGCCTCATTACCACCATATTCGAATCCTGCAGAGAGCTCCCAGCCAGACCTCTAAGAGCAGCAACAACAGCAGACACTGTTGCCTCACAGTGGCCAGACCCAGTCAGGAGCTGAGGAACATCTGGTAGACCATAGGGTGGCGGCAAAATATTCAATGTTTGAAGAAAGAAATCCCCCTGACCTGGCCAGGCCCCAGAAATACAGTATTTGAAGAAAGATGTCTCTTCACGCCAAGCTGCTCTCTTTCCCCCACCCTGGCAGCAGCAGTAAAACTTCAAATAATCTCAGTGGTTCTTTTCCTCCCACAGCATGAATACAATCTGAGTATAAGCAGACTTTGTTTCCAGGGTCTGATGAAAACATTTATTTATTTCAATTAGAAATCACCCTAATCAGCTCTTTTGAAAAGGTAGAACCTGGAATGCACAAACACCACTCTATTCCCTATCA
Organism: Myotis lucifugus; assembly: GCF_000147115.1. Classification (NCBI taxonomy): domain Eukaryota; kingdom Metazoa; phylum Chordata; class Mammalia; order Chiroptera; family Vespertilionidae; genus Myotis; species Myotis lucifugus. Next base: position 5,417,786 of record NW_005871060.1, on the reverse strand, counting down.
TGAAAGAAAAGATGCATTGTCATGTGGAAGAGAGGCGAAACAAATTTTCAAAAATTCCTACCTAAACTCCTGAGAAGCAAACCTGACCAAATGTTCAGCAACTGCACTGACTAAAAGTACCACTGATTCCATGTTAAAGATACTAGATCACTGTTAAGCATTAATGTCTGAATAGTTGTAGAGGGAGAATGGTCATTATGCAGTCCCCAAAAGTGTTTGGAGACTCACAAAATGGAGAAAAATCCTCTGTGACGTTCCCCCTCCGAAAGGTCATTTCTGTGAATGCCAGACTAGGATTACAAACTTTGTTCAGGAGTCTGGAGTTTAAATCTACACTGCACCCTTCAGCACATTTCTGTGAGGTTGAAGATGCCTATAGTTATCTCCAAGCCAACACAATACAGAAAGCCAGGGTAATGGCATGGTAAGTTGTTTTGAGGTGGCACTGTCAAACAACACTAAGGGTACATTAACAACTTGCTTTCTTACTTTGGCTTCTTTGTATTGCATAAGTATTCTAGTTTCACTTCTGGACACCTAAAGTTCAGGCAAAAATCCTACAGAAAAAAAATTATGAAAAGAGAGGGTCTGGGGGAAGGAGAGTCCTTTAAGTGGTTAATATATGTGCTTCTTTGAAAACCAATGTGTTCCCTTTGCTAGAAGTGAAACTAGGGAATCTGGGTAGCAGTATTTGAATGAATGAATGAGAAAATTATTATACTTTAGATAAGTTACTTAGCCTTTGGGAATCTCAGTTTTCTCAATCATAAATTAAGGGGTGAGCAATATTTTCTCATTTGTAATGTAAAAAGGATTAGGTGTGATAAGCTATATACTATGCTTAGTGCAATGCATAATACATTCTAATGACCCCAGAAATGTTCATCACTATGATTATTATAATGGCTGGGCTTCCCATTTCCATAATAGGGCTCTGTCCCTAAGATATAGCAATTTAATGCCTACCGACCATGAAGACATATCTTGAGGACTGAATCATCCTCAGTAAAATTATTCTGTGCCAGGCAGACAATATTAACTGGGTCATCCCCCCCCAAAAAAAATAATAATAATAAAAATGCCTTCAGCCAGGAGGAAACCCAAATAGTTACTGTAGACAGTAAGCAGCCAGTCAACTGCCCATGGTCTTGATAGAGAGACTGAAATGAAGGCTGGAGCTACTGCCTACAGATCAGAACTGGCTTTTGATGAAACAGTGAGTGACAGGAACCTGACTCAGGAGGAAGAATCTCCACAAGCAGATATCAGCTGAATGTCACAGTGCTTGACCTTGGGGAGGGAGGCACTCAGCTGTCTATAAAGTCCCATCTAAAGAACTGGACTAAGGAGAGTTAAAGGATATTGGATTTTCAATTTGCCCAAAACCAACATTTGAGGAAGAATCCTAGTCTCTCTTTTTTCTCCCATGCTCCCCTCTTGTCCTAATATCTTTGCTTTATTTACTCTTATTCTAAACCCTCCCACACATCATAGGACAGACACACACATACAATGCAAATATCCACGGAAACATTATTCATAATAACCAAATAACTGGGAACAGTTCAACTCTCCATCAACAGATAAAAAAAGAACCAAATTATGGCTTATCCCATATGCTGGAATTCTACTCAGCAATAAAAAGGGACAACATGGGTGAGTCTCAAAAATATACATGTGTGCTAAGTAGAAGTAGTCAAACCTAAATTTCTACACACTCCATGATTGCATTTATATAAAATTTTAGCAAAGGCAAAACTATAGTGACAAAGAGTGGATCAGTGGGTGCCTTGAATCAGGTGTCAGGGGAAGGGATCAATCACAAACAGGTACAGGCAAATTTGGGGAGATAGAACTGCCTAAGTCTTGGTGCAGACTGTCTACAGTTAATACACATCATCAGGGTATGTAGTTAAATGGATGAATTTTATTGAACATAATTGAGACTTCAGTTAGCTGATACTATAACACTGACCATTTAAATCAGAAACTCTGAGGCACCCATATTATTTAAAGCTCCCCAGGAACTTCTAATATACAGCCAGAGTGAAAAACTGCTGCTCTGGGATAAAGAGACACTCAGCACAAGTGTATTTATAAAAATAAATCGATATTATTTTAAAATGTTTTATAAAAGAGTAAAACTGGGCATCTTCAGGGAACAATGTGACTAGAGCACAGAGTTTACAAATAGGAATAGTGCAAATTAGTTTAAAAATATAACTTGGGAAAGATAATGGAAAGCCATGTTTTTTCATAGTGAATAAATATTTCAGGCTATTTATCAGAAAAGCAATTTTCTCCTGAAAAGCTGCAGAGAAAACATCCTCAATCCTTACAAGTGAAATATTATTAATATCATTATTGTTATTGATAATAAATATTCACTTGGAATATATTGTGACTATGCAAAGGATGATAGTCAAGAAGAGAGCCAATTATTCACATGCAAAGATATTACACTTAGGAAACAAGCCATACTGAAAATAATGGATCAGGGTCTCATGGGACCTGGATCTGAAAATTAGTCAAGACACACGACTGATATTCTTTCCTCTTGTTTTCTTCAGGGGTCATGCAATGCTTGTCTGTCTATCTGCTTGCTTCTCCTCATCCCACAGACTCATTTTTCTGCAATGTTGTCTTGTAGATTCTCCACAATGGCAGCTTCAGCTCCCAAGTCTATAGGACCTTTCAGCTTGGTTTCTGAAATTTGAGACAGAATTTTATCTCTGCTTCCAACCTAAATATGGTTCCTACCCCCTCTGGGTATTGATTCCCAACGCATTCATCTCTAGTGTTTTGTTTCTTGGGGTGGGCATGGAGCAGAGGGATTGTAACATAAAAGATTGCTCTCTCCTGTGCAGGGAAGGCAACAAAACTATCTAGTACACCAGCGATCTAGTCATTTCTTTTTTACTTTGCACTATTAATCATTGATCCTGCTATCCTTGGTAGTTATATCTGAATATAACTACTGAAGATTTGTGTATGTGTGTGCATACATATGTATGCTTCAGGCAACATTCTTCTACTATTTATTGCAATTTCTTCTGGAAACAATTATTATCAAACTATTAAACATTTTAGGAGTATCAAGTTTTCCCAAATATTAGATCTCCATTTCCTAAAAAAAATCATTAGTTTTACATCTAACAAAGAGAATATTTTTTGCCTAGTTGTCTGACCGTATTGGCTACTCTTTTGTATTTGTGCAGCAAAATACCCCAAGAGAAGTAATTATGTGGTTTAAAACACAGTTGATAATGTTGGAGATGACACCTGCTAGTTAGATAGTTGAAATAGTCATAGCCTGAGAATGCTGAGAGATGGAGACAGGCTTTTCTAGGGACAACACTCCAAGATGGGGATTTGTCCTTTTTTCAACTAAAAGCCAAAGCATCATTGACAGAACAAACAACAAACCAACAAAGAAAACCTTCTCATGCTCCAACAGAGATGTTTTATAAAATGTAAGTTTGCAAGTCATACATTGGCTTAGAATTTCAACTCACGAAGATCTTATGCATGCATAGATTGATATAGTAGCAAATAGGAAGAGAAAAGTCTAGCACTATAGATGTGCAGTTGCCTGCGACTATAAACTTTATTCTAAACTGAGAGACTAAATATTTTCTGAAATTATATGGATGTGAATATAGAACCAGGACAAAGAAAGAAAAGGATACAGACAAGACAAAGAAGAGAGACAGCTTTCACATGACTTTCATGTACTTTACAGTGAATAAGGAGTTGTAGTTAACAGTGAATAAGGAGTTGTAGTTAAATCAGAACCACATCTTAGTTCTATTAATATGTGTGTAATGTGCATAGTAATTGTGTGTGCATGTATGGTTAAGGTGACCAGTAATAGTTCATGTAGAACATTCCAGAGTATACGCTTGGTCTGTGAGCTGACCCTTGTTGTTGTCTTTATACAGTTAAAGAACTCCTGTCAGCACCAGGAAGATAATTGAGTGTGCTACCTCCTGTGTACATCTATCTGTCTGTCTGTCCACTTCTCTGTATGGGTCTGTCTCTCTCCTTTTCTTTCTGTTTTTGTTTTTTTCCAGGAGTAATTCAAAAATGCTCCTTGGCATTTCCATACTAAAGTAATTTTCTGTGGCAGCATTTAAGCTTTCCTTCGGGGTGGATTATGCTCCCCTGTGAAACTCATATCAAATCTTTTGGGCCACTAACCCTTCTTCAGGCTGTGATGCAGCGCTGCCAGTATGAAATATAAAAATGCTCATTAGAAGCCAGCAAGAAAAAGAAAGGTCCCCAATAGACAGAAGTAAAAGCCTGACATCCCTAGATTGCATGCATCATCACAGCATCAGCAGCTGCTTCCTCAGGCACAGGCAGAGCAGTAAATCTGAGAGTGTAGCTATTCATCCACAGCATGCTTAGGAGGAGGCCAGGAAAGAGCAGAATGGCATAGGGTGAGAAATGGGTTGCTGATCAGCTAAGGTTACTTTTTGTGCAACTCCAAAGGTTTGAGCAATACTAGTATAATCACCCTCTATTGCGCTACAAGGGAAATTTAGTATCACCTTAATGACTTTGCTCATATTATCTTTTGTATCCCCAACCCAACATTACATCCAACAAAGGAATGGGAAGATCATTGACATTATATTACAAAAATGTATCTTATCTAAGATGGCACATATATTTTTATTTTGTCAAAATGATTATGGGAATTAACAGTTTCTTAGCTAAGTTTCTGAAGGTCTGGCCCAGGTCACAGAGGTATGCAATTACTCTTAAAATCAGCTCTAACTATGCAAATGGTGGCAAAGATATGAACTAAAAAGATGATTCCCCCAAATCTTCAGCCAGTGTAATACTGATGCATCAGAAGGAGAACTGACTGATCTAATATTGAGGTGACACTTCCTCTAGGAAAGATCCTTCAGGAATCTCTAAAACCTGGCCCCTAGAATTTCTCAATAGCTAGTTCTTTACCTTATAAGCTCATATTCTTTACTATATGGTCCCAAATGTATTTGTTCATTTAGGTTCATAACAGTTGTCCGACTCAAATATTTTACACTAGTCCACTTAGGGAGTATATTATTTTAGCTGAGAAGAATAATTATGTTTCACTTTATTTTGATTTGATGATAATGAGAGGAAACAAATAGAAGTAGTAATCATCCTTTAACCTTGATGGAACCAGAAGGAAGCCACTGGATGGATTAGAACTGCAACTCGTGAAGATTCTCATTTCAAGAAAATATCCCAGTCCAGGCAGAGTAGCTCAGTTGGTTGAGCATCATCTTATGCGCCAAAAGGTTGCTGGTTCAATTTCTAATCAGAGCACATACCTGAGTTGCAAATTTGATCTCCAGTTGGGCACGTATGGAGGGCAACCAATTAATGTTTCTCCCTTCCTTCCTTCCTTCCTTCCTTCCTTCCTTCCTTCCTTCCTCCTCCCTTCCTCCTTCCTTCCTTCTTTCTTTCTTTCTCTCCTCTTTCTCTCTCTCTTTTTCTCTCTTTCTGTCTATCTCTCTCTCGACTCCCCTCTCTAAGCAAGTCCTCAGGTGAGGATTTTTTTTTTTAAGTAAACATCCCAATCAGTTCTGAAAAACACTATTTTATCTCATTCATTGGTGAGCACTTAGGTAATCAAAAGAAAACAAAATCTCCTGTAATTCCAATACACAGAAGCATTATTAATACATTAGGATATATATATATATATATATATATATATATATATATATATATATATATATATGAATAAATGTAATCCTAAGCGACCGTTCTATCATTTGATCGATCGCTATGACACACACTGACCACCAGTGATGGTCAGTGTGCTCCCACAGTGGGAGCACTGCTCAGCTGACAGATGGGCGCCAGGTGTCAGGCTCAGGGCTGGCGAGCGCAGCTGTGGTGGATTGAGCTCTCCTACGAATACTCTCCCTGCATGCCCCTCTGCCATCCGGACCTGGATCAGGACTGGGATCAGGACCAGCATCGGGACTGACTGGGCTTGAACCTGGGCCCCTTCTTGGTCATGGGTGCGCGGAGACTTCAGTGGAGTGGCAGCGAGCCTACTGAGCTGAGGCGGTGGCAGGCGCAGCAGGGCCAAGATGAGCTGGAGTGGTGTGGGCACTTGGCCTGTGTTCGGGCTCCTCCCTGGCCGCCTGCCACTTCACACACTACTACATCCCTCAGGGGATGCTGGACTGCCGGTTTCGCCCAATCCCCGCAGGCCACGCTGAGGGACCACACTGGTGCACGAATGTGCATGCACCAGTGGGGTCTCTTGGCCTGGCCGGCAATTGGGGCCAATCAGGCCGTCTCACACAGTCCCAATCAAGGCCAATGGGGGCCAGCCAGCAGGGGAGAGACTGCAAGAGGTTGGCTGTCGACTGGGAAGGGACTGCAGGTGGGCTCCAGGGCATGTCTGGCCCTCTCGGCCAGTCCTGATCAGCTAGACCCCAGCAGCAAGCTAACCTACTGGTCAGAGCATCTGCCCCTGGTGGAGAGTGCACATCATAGTGACTGGTCAAGCAGTTGACTGAACTGATGACTGATCTGTCGGACACGTAGCATATTACGCTTTATTATATAGGATACTGATACTATATATTCTTTAATATATGAATATAAAGTTATATTATATTATATAAAACTAGAGGCCCGGTGCACAAAAATTTGTGCACTCGGGGGGGGGGAGAGGGGAGGTCCCTCAGCCTGGCCTGTGCCCTCTCGCAGTCTGGGACCCTCGGGAGATAACAACCTGCTGGCTTAGGCCTGCTCCCGGGTGGCAGAGGGCAGGCCCAATCCCTAGGTGCAGCCCCTGGTCGGGCTCAGAGCAGGGCTGATTGGGGAGTTGGGGCGCTGCCCCGTCATGCACAGAGCAGGGCGGATCGGGAGGTTGCGATGCCACCCTCAGTCATGCTCAGGGTAGGGCTGATTGGGGGGTTGGGGCACCGCCCCCTGTCACACTCAAGGCAGGGTCGATGGGGAGGTGCG
>NW_005871060.1:5366179-5409321 GCF_000147115.1 Myotis lucifugus | reverse complement strand
CCTGAAGGGGGTGTGCCAGTCTGAAAACGGCCCTCAGCCCTTACCCAGGCTGCCAGGCACCTCAGCAGGGACCCCCACCCTGATCCGGGACACCCTTCAGGGCAAACCAGCCGGGCCCCCACCCATGCACCAAGTCTCTATCCTATATAATAAAAGGGTAATATGCAAATTGACTCTAACAGCAGAACGACTGAGAATGACTGGTCACTATGACACACACTGACCAACAAGGGGCAGACGCTCAATGCAGGAGCTCCCCCCTGGTGGTCAGTGCGCTCCCACAGGGGGAGCTCTGCTCAGCCACAAGCCAGGCTGACAACTGCCAGTACAGCGGTGGTGGTGGGACCCTCTCCCGCCTCCTCAGCAGCACTAAGGATGTCCGACTGCAGCTTAGGCCTGCTCCCCGCTGGCAAGTGGACATCCCCCAAGGACTCCCAGGCTGCCAGAGGGATGTCTTATTGCCAGCTTAGGCCCAATCTCCCGGGGAGCGGGCCTAAGCCAGCAGGTGGTCATCCCCCGAGGGGTCCCAGACTGAGAGAGTGCACAGGCCTGACTGAGGGACCCCCCCAAGTGCACAAATTTTTGTGCACCGGGCCTCTAGTATTTACATAAATACACATATTATTGGTTCTTAGTAGATTGTTTGAGGATATTAATATGTGAAGGCTGAGACATGCAAATGAATGAGGAACTCAACACCCGACCCTTCTTCACTGTTAACACCATATCAGGACAAAAATAGATATGATTTGCCAACATTAACACAGCTGTCCCTGCTTCAAAAGTGTGAACTCTATCTTCTAAACTTGAAAACTCTTTACCATTTATAGTAAAAGCCATCATTGGTGAAAAGAATAAAACTAAAGAACAAATCCTCCCCCCCCAAAAAAAATCAAAAACAAAACAAAAGGTAGGCATAGGCGTAGGGGACAGTTTCCTTCATCTATAACTATCAATCAAGATGTTAAGCACTCATAACACATTTCTATCAAACGCATGTGAAACTTGGCACTTCTGAGCCCTGCTTGTCTCACAATCATATGCTCCTATTCCCCATCAAACAGTCTTCAGCTTCATGGGAGTGACATCTGTACTTCCAGATGTTCATGTTTTATCAGGCCCTCCTCAGCCATTTTGATCAGGGTGCATGCACACAAATTATATCATAAATCTTCTCACACTTCATATACTATATCAAATGAGAAAAACCACCAAATTTACGCAGAGCTATATTAAGCCTAAGAAATATAACTTGAGATTTAACACACTATTCATAAGGATGTGCTATTCTGAATACTGGATTAATATGAGCTAGCACTACTGTACAGATTTATTATGGACCATATGCTCTTTAATTATCATTGCCTCCCAAAGTTACCACTCCACACATCTGTAGCCGATGCGGGCTGCTGTTGTTCTGTCCCTGCCTCAGCAGGATTTGACAATCATTTTTTAGCTGGACACCTTGACAAAGAGTCAACCCAACAACATCTCAGAAGAGTGATTAAAATAAAATAATAAAAGGATAAGGAGACAGTTTCAGGGAGAGTGCTGGGGGTGGGGAGAGCCACGGTCAGGAATGCTCCTCATCTGTTTGGGTTCAGATTAGCTGCAATGTTTTTTAATTGTTTCGTGTTAATGCTCAGCCTCCAAAACTTGCCTGCTGCAAATAGAATTAAGGGGGAGACTTCCTCTCTTGAAGCTGATGAGAATGAAGAGTGCGCAAACACTAACACTGTTCTCAGATCAAGATGTGCTTACTGATTTAAGATCTTTTGGACTGCACAATTGCGGAAGACATAACTCATGGGGACTTGGATTAATTTTTTAAAAGATTTACACTACAATTCTCAATGCAGTTCTAGTTAATTAAGCAACTCTCTACATCACAAAGGAACAGTTCTTGTAAACTGTTGTCTCCTTTATTGAAGTTTAACATTTTTAAGGTCACATGTCCCTATCTTCCTGTAGATGCAAAAGACACGCATCAAGACAAATGCTTCCTGAAATACTGTAGGCTTGATTTACACATGGCAAGCTTTAGCAGAAAGTAAACCCGGCTTATGAATTGGGGGGTAGGTGTTGGGAAAGTCACCTAACCTTACAGTTTTTCATTTTTATGAAGGGCTTGAACTACATAATTCTCGAGGTTCCTCCCATTCCTAAATTAGTGACACCAATTAAATAGTATTGAAATCAAGAGATTTACCATTGTTTGTGTTTTAGATACACAGCAATCTGGGGAGCTGGATGGATATTGTTTAGTCCTATCTCAACAGAAATTAAGATCTCAAGAACCAATTCATTCACCAAACAATTGACAATCAGAACCAGTTTGAGAATCAGTCTCTTGCTTGGAAAATTTATTAACTCCTCCGAATTTCTTTGTAAATTTTTCAAAAGAAAAGCTTTCAATGATCTATTTACAGAAATATGGGGAGCCTAAAATAGTCAAGAAAATCTAAATGAAGATCAACAGAGCTGCAGGACTTGCTACCAGAGTTCAAGTCTTATTATAAAGCAACGATAAGACAGTGAGGTTTCAAACCAAGGACAGGTAGGTGAACCAAAGTGACAGGATGAAGAGCCAAGAAACATACCTGCCTAGATACAGTCACATGATTTCCAATAAAAGTGCCTCTGCAATCCAGTGGGGACAAGACAGTCTTTTCAATAAATGGGAAAAATGAGCCTTGACTTCTACCTCACACCATGCACAAAAATTAATTAGAGATAGCTCAGAGACCTAAAATGTGAAAGTTATACAACAAATGCTCTGGAAAAAAACATAGAAAAATATCTTCAAGATCTTGAGATAGGCAAGTATTTATTAAACTGGAAAAGGAAAAGAGTTAGCCACTAGAAAAAAATTAGACCACTCTGCATGAAGTTTAAAATGTCTACTCTTTGTCAGACACCTTTAAAAACTGAAAAGACAAACCACATACTAGAAAACAATAATTGCAATATATGTATCCAATAAACAACATATTTAGAATTTATAAAGAAGTACAAATCGATAAGAAAAAATCAGATGACCCCAATTTTTAATGAATAAAAGAGATTGATCAGATATTTTACAAAGGTGAAATGTATGGCCAATCAACACAAAAAGTTCAACATGCTTGGTAGCTGAGAAATGCAAATTAAAATCACAATGAAATACTACACTATACTATCCAAAATAGTGAAAAATAGAAGGTTACACCCTGTAATATCAAATGTTAGTGGCAATATGGGACTCTCCGATTGTGCTGATGGGAGTGTGAACTGGAGTAGCCCCAGTGTGAAACTTTTGGCTCATCTACTGAATCTAAGCATGTGTCATCCATGACCCAGCAATCCCACTCCTGGTACTATACCCACCAAAAGCATTTCCAACTATGTTCATAACAGCATTATTTATAATAGCTAAAAACAGAAAAAAGAACCAAATTTTCATCAACAAAAGAATGAATAGGTAATATAGTCACACAATGAAATAACTCACAGCAGTGAAAAAGAACAAACTATTGCTCCATACCACAACATGACTAAGATCTCACCAAAATAATGTTGGGCATAAAAGAAGTCTGGCACAAAAGAGTACATATTGTATGATTATACTTAAATGGAGTTCAAAAACAGGCAAAACTAATATATGGTGCTAAAGGACAAAACAGTGGTTACCTCTGGGATGGGTGTGAGAGTGGGATCTGGGAGGGCTGGAAATCTGGATGGTGGATATATATATATGTACAAAATTGTCCTCTTATGATTTTTTTTTTCAAATATATTTTTATTGATTTTTTACAGAGAGGAAGGGAGAGAGATAGAGAGTTAGAAACATCGATGAGAGAGAAACATCGACCAGCTGCCTCCGGCACATCTCCCACTGGGGATGTGCCCGCAACCCAGGCACATGCCCTGACCGGAATCGAACCCGGGACCCCTCAGTCCGCAGGCCGACGCTCCATCCACTGAGCCAAACCGGTTTCGGCAGATTTGTGCCCTTTACTGTTTGTGAATTATATCTCTGTTAAAAAATGAATGTGTGTATTTGTGTGTATATCCATCTTCTAAAAAACAGAACTGAGATCAAATTCTATTGATGTCATAATTTTACTCTTTATTTTTAGTAAATTAAAAACATTTTCCTGCATGTAATTAGAAGCACTCAATTTGTAAGAAATAATAATAAATTGAGTTTCTTCTGTAGATGGACATATTTTTCCTTGGACAGATTTACCTTCTCAAATGAAATACTAATGTAGGGCTCTCTTCTTATTGAAGTTGCATAAAAAGTCATGAGGTAAAGAGAAAATTGTTTAAACTATGAGAGTACAGGTAGGCATATGTCAAGGTAGAAATCTGTATCATTAAATGTCAACTAAGTAATGCACTTGCAGAAATGGAAACATGACCAAAGAGATTAACAGTTTGTGATCATTCTTTTATTCCTGTGAACTGAAGTGAGTAAATATAGAGTTATCTTATACAAGCCCTAGACCTAAAGCTCTCCCTTGCTGCTCTTCAAAATGGAAGTGAGATTCACCAAAGACCAGAAGATGTAGTGGGCCACTGTCCTGAAGCCTCAGATTCAGAAGAAACTGACACCATTTACTTCAAACAAACAAACACAAAGAAAATCCCAGACTTTAAAATGTTTACACTCTGCTATTTCAATTTTCTCTTCTAAATGACTTTGGTGCACACCAACAAAGGTAAGAAAATGCACCCCCGGGTCCCAACTTTCCACTTTCTAAACCTGATGGGTGAAAAGATTACTCATTTCCAGTCTTCATCTCTGTCTAGAATATCTGTTCTCACCCACAGCATTCCTCCATACTCAGGTGTTGTGAATATAATATCTGATATAAAATGAATCACAAGGAATGTAGAAGAATCAAAGTTGCTTTTTAAGAAAGTAGAGTAGATGACAGTATTAAAATTTCCAATGTAAAGTTGAAAATGGCAGTTAGGAGGTTAATGAAAGTTTTTTATCATGAACTGTCTCTTCATGAAAGTGTATTGTGCACAGAAATACACACATATGCCATGGGAGTGGTGGCTCATCTGTGACATACATAGGACAGAGAATGATCAAGTTATCAAGGTCTTAAAGTTTTATTTTCAGAGTAGGTAAAATCACCTCTGTGCCACTATATTCAATCAATCATTTTTAACTAGGAGATTGAAATCACATATTCAAATATTGTTGTCACACACCTTAGATAGTGCAAATTCTCAGGCATTGGAAATTACAAGACAGTGATATTGAAAGTCTATAAAAACAAATATACCTACAAATCTAAAAAAAGAAAGGAAAAAAAAGACAATCCCATTTACCATTGCACCAAAAAAATTAAGATACCTAGGAATAAACTTAACTAAGGAGCTAAAGACCTGTACTTGGAAAACTACAGGACATTGAAAAAGAGATAGAGGAAGACATAAACAAATGGAAGAATATACTGTGTTCATGGGTTGGTAGAATCAACATCATTAAAATGTCCATGCTACCCAAAGCAATTTATAGATTCAATGCAATCCAATTAAAATACCAATGGAATATTTCACAGACCTAGAACAAACTCTCCAAAAATTAATATGGCATAAATAAGACCCCAAATAGCTGCAGCAATCCTGAGAAAGAAGAACAAAGTAGGAGGGATCTCAATACCAGATATCAAGTTATATTACAAAGCCACTGTTCTCAAAACTGTGTGGTACTGGGACAAGAACACACATTTAGACCAAAGGATAAGAACAGAGAACCCAAAAATGGAACCAAGCCATTATGCTCAATTAATATTTGACAAAGGAGGCAAGAGCATACAATGGAGTCAAGATAGTCTCTTCAATAAATGGTATTGGGAAAATTGGACAGATTCATGCAAAAAAAAATGAAACTAGACCACCAACTTACACTATACAAAAAAATAAACTCAAAATGCATAAAGGACTTAAACGTAAAAGGGGAAAGCATAAAAATCTTAGAAGAGCCCTAACCAGTTTTGCTCAGTGGATAGAGCGTTGGCCTGCGGACTGAAGGGTCCCAGGTTCGATTCTAGTCAAGGGCATGTACCTTGGTTGCAGGCACATCCCCAGTAGGGGGTGTGCAGGAGGCAGCTGATAGATATTTCTCTCTCGTTGATGTTTCTAACTCTCTATCCCTCTCCCTTCCTCTCTGTAAAAAATCAATAAAAACATTTTTTTAAAAAATCTTAGAAGAAACCATAGGCAGCAAAATATCAGACATATGTCATAGCAATATCTTTACCGATAAAGCTCCTAAGGCAATGGAAACTAAGGAGAAAATAAACAAATGGGACTACATCAAAAGAAAAAGCTTCTGCACAGCAAAAGAAACCATCCACACAACAAGAGAGCCCACTGCATGGGAGAACATATTTGCCAATGCTATCTCCAATAAGGGTTTAATCTCCAACATTTATAGGGAACTCATACAACTTAACATAAGGAAGATAAACAATCCAATTAAAAAATGGGTAAAGGACCTAAATAGACGCTTTTCAAAAGAGGACATACAGAAGGCCAAGAGACATCTGAAAACATTCTCAAAGTTACTACTCATCTGAGAGATGCAAATCAAAATGACAATTAGGTACCACCTCACACCTGCCAGAATGACTATCATCAATAAATCCACAAATGACAAGTGCTGGCGAGGATATGGAGAAAAAGGAACCCTTCTGCACTGCGGGTGGGAATGCAGACTGGTGCAGCCACTGTGGAGAACAGTATGGAGTTTCCTCAAAAAAACTAAAAATGGAACTCTCATTTGACTCAGTGATCCCACTTCTAAGAATATAGCCCAAGAAACCAGAAACACCAATCAGAAAGGATATATGCACCCCTATGTTCATAGCAGCACACTTTACAATAGCTAAGATTTGGAAACAGCCTAAGTGCCCATCAGCAGATGAGTGGCTTAAAAAAACAGTGGTACACCTATACAATGGAATACTACGCTGCTGTAAAAAAGAAGGAACTCGTACCATTTGCAACAGCAAGAATGGACCTGGAAAGCATTATGCTAAGCGAAATAAGCCAGTCGGAGAAAGATAAATATTACATGATATCACTCATTTGTGGGTATAATGAACAACATAAACTGATGAACAAAATTAGAGCCAGAGGAAAAATACATTTTAGAATATAATAGATGTAATTCTATTATTTGCAGATTTTTAATATTTTTTTTAAAATATATTTTATTGAGTTTTTACAGAGAGGAAGGGAGAGAGATAGATAGAGAGTTAGAAACATCGATAAGAGAGAAACATTGATCAGCTGCCTCCTGCACATCTCCCACTGGGGATGTGCCCGCAACCCAGGTACATGCCCTTGACCGGAATCGAACCTGTGACCTTTCAGTCCGCAGGCCGACGCTCTATCCACTGAGCCAAACCGGTTTCGGCAGATTTTTAATATTTCCTACAACTTTTGTGATATACTATGTTAGTACAATTTTGGTAATATTATTATATTTAAAATATTTTTCCTTGAAATATTAATGTTTATTGCATGTAACATAATATTTAAAATATTTTTCTTGAAATATTAATGCTTATTGCATGTAACATTATTATATTTAAAATTGTTTTTCTTGAAAAAAAAATTCTAACATCTTAGAATGCCCCTGGATGTTGTCAGGGAATCATGCCAACTTGATTTTGAGGTGACATCAATGCCTGCATTCCTGTCATTTTTGAGAGTGAGAGCTTGGGGCTGTGAATTAAGTGTGACTGCCCTTGCTACCTTTGTGACCCTAGATAAGTTACACAACTTTTCTGTCCCTCAGTTTACTCATCTGTTAAATGGAGATAATAATAGTACCTGCTCTGTAGGTTACTGTATATATGTACACATGTGTAAAACACATAGGATGATGCCTAGAAACATACATGTTGACTATTACCATTATGTTGATGATAATGCATTGTTGTACATTTGAAAAAGAGAATGATTGAAAGTTATTTATCCATCCTTAGTCAATGATAAATTAATTTCATTTTAAAATTTACTTCAGAATTATTTTAAAAATTAATCTTGTCTTAAGTTCACATAGGTGTGTCATCTCCACTTGTAAATCCTAAACTTCATGCCTTAGATATCTTTGTGTATATATATGAGAGTGTCTGGCAGCTTGCCTTATACATATCAGCTGCTCAATAGGCATTTATTGAATTAATGAATGAAGGTTTAAATAAACCAACCTCAAAGGAAGAAAAGATTGCTACCCCCTCCCACAACACACACATCAGCCCTGCCCAATTTATTGGAAGGCACCCAAATCGCTGATGAAAAATTTGGCTCAAGTCTTCAAAATAGTACACAAATAGATAAATGGTCTTTTTTTCCCTATAGCCTTTAATATCCTGTTCTTTATAAATGACTTTCAGACTCATTTTATATTACGGTTATCTACTGAAAATGTATTATATCCTAATAGCTAGGCTTCTTTTCCCTACCTCTAACCCTAGCTTTTTGGTTTGGTGCTGATGTTTTACTCAGAGACATTAATTTAAGTATTCTGCTTGTCAGTGGATGAGTGAATGAATTATTCATTTTATTATGAAACATAAATTTTAAAGAACAGCATTATAACTTCTTTTTATATGCCAAAAATAATAGATCATCCCAGAAGCCATTATGGCACCCTTTATCTAACAAAGGGTGCACTTTTAAAATGTGCCAAACTAATATGTTTTAGTATAACTACAACTATGAAACCCTAAAAGAAGCCAGCTCAATTTAGTATCTAAATAAAAATATAAGCTATACCTAAACTTTGGAATTAGGCAATATTGGAATTCTGTTATTACTATTAACATTAACCAGAAAAAAAAAGGATTAAGACAAAATCAATATGGCAATCACTGCCTCCTATCTATAATGATTACCCAAACCTTCCCTTCCCTTATCAAAATGTTATCTTCACAGATATCTGATAGCTATAAACTAAGAAATAGAATTAACATAAAAGGTTCATCTCAACATTAGTTAAAATTTATTCTAATTAAAGACCCTATTATCGTTTGCACAAATGTATAAAGATGTATAACTAGACTGAACTGCACTCAGTATCTATTAATATAAAGCATTCTGTCTAAACTTTCTGATTTTAAGATCACTGTTAGAAATTAATGTTTTAAAGATGTGTCTGCATAGCTGAGCATTTATAATACCTGATAGTGACTTTTCCTTATATGCTGTAGCCTCTGCTCAAAATAATGACTAAAACAATTTTTAATATGTTATTATAAATTCCTGTCTACATCTTTTCTTTCCAAACTCATCTCTTTAGTTGTAAGAGCAATGAGGTTTGGCTGACTGGCATCCTGTTAACTCGACAGATAATATGCATATTACTTTCTGGCCCATCTTTATTTTAAAATATTAATAAAAAGGAACATGAAAGATAATCATTAAAGACTAAGAAACAGTCATTACAGAGGAGGAGATAGATTTACTCAATGACAGAGAAGTGAATGAGCCGAGGCAGTTAAGGCTGCTCAGGAGCATGAAAAGCCATACTGATTATTTTAATTTCCTAAACTCTTTAGTGTTCTGAAAGGCTCTTTAAAACTTCATATTCTTTCACATTTGTCTGTTGGTATTATCTTGTCCAAAGCTCTCACTCACCTTCATGATACCCAGAAAGACCGTTATATCAAACTGGCAAGATTTAATCAGAGTTTATTGCTTTCGATAAAAACACTGCCACATTTTTTAATCTTTTTATTAAATTTACAAACTTGGGTATCCACATTAGGGATCAAAAGGTTTCCTCTGCTGGAATGCAGTGTCATACTTCCCATACAATAAAAAGCCCTTTCCTTTGATTTGGTGAAGAGAAACAAGACTTTTTCTTCTTGAAGCTGGGCCCAAAACATTTCCTTGAGATTATATTCAGGGGTGATAATCTCTTTAACAAAAAAATGATGAATTTAAACATCTGGTTCTTGCACATGGATATATTATAAAAGCAAAGTAATAACTCTAGGTTCCTGGAGTGCAGCAATAATGCTGCTAATTCAGAAGTCAGATGTTAGGAAAATCTGAGCACCTATGTATACACAGACACACAATAACAGTGAGGACAAGGTCCCATGTTAGTTTCATTTTAGATCTCAAAGAAAGGTGCTAGATATACCTTCTATAAGGAAACTACATTTTCCTTTGTAATGACTATCCATTGCCACTTCTGAGATTAGATAGTCACATGTTTTGATTTGGAAACTCATGGATTCCAACACAACTGGGAGTATCCATGGCTCTCCACCAGCACCATGGTAGGCATTGATGAGGAGAAAGCAAGTTATGAATCCCATTAAAATCACACTTAGTAAATATTACCAAATTTTTTCTTAACTACAAGGAAATTATGAGTTTGTAAAAGGTAATTGCTATTTTTATGTATCATCTCAATAATTATTTGTTGAGCCCAATAGATTCCAGGCACATCCCATATATTAGCCAAATAACATGAACATTTACATATATATATATATATATATATATATATATAACATATATACATACATACATATTTTATTTATACATATATAAAAGAAAACAAGAACAGACAACTGCCTGAAACCACAGATAATTAGCTTGTGGTAAAGTAGGATTCAAATAGGTTTCTCCTTTGCTTCTAATAAATCAAATATTAATTCAGACTGAGAGAACATTCCAAGTTTGTTAAAAAGTGCAGTATGTACAATTCACTAGTGTCCTGTCTTACTTACAAAATTTTGTATAAAATGCTGATACTTTTTTATAATAAGGTATTATATATATAGAATTTCAAATGCTAGCTTTAAGTGCCTCAAAAATGTCATATATTTTAATTTTTATGTTTTTATTGATTTGAGAGAGAGAGAGAAGTATCATTAATGTGAGAGAGAAACATTAATCGGTTGCCTCCCATACACACCCAGATGGGGGATTGAACCCACAACCTGGGTATGTGCTTGACCCAGTTTGAACCCATGACATTTCAATGTACAGGATGACACTCCAACCAACTGAGCCACACTGGCCAGGGTTGTCATATATTTTAGAATTTAATCATAACATAGTCTCAATCTGAAAACAACATAACTAGATAAGCTATTTTTACATCATAAATACAAATATACAAAGAAATATAGCTCACATATTTTACAAGCATCTACATGTGCATAATACCAATTGCACTATCATATAAACTATCAGAATATTTTTGGTATTTTAATTATTTTTGTTTTATTATAATTCCTTCTAGAAAGGCAGATTTTTATTACACATACAAAATCTTATGTTCAAATGATTGCTATTCTTCAACATAATAATCTTAGAGGGCTCTTTATGTATCTTATTTTTTGTTGTTTTGTTAATCCTGACCTGAGGATATTTTTCCCATTGCTTTTCAGAGAAAGAATAGAAGGGAGGGAGGGAGGGAGGGAGGGAGGGAAAGAGAGAGAGAGAGAGAGAGAGAGAGAGAGAGAGAGAAATATCGATGTGAGAGAGACACATCGATTGGTTGCTTCCTACATGTGCCCCAACCAGGGTGGGGAGCAAACCCACAACCCAGGCAGGGGCCCTTTACAGGGAATTGAATCTGAGACCCTTCTGTGTGGGGGTCAATGCTCTAACCACTGGGCACATCAGCCAGGGTCTTGTATATTCCTACACACCAAATGATTTCTGAAGCTCCTCTTCAAAAATTACTGATCTTCAGAGCCAGTTAACCATAGAACCACCCTCCTGACTTCATAATTATAACTGTGTTGGGACAACATTAACCTTATCCCCAAAATGATATTATCCTGTTTATTAAATAGGCCTGGATTTTAAATATGTTTGGCTGATTTCAAGAAGTAAATCTATCCTCCACAAATGAAAATATTCTACCAATCAGAATATTCAAAAGAATATGTGGTAATCAAATTAGAAAGGAAATTCAAAGTTGTACTTGAAAAAGATCAAGGAGAATACTGTCCCATTGAGAAACCACATTAAGAGCTTATTAAGTGGCCTGAGATGAATGCTATAGAAACCCAAACAAAGAAGTTTTGCCAGTATAACCCCTGCTTCTTTACCTGCCTAAGTATCAAACAACACTAAGAAGCATTCTCTTTTTTTTTTTTTTTTTTAATATATTTTATTGATTTTTTACAGAGAGGAAGGGAGAGAGATAGAGAGTTAGAAACATCGATGAGAGAGAAACACCGACCAGCCGCCTCCTGCACATCTCCCACTGGGGATGTGCCCGCAACCCAGGTACATGCCCTTGACCGGAATCGAACCTGGGACCTTTCAGTCCGCAGGCCGACGCTCTATCCACTGAGCCAAACCGGTCTCGGCTAAGAAGCATTCTCTTAAAAAGGAATAGATAAATACCACATCTCCTTCACATAAATGGGCAGCTATTATGCAGCTCCAGCTATAGTTGTTAGAAAACATAGGCCCAATATTGGCAGAACTTTCCATTTTCAAGAGAAGCCAGATATATGATTTTAATATAAATCTCAACATTTTTAGTGTTGGTAACTAATCTAAATTTTTTAGACACTGTAGAGGACTTTGGCCTCTGGTTAAGACTTGGAAATTCACAAAATACCCTTGTTCCTACTCTAATAACTAGAACAAGAAGGCTAATCTATAAATCATAGGTTTTTCTTAACACACACACACACACACACACACACGCACACACACAGTGGAGTTGAGAGCATCAAGGAGCCTAAATGAGGTGATGTGTCCTTACTAGGACAAAAGAGATGCATGGCTATTTTCATCCCTGATGAAGTAGCAGGAAAAGGAAGTATATACCATAGACAACAATAAGAAAAAATCAATGAACTTTTCATAACTCTTAATAGCTGTATGTGGGTTGGGATTAGGAATTAAACTTCCAAGGAGCTCCAGTCACAGAACAAGTCTTCACCCCTCCCAGCACCTGTCTTCAGAAAGTGCATGCAAGCAGCGAGGGAAGGCCAGGGGCGAAGCAGGAGAAGTAAGAGAGATCCTCTGAGGCATGCAGACCTTTCCTAAGTGCAAGGGGACAAACCACTGGGACTAGGGCAGGAGAGGAATGCTAAGAAAAGTCCTTTCAAGGCCTTACCCCTTCATGGGCGCTTGCAAGCAGATCTCCAAAAGTGAGGTCAGACTAACTGGATTA
The DNA here is from genome assembly GCF_000147115.1 of Myotis lucifugus. Classification (NCBI taxonomy): domain Eukaryota; kingdom Metazoa; phylum Chordata; class Mammalia; order Chiroptera; family Vespertilionidae; genus Myotis; species Myotis lucifugus. The sequence goes on along the minus strand of NW_005871060.1, from coordinate 5,396,147 downwards.
AGAGACTTCCCAAAGATCCGAGAGCTGGGGAGGGGGACCTGTGGGAAATATTATATGGCTTAACTCCCGGCATATGGGTTGGAGTCCCAAAAGAAGAAAGGAATGAGAAAAATGTCCCCCAAACTTCTCAAATTTGATTTTTTTAAAGGCAAATTAAGATATGTCCAGATGAACAAATAGACAAACCAAAAAACCCACTGTGGATGACAAATAAAATACCTACAGGCCAGTAATGACTACCAGTTTTCAGAACTTTCCTCTAAACCAAATATTGTTCATAATTCGCAGAATAGCTTATTGCCAATCTTTATCACTAATCAGCAAGTAGTCAGTAAACCACTTATCTCAAATTTACTAGTTTCATCTTCAAATATGATTATCCAGAGACAAGATAGCCTTCGTGTCTGGCGATGAGAAGCAGTTGTAAGAGTATGATTAGATTGAGAGCTCTTTGATGACAGGGTTCTGTTTCTTTTATCTTCAAATCCCCAGTTCCTGGTTCCAAACAAATGTTGACTGGTCAGAAGAATGTACCATATTTTTCTGAGCATTCTAGAGTCGGTATGTTAACAAAATACTACTTTTATTAGCTAGCTCACTTGCTCTTGCTTCACTCATATTTTTAGTCTTTACAACCTCTATCATACAGAGAGAAAACCACATACCAAGACACAATTACATTGGTTACAATGTCAATGGAACATGGTGCCATTTCTTATTGATTTAACATCATCATATAAGACCTAGGGTGGATATGCTCTGCTAATGTTTCATCACTTTAGGGAGTTCCAGCAAAACTGTCCTACATTTAGTCTCTAAACAAATTTACAAGGATCATGTCTATTTGCAAAACTAGGGCCAGAAGAATTGAAAATACCACCCATGTTTAACAGGAAAGGATCCAGAGTATCCAACAACCAGAAAAACAAACTCCTAAATACAGGACACTGAGGAGAGCATACTTCATTGAGGGTCTCTTTAAAGCAGCTGCCATCCCATGATATATTCCAAACAAGTAGAGGACAGCCCAGATGCATTGTGGGATGATAAAACTTACCCTGAAGAAGCATAATGGTTAACTGGCAGCACAAATATAGCTGTAAATGCATAAATGAGATAAAAATCTCAGCATTTCCTAAATAGTGGAGCCCACAGGTCAGAATAAGTTTTAATTAATAGAATGCTATAAAGGTGTCTCAGAAACAACTATAAAGTATAAATAAATTCTAGTTAGTGTAAAAACTTGGTGAAGATAATTTTTTGCCAACGTTGTTGAAAATCTAGCCTAATATTTATAGTGTTCATGGCCATTACATCTGCTCTATCTGATTTAGCAAGAAATATTACAAAAGCTCTAGGAACACTGTTGCAAAGAGGTTCTCATAAATAAGTCCAACCTTAAACATTTCTACACTGACTTTAAAAAACCATGTGAAGATAAACCAATTTACGATGTGATTATAAATACAATTTTTGTTAATCCCCCTATGAAATGAATCTTCCATAATCCTCAGAGAATATACTACTGTAAAAATCAATGTCAAAACATGTCACCACAAAATTTCCAAAATTCTGAAAGTCCTTCTAAGAGGAAAATGGGGCATACGTTTTTATTACATAGAGTGTTTGATAGAGAGCAGATCAAAATAAATAAAACTGAACACTGTTGACAATAATAGAGGGAGAAGAGAGCATCATTAAAGTAAAAGTTAAAATTACAGAACATATCACACAGCATCACACCTCTTGTGATTACTATAATCTGAAAATGTGAGCGCTACTGATGCTTGAATAAGGCTGCAGAAGAAAAATCATGTCAGGCACCTACAGGTGACATTGGAAAATGACTAACTAGCACATTTCTATCTGAAGCGCACAGAACTGGCTTTACTGAGGAGGTGTTCTCTGAGCAGTCATTTCTGGAGGGTTGTCCCAGACCCCATTCTAGGGTGAGAATGGGCTGTACTCGGAGGTTTTGTGCATGCATTTGGAGGGTAGATATAAGAAGCATTAGAGTTCCAATCCTGTTCCTCCCTAGGGAGGAGTTTGCTCTGAGAACAAACTGAAGTCCCATTCAACCCAAAATTTTCGGTCAGTGGTTGGGCTAGGACTTCCTTAAAATATAATTCTAAAGGAGTTTTACAAGGATTTTGGCTTCCCATTTACATCTTTTTGTTTTTAAATAAAACTAGGGCCTGGCCAGGGTGGCTTAGTGGTTGAGCATTGATCTATGAACCAGAAGGTCATGGTTCAATTCCCGGTCAGGGCACATGCCTGGATTGTGGGCTTGATCCCCAGTGTGGGGCATGCAGGAGGCAGTCAATAAATGATTCTCTCATCATTGATGCCTCTCTCTCTCTCTCTCTCTTTCTCTCTCTCTCTCTCTCTTTCTCTCTCTCTCCACCCCACCCCTTTCTCTCTAAAATCAATAAAAATTTATTAAAAAAAAAAAAAACTAGGGCCAAATGCCATCTGTGACCTTCACTTGCTGTGATTTTGGACAAGCATCTTAGGTTCTCTGTGCCTCAATTTCCCCAACCATAAAGTGAGAATAATAGTACTCATAAGTTTCTTATGAGAATTAATAATGTCTGGCATGTAGTAATCATGATACAAGCATTTTCTATTTTATTGGAAATTTCCAAGTCAAATCTTTTATTACTCCAATCAGTTCTGAATCAGATGACAGAAAAAGAATTAGCTGCCAGATATTTTTATCTAATGAGGGATATAAGAACAATATCCAGATAAAGATCTCTATGTAAGGAAATTGCTAAAAGGATAAACAGTAATTGATAAGTGAATCCACTTGAGAAAAACACCTTTATATGTTAATAGGTATAAATGAACACCTATGTAGAATAATTTCTAGAGACATCAAGAAGTTTTCTTCTCCCTACTTTTAATCCCCCAACTTCAAAACATACCTATTCTCCATGTTCATTTATACTTTAAATGTCAATAGTTACTGATATAATATTATAATTCAAAAAACACAACTACCCCTGAAGGTGTTGGAGGGTAGGGAAGCAATGTCATACATCATGCATTACTAGTACTTTATTCCTTAGCATAAATGTGTGTTATTTCCTGAGAACTAGTGTTGAAAAAACAAAGCAGGTGGAGAATACTTCTGAGAAAAATAAAGAGCAGACACCAATCAAAAAGAATATATACATCCCTATATTCATAGCAGCTCGATTTACAATAGCTAAGATTTGAAAACAGCCCAAGTGCCCATCAGCTAATGAGTGGATAAAAAAGCTGTGGTACATTTACACAATGGAATACTAAGCAGGTGTAAAAAAGAAGGAGCTCTTACCCTTTGAGACAGCATAGGGGGACCTGGTGAGTATAGTGCTAAGTGAAATAAGTCAGTCAGAGAAAGTTAAGTGTCATGTGATCTCACTCATATGTGGAATCTAATGAGCAAAATAAACTGATGAACAAAATAGATCCAGAGACCTAGAAGCATGGAACAGACTAACGAATCTCAGAAGGAAGGCAGGGGTTGGGGGGTTGGTGGGAAGAGGTTAACTAGGGAATTTATATGCATATATGTATTGCCCATAGACACAGACAATAGTGTGGTGAAGGCCTGGGAGAGGTGGGTGTGGGGTGGAGGGGGTCAATGGGAAGAAAACAAAGGGGACATCTGTAATATTTTCAACAATAAAGATAATTTTTTAAAAAAAGATAAAGAGCAGAAAGAGTGGATTAAAACCTCCAAAGACAAATTTTATCTTCACACTCTTGCCCTGGGCTAGCTCAGTCACCTTATAAAATCTGATGAATTCTAGACGGACATTCAGTGGAAGACTTCTTACGTGACCTCCACATGACAAAGTCATCAAATTAACTGGTATCCTCTCCGCGAGCATGTAAAGCAGACTGGGCATGTGAAGCGGGCATGCTGCCTGCTGGGGGCAGCTAGGTTCCTCTCTGTCACCTCAGCTCCCAATAATTATGGTGGACACTTACCAAGGGCAGGTAGGTTTGTGCGAGTTAGAAGAGCCTCCTTACTGGTCTCCCTAGCTCCAACTTGGGTCCATTTTCCATAGGACAAGTCTTTCTGGAGTGCATATTTGATCTTGCCGTCCTCTGCTGGAAATCCACAGGCCTGGGATAAAATCCAAACTCCTTATTCTGGCTCATTAGGCCAATCATTCACTCATTGGTAATTGAGCATCCTGTCTATACTAGACCCTGTTTAACTCTCTATCATAATCACTTGCCACAACTACCTCCTCACAACCCAATTTTTCCCAGGTCATAGCTAGACGGTGGGATGAGCCCTCCAGCTCTTTTAAGGCTCTACTGAACCAGTATACCTTGGAAGTGGCTAGGCATTCCTTCTGAGTAATAGCTGATCGAATCTCATCTCCTACCCACTGGTTCTGACTCCATCTTTGTGGACAGGGTCCCTTCCACCTTTCAGAAATCTGCATGCTGCATTTTAACTATTCTTTCTGGTCCATTTTTCTTTCCATTCTAGAAAACATACTTCTCTGACACCTTCTCCAAGTGCCAGAGGCAGAAAAGCATTTAGTGGCCCCAATTGTATTGTTTTTCTGCTTCAAATAGCTATTTTAGTATAGACAGGAGCATCACTTGTTACTCCTACTGGTTGTTCCATGGATTGATCTGCCTCTAAGTCTTCTAGCCCCACCTTTATATAGCACATCAATTTCACAGTCTTGATACATTCATTATTGAATAAAATTAAAACAGGTCTCTATTACATTAAAATGTACCATAAAATTGAAAGCACAGTAATAGGAAAATAAATTACTAATAATTGAAGACAAGTTGGTAGAATTCTCAATAATTGATTCTTTGATTTTTTTAAAGCTACTTATTTTAAACCAAATTGACATTACTTATACTGTGATGGAAGAACTATCTTTAGGAGGATGTGAGCAGGCTGGAAGAGATTAATGGGGGGGAAAAGGAGGACCTATCTAATACTTTTTACAATAAAGATTTTTAAAAGAGAACTATCTTTAAAGTTGTATTATAAAATCACAGAGCCTGAGTTACTTCTCAATTAGCAAAGTTCATTCTAAATTTTTAAAAATCTTAACTGAAGAAGCTTCATGTTTCCTTTTATCATAAGAATATTCTCCCCTCCTTCCATTGGTAAGGCTTGATCAATCCTTTGAGCTAGTCAAGTGTGGGAATGTTTTATCTGTACATCACCAACAGTTAATACAAAATCAATTTTCACTTAATGTTTGGAAGTGAAAATTTAAAATAATTTCCATATTTCAATTTTAGATTCTAAAACTACCGATTATATAGAACAGTGAGTACTGAGTACTGAAATGAACATGGTATTGAGGGAAACAGTAGAAAAAGCCCTGGCTGTATGACCTGGAGTGAGTCATTTATCTTTTTGGGGGGTCAGAATTTCCTCATCTGTAAAATAAGGAGGTCAGACTGGATTGTCTCAAAGACTGTTTTTTTAAATCTGATTCTTCTTCAACATTAACTTGATCTCTGTTTTCAATCATCCTTTTCATGAATATTGAAGTATGACACTGAGATGTCTTTTTTTTTTTACATAGAGTATGCAATTAAGTATTCTCCACATTGGATGTTATTGCCACAGTCTTCTTTTTCTTCTTCCCAAACATTTCTCCTTCTCTCTAATGTGGGTGTTGACAAGCAATGATGGAGATGTCCAACATGTCAGAACTTGCTTGTCAAGGCTGCTGCCATGATTGGTGGCCTCCTTCAAAAGCTACGGGATCTCTCATGTTCAAGGCACCAAAAGAAAAGAGATAGAAACTCTGCATACCGAGACCTGCTCCAGCAGCCAGACTTCAGTGCATGGAGCAGAACTACATGAGCAGACTGCTGCAAGTGGAGGGCTGAGGAACAACTTTCGGCTTCCTTAACATGGTGGGTTGTGTCCATTTCATTGGTACAGGCTGCTTTCTAGCTTTGAATCAATTTAGCATGAGTTTCAAAAAGTTCAAACTATGGCCCTTCTTTTCAATTGAAAATATCTGACATTGAAAGCATAATCCCCCAGACACTTGTTACAATAGGTTTTAGAAACAACACTAATGATCACCTCTATAGTTTTGCTGTATTATCCATTCATCTAGCCATTCTATAAGTACTTTTTTGAATGTCTACCAGGTGTCGGGTCCTATACTAGGCATTGGGGATTAAAAGAGGAAAGATAATCTCTGCCTTTACGGTTCACCATCCAGTGGAAAGTCAAGCTGATAAAGAGACAGGGGATACAGAGGAACGTACTCAAATAAATATTGTCTATTAACTTTCACTTGTCACCAGTTTTATGGTATGATTAGTAAAAGGCCTCTGAACTGAAATGAACCAAGCAACAGTAAAAGATCATTACTGAATACACTGCTGTGCTATTGATTGGCTCCTATTTGTCATACACATTAATGGTGAAAAGCAACATGTAAGTGCTAAGTATGAGTATTTTCACCATCCAGTTAATAACTTAATTGTGACATTTGGGTTATAAGTTGAGCTTCAAGCAACAGCCAAACTATCACTAAAATGCAATAGCATGGTGTCATCAAATATAGTGATCCAAAGATGATAAAATTTTATGTATGTTTTTATGCATTTCCTATGTACAAGTCAGCAAATCTATAACAGTAATTTGTAATAGACATAAATTGATATTAATAGCTGCATATTTAAGGTAACTGTCCATTTTGTCTCATAGTCCACAAAATGTACAATAATTATGAGATGCATGATGTCTCCCTACGGGAGCCATGAATCTGAATCAAAAGAGGCAGTCAACTCACGGGAATTCAGCTAGGAGGGAGCTGGGAGAAAAAACACCCTGATCTCCCACCCCTTCCTCCCTCCTCTCTCCAGCCAAACCCAGGGGCTGCACTCAATTAGAAGCCAGAGGACTGGGAGTCCATTGATGTGGTCCATATAGAACAGCCTCCAGGACACAAAGTAGGGTGGAAAAGGATAAGGTATGAAGGGACGGTTGGAAGATATTCAGCAGCAAGAGCAGCAGCAGTAGTACAGAGAAATGTGGGCTGGTTTGCTGGCGCAAGTGGGTGATTATTCAACTCCAGGACCAAGGGTGTGGATTTCAAGATCGAAATCAGGATGGTGTTAGAGCTGTTGTGTACCATATTCTATTAGTGACTGAAGAACCCTAAGCTAGAAAGATAATTAAGAACATGATACAATAAATATCCAAAAAGAAGCTAACAAACTGGAGTGATTGGCTGAAATCAACATAATAATATTTATTTGGGGAAAGTTAATGTTACATTTTACATGTTAAAAATAATTAATCACACATACATCAAAAAAAAACCACAAAAAACAGAAGTAGGTATGATAAAAGCTTGAGAGTTTTAATTGACCAGAAATGCAATGGGAGAATATTCTACTTTAATCTATGGATATAAATACACAATCAAAATCAAGAAAGGACTAGGTCTATTGTTAAAATATGTCCGAAGATGGGGACTGACAAACATGGTAAAGATCAGAAATACCTGAAAACAATCCTGCTGAGCCCAGACCCTCTAAGCCAGTGGTTCTCAACCTTGGCAGCACATTAGAATCACCTGGGAATCTTTTTAAAATCCTGATTTCTGGGCCTCATCCTCCAGAAATTCTGTTTCTTTGTTACTAATGTTGTGGCCCCACCCCATAACCAAGAAACAAACAAAATTTCTGGAGGATGAGGCCCAGAAATCAGGATTTTAAAAAGATTCCCAGGTGATTCTAATGTGCAGCCAAGGTTGAGAACCACTGCAGTCTAAGCCCTTGCAGGTCCTTTCCTCCACCAGAGGGGCTCAGAGTTGGTCTTGTATTAATAATCAATTAGAGCTTTTGGTCATTCTACTTTTAGATACAGTTTGTATCATTTCTTTATGTAACTTCGATTGTTCCCAGGTGAGAAATTTGAGATATTTCAGAACAATATCACGGTAATTTTCCAATTAAATCATGTGCATAAAAAATACTTGATACAACTCCTTTATCTGTTATTTCTTTCCTATTTAAGATGGAACATTTTAAAGTAGAAAATGGCATAAAAAATGTTCTCACAGACACTTTGAACATGTTGAGGAAAAGAAGAAAGCTAACAAGCTTTGAGCATTTATTATGCACTAAATAATTTACATGTATAATTATATTTAATCCATAAAACTATCCTATAATGTTTACAGTACTTATTTCCATTTTATGGAGGTAAATAACCTTGGCTTAAAAAGGCAAAGAAATTAACCTATCTGTAAAGAGCAGGATTCAAACGTAGGATGAATAATCTCTTATTTTGATCTGGGGTATTTTATACCTTATTTCTCTTAATACATCACCATGATAATTGTGCTGTAATTAGCTTGCATGAACCATAATTGGAAGACAAAACTCAAAAAATATGTTCAGAAATGTTCAGTTGAGTATCAAGAGTGGGGGAGACCAACGTAACTCATAAGACCTTAGGCTGACCAAACCTCCCATCGAGCTAACATCTGTCAATGCCAAGATACTCCACTTGTATACATCTATATTTCTAATCCAGGGGTTTATATAACTAGCTAGGAGATCATATTTTATTGTCTCTTGTCAAATGTCTTCATCATGCACATGGAATGCTCTAAATTGCTAATTCCTAAGAGGAAGGTGGGATGATACTTAGTATAGACCATATTAAAAACAAAACATTCTGAATTGCTTTCGGATCACTGGTTAAAAATCACTGTGCTACATTACTATAGCTCAGATCTGTTTAAAAAGTATACTGCTTTTCCCTGACTGGTTTGGCTCAGTGGATGGAACGTTGGCCTGCGGACTCAAGGGTCCCAGGTTCGATTCTCGTCAAGGGCATATACCCTGGTTGCGGGCACATCCCCAGTGGGGAGTTTGCAGGAGGCAGCTGATCAATGTTTCTCTCTCATCGATGTTTCTAACTCTCTATACCCCTCCCTTCCTCTCTGTAAAAAAAAATCAATAAAATATATTTTTTTAAAAATAAAAATAAAAAGTATACTGCTTTTATTTTAAAGCATTTGGACAATACTAAAGCAATTGATAATCCTATTACAAATCCCACACTCTAAAAAAATAATAATGAACTATTTAGGAACCTCTACCAGAAAATGCTTGGCCAAGAGAATTCAAACATATAAAGAAGTAATACAACTGTATTTCTAAAAAATGTAGTTCCATTGCTTGCATTATTTCAGGTGCTGTTTTCTACTAGTTTGAATTCTGAGCCTCTGGGAGCTACACACTGACTTACTGAGGTCTATTCGGATTTCTCTGAAGCCCTGAGTCAGGGCATGAAAATAGTCTTCCTGCCCAGGAAGTCGAATTCACTATCTGAGAGCACCAAGCATTTTTCCCCAAGGGCAGCAAGCATTTGGCCCAGGCCTGGCTGGCTACAATGCCTGTTTTCAGTCATCAGGATACATCATTTAGTTACCCTATTGTCATAAACCTCGTGTGCCTTTGGGAGAGAATTATAGTCTGCCTTCCAACCATATGACCCAGGGCATCAGTCACAGAGCTGCTAATGTTGATCATATGGCAAATAACTAAACCACCCTATTAAATGCCCTACACGAGGCCATTCAGAATTGAAAGCTGAGGAGATGAGCAGTGAGTGCTCCCACCTACTTCTCCCCCTTGTCACTCACAGCTCCTCCCGGTGTGCAGGAGGCAGCCCTCAGTCACTTAAGACTGTCTTGATGAGGGAGATACTCATAGTGTTTGACTTTATTACAGACGAGCCAAATCAAATGCACAGGCACTGCTTCCTTAGATGTCTATATTTCACTTAAACTGGGATAAAGCAAAGAAACTGGAATATTGTCTCATCATGCATTCTAAATCAGCCAGGGTAGAAAATAATGGGGAGTTAATCAGATCACTGAAACTCTAATTCACTTGGTATTGATCGGGCAGATTCCTAATGGGACGGCAGACCAATTTCAAATTACAGTAAGCTGACTTGTCCTGGAATACCAATGACCAGGCTGAGGACGAGCCAAGAGGACCCGAGCTCTGCTCTCCTGATGCTCACGCCTAGCTGGCAGGCATGGATGCAAAAGCCGATGCGGCATTTAGCTAATTAATAGGGGACTGATGAAAGGTTTGGTTTCAAAAGCAGCCATCTCACTTGGATAAACCTGGAACCAGAGTCCTGTGGGGATGGGTAGTCTGGTCCTTGGAAGGTACGTATACAATGAAGGCTAATGGAAAGTAATGCAATTAACTTAGGCTTTTAATTATATTAATCAGTGACTTCATAGGAGCCCACTACATTCAGAGCACACCTTAACTCTTTTCTAGCACCGTGTATTTGATTCATATCTGAGCTGAACTTAAACAGCAATTTGAAGAAATAAATGCAGGCACATTTAATTACTTCATTTTCCCCATGGCTAGAAGCGTTTCTGGCATGGAAGGATAAAGAGAAGGAAAAAAGTGGCAGAAAGGAGGAGGAGAAGGAAGAGGCAATGGGTGATAAGGAGCATTTTCTAAAGAAGTAAGCTTGGAACTGGTTAAGATTAGCTGTTACTTTATACTTTCTTCCACATTCGATTATTTGGCCTGGATGTATGTACAAATGACCACTGCATTTACATGTAGTGAGAGCAGCCTCAAGACCTAACTGATTAATTTTCACATTTTAAAAACAACCTGCTGTACTGTTAGGTAAAATACTCAAAGGGATGGATTTGTTCTAACAGTAACTTCTTGACATGGTTCCCCTCTTTAACCATCTTCTCCTCTCTCCTGTGTGCCTCTGTGTGTAGATGTGTGTATGTGTGTGCACACACCTATCTGTCAGTCTCTTTCTCTTCTTGGAGTCACAGAAGTCACAGGTCTAAACAGACATCAGGGAGAGGGAGCCAGTGGTGAACAGCTTCCAGTGAGCTCAGAGCCCTGGATTCCCTGCAAAAAAAACAGTCTGATTTTTCTCCCTCAGGCCTCTTGTTGCCTTATTTTTCTATGTCTCAATATATCCCTCAAGTAGCTTGCTTTAGGAGGTGAAATCTGACTTTCAAAAACCAGAGCTTTACTGCATAAAAAGAGCCAATCCTCACAGTTTTAAGGATTTCCCCAAGTATCAACTGAGTGTGTTGGTATCCCTATTTTACAGAAAGGAAAACTGAGAAACAGGGAGGTTCATTCATTTGCCCAAGTTTATGTATCTCGCAAGCCAAGGAGCCAGTACTCAAACCCACGCCAAAGTTCAGGTCTGTTACCTCTCTATCAGCCAAGGTGAATTGCGGAGAATGAACGGAGAGAAAAGTGGGAGCGTGGACTGTTAATGACAATAGCTGAGATCTGGCTTATTCCAAGTCAATCTGAGCATCATAGACACACATGCCCCATGATAATATCACATTAATCAAATTCAGTCCTTAGTTCTGACATAGATGTCATGTATGTATACATTTCTAAAATAAACACCGTTCCCTGAGGAATTAAATAAGCAAATCATACCATAGTATTATGTAATGTTAATTGCTTCCTAAAGATAAAATCATGGTCTATGTGATTATGTGAAATTAATGAAAGATTCAACAAAACCAGGATTTCTATCTCTGTCCTCAGGAGCTAACCTGGCTCATGGGAGCCACTAATTAAGCATTTATTGAATAAATGGGTCAAATAAATGAAATATTTATATGCAATTATGTTAAGTGAAAAAAATCGAATAAAAAATCATGTGTACCCATTGACAACAACTCTGAAAGAGTTTCCAGGACAGAATGAAGAGTAGATAAAGTAAGGAGTATAAAACAGTAGGTTGTTTAAATGTGAATTTTTAATAAAATATAACAAAAAAGACTTAGTTGTCTAATGATTTTTTCTGTCTTTTATTTTAAATGTACATTTTTTATTATGGATACACAGGTCTTATAGCAATGCCATATCTAGGTGATGTAACCTAAAGAAATTCTAGCACACTGGTGTGATTCAATAATATTTTTAAAAGCTGAAACAAAAAGGTTAGTACCTAATAACCATCAGTAAGAGAATAATAAATTATGGTCTATAAAAGGAAATACTACACAGAAGTTGAAGTAACTTAATTAGGTTTACGTGGAGTAACATAAATATCAAAACCAATGTTGATTTTTAAAATGTACAAAAGGGCCCTAATTGGTTTGGCTCAGTGGATAGAGCGTCAGCCTGCAGACTGAAAGGTCCCAGGTTCGATTCCAGTCAAGGGCATATACCTTGGTTGCGGGCACATCCCCAAGAGGGGGTGTGCAGGAGGCAGCTGATGGATGTTTCTCTCTTATTGATGTTTCTAACTCTCTATTACTCTCCCTTCCTCTCTGTAAAAAATCAATAAAATATATTTAAAAATAAAATAAAATGTACAAAAGGAAATATATGATATATTCCACCTATGTAAAATTTTAAAGTGCTTACGGCAATGCTATTCACTGCTTACAGATAAGAATATATGTGGTAAATGTTTTAAAACATAGGTATTAAAGAATTTTTTAAATGTGGTAAAATGTTAATGTGTTAATACAGAAGTTGAGTTCATATGTGTCTATTTTATATTATTCTCTGTACTTTTTGAGTACATGAATTACATAATGTATATAATCAAACAATTCTAATGGTACACATTTAATATTTTAATGTAAATAAAATTAATATTTGTTGACTTTAAATAGTGCTTTGCAAATCATTTTTTAAAATTACTTCATCTCCAGATACTTGACCCACCTTTTTGAGTGTTAGAAAATATTTGTGAGAGGGAGGAGAGAAAGCTTTCTATTCCTTGGTGGAAATTATGCCTGGAGTAGTTTTTGCATGTCCACACTGGCTTATATAAACCTAATATGTCTAACAGAACTGAATGGGGACATCAAAGCAGTGATTAGAGAACCCACAGTAATGAACAGAGGTGAGAACCAGACCAAAAAGGTCAAATCAGTTTCCTGAGAATGTAGTCCCATATCACCTGCATCAGAATCATCTGGGTTGATAGTTAAAAACAAATTCTTGGGCATCACTCCAGATCTATTTAATTATTATCACCAGGGTGGAGCCCAAGAAATCTGCATCTGTAGTAACTCTCCAAACAATTCCCATGCACATTAAAGTTTGAGAAACTCTGAGCTAAGTCACTCAATGGGTTCAGGGTATTTCTCTGAAAACCCTATGAACTGGTGGTTTCCCATGGGTTGGGAACCAAAACTTATTGAAAAGTTCCCCCAAAATGTATGAGCTCTTTGAGTGACAAAAGTAACAAATCTGCTAGCATTATGAGAACAAGAAAATGAGGCAAGTATGAAGACTATAAAACCAATTTGAGGATCACGCAGCCATTTTAAAGACAATGCTCACATGTTTGCTTGGAATAATATATGGAGAAATCTGCTTATACTAAGGGTATCAGCCTTATCAATGAGCTACTGGATATGAAGCAAACAAAAATTTAAAAAAAGGACATTTATAACTGATGTAAAGTGCCTAGCCCAATGATGGCTTGCACTACCTGGTCAATACACTATGCTGTGGTGATGGCCAGTCAGAGTCAGGCAAAAGAAAATGATGCTATAGGAGCTTAGCAAAAGAAACTTCTGGGTCATTGCAGACTGGTATGAAATGCAGAAAAATTCCTAATGGTAAGAGAGACATATAAAGGACCAGGGCCTTCCTGAGCTCTCAGCTAGGGAAATCTCCCAGAGGGGCAAGGAGGCATTGGCGAGGGCTGTAAGAATGCCTGAGATCCTTGGAAGTCAACCCCACAGGGCCCTGGTGATAGGGCAGGTGATGAACAGAGTGGACAGGAACACTGGGATACACATGCTGAAAAGGACTGAGACTCTCACCAGGCTCTGGAATGGTGCCAACCCACTTCTCTAGGGCTACAACTGAGCAGCTTGATCTCACATTCAACCTAGAGGGGCAGACTTTGAAGGCCATCAGGAGACTTCCAGCACCAGATGTTTCTGCAGTTGCATCAAAGAAATCAAATGCAGGACTATGGACCAGGAACAAGCACTATGAAGATTTATAAGATCGGATAAGGCTGTGTTTTCTCCACATTTGCCAGTTTTGTACTTCTATTTATTCATAGAGATTAAAAGTAAAACCCTAAAATGAACAAGTCTAGTATACTTGCTGTGGAGTATGGCAAGGAGAGAGAAGAGAATTCTCCCATTGTGTAGCTGAAACATGGGTGGTAGCAGCTGGTAAGGGGAAATAATGTAGATTAAAAATCTGTGGGCCTGGGAAGTAGAGCAAGAAGTGGATAATAAGCTGCCTAAGAATTAGCTGACCAAAAGAGGCTAAAGGAGGTTCCTACATGGTTTTCCAACCCTGAACCACATTCTTCATCCTTTTCTTTTATTAGACTAAAAACAAGTTGCTATTTTCCAGGCTGAATAAAATGAGGAACAAAGAAGCACAATATGCAAGAGGTCCAATTTAAAACTCTGCACATGAGACTTAACAAAACATCCTGAAACTCAAGACATGTATTTCACTCTATCAATCTATATGTATAAAAGCCTAAGCAACCGTTTGACCATTCAACTGGTAGCTATGATGTGCACTGACCACCAGAGGGCAGATGCTCAACACACAGACATCGAAACATTAAACGGACTGATGAATCTCAGAGGGAAGGGGAGAAGGGGGATGGCAGGAAGAGATTAACCAAAGATTTTATATGCATACTAGAGGCCTGGTGCACAGATTCGTGCACCAGTGGGGTCCCTCAGCCTGGCCTTCAGGAATCAGACGAAACTGGCAGTCTGACATGCCTCGAGGGGTCTGAGATTGCGTGAGAGTGCAGGCCAGGCCGAGGGATCCCACCAGTGCACGAATCCGTGCAATGGGCCTCTAGTTTAGAAATAATGAGTGTTTCTCCCCCAACACAAAAGTTAGGAGAAGTCCCTGTTAGAAGAATTCAGTTAACCAAGGTAAGACCTTCTAAAAAAAAATAGACTAGGTTATAAGTTGTTAAAAGATAAACTGAGGCATATTTAAAAATTAAGAGTTTATTTGATCAAAACTCTATTTGAATCAGGCAGTACCAAATAAGAAGTAGTTAGAAGTATTCCACAAACAGAAGAAAGACTTTTATAGAGAAGAGGCAAAAGCAAAGCAATTATTTGATTGGTTCTAGTTTAAGTGGCTGCCTTATTTGGGAAAGCCTAGTTGGCTGGCCATTTGTGATTAGTTGTCCTTGGGTTTCAATTTCTTAACCTGGAGGTATTTACAGGCTTAGGTTTGGGTTTGTTTATGTAGGCTACTAATACATTAAAGGCACCTCAGCCTAATGCCATCCTCGCTTAATTAGTTTAACAAAGTAAATCTAGAAACCCCTTGATAACTTTTGCAAAAAATATACTTAACTAAAAGTATAAAAATAGTTTACTTTAAAAAACATATATTGCTTTTTCCAAGCTTAGATTATTAATTATTTGTATTTACGCCAAATCAGTTTTCTCTTACCTTGAGACTTCTTAGGATCTCTCTCTCCCAAGTTACAATAAAATCTTAAAAATTACTTTTTGGTTTTGTTTGTTTGCTGCAGCTAATATTCTTATACTGTTGGAGAAAGGCCCTCCAGCACTGCCTCTCCCACCTCCGTGCCTGATGCCCTCCCACTTCCCCATTACTTCCTCCCCAACCGCCCTCTGGTAAACACTGAAGATTCTTACCTGCTTCTCTCAACACAGGTCCTAATGGCTTTCTCACTTTCTTCTTCGCTGTACAAACTGTAGATTCATTAACAAAAAAACAAACTCTTCCTTGACTTTGAGGAAGAACACACAATGATCACCCTCCTTGTTCTCCCAGCCACCGCACAATTCACTCTGAGCCCTGAGTAGGCTATGCTTAAGATCCATACAACTTGAGACTAATCTATAAAAATTTACAAGTAATTAAACAGGTTTTATGGTACTACGTGATATTTAAGCACCAACTCTATGTAACGCAATGATTGTTGTAAATGTGTTTCCATGAGGCTTGGCATGAATGTGACCACTTGAATAGGGAGCAACACCAGCAGAATGAGATAAAGCAAGAGCTCCAGAGGGCTGTCAATTCGAATGCATCCCAACTCCTCATTTCAAAATCTTGCATGAGAACAAGGAATACAGAAATACATGCACATACTGGGATGTCCTGTATCGGAGGAAAGGTAGAGTAATACACGCTCCGTCTTTCGGTTTTTCTCCCTTTCTAGACAATGGCTTCAACTTTTCAGCAAGATTGCCATGGGCTTTCTTAATCATTACATAGTGTTCAGCATCTTGCCCCAAATGAAAAGGGATTCAGTGGAAAAAAAGTTTCTCCTCCATCTCCTTTCATGCTTCTTTTTGTGAGACAAGCACAGAACAATGACAGTCACATAGTACGTTTCTTTATCAATAGCATGGACCTACAAAACTACCTTCTCACTTATTGGAAAAGTATTTTTCTTCAATTGACTGCCTCCAATTTCATCCTTTTCCATTCTTTTCCATCAGGAATACTTCCATGTCCCTCTGTTAAATACTTTCTTACTGGGTTTACCATAAGTTACTACTACTAGTGATTTGTTAAACTGGTTCTGTAGTTGCATTCCAAAAAGGCCAGTGCCTCTTCCAAAATAAATTCTTTTAAAACATTTAAATATTTACTAACATTAATGTGGGTTTTGAGCTGTACTAACGAGATTTCATCAGCTGACACAATTAAAATCGCTGGAGCAAAACATAAGGCAATTATATCAACAGGACCAAGAACTCATTTATATAGTAAGAAACTGGAACCTATCAGTTAAAAATATAAGAAAAATTGGGAAAAGGTAACAAAGTAGAGGCAGAGATAAGATTTACAGGCTGCACAGAGTACAAGAAAAGGACAAACAAGTGGGTTTCAACTTGAATCCTAGGTCAGTTGATAAATTCTCTGCTCTGTTTTATTTGTTCTATGTTCTATGAGTCCAGTGCTCCCTTACTATCAGTTTCACCTAAATAATATTGAATAAGGCAAACTCTCACCTACCTATAAATTTTTTAAAAATCATATCTTATGGTAAATATTTTTAAGGACTCAATTTCAAAAGTCCTGATTCTTTAACTCAGTCTAGATATTGCGAATTCTGAATTCCAATCTGAATGTTTTGAATTTTTATGTTGACTTTTTAATTAAGATATTGGCATGTAATAAAACCATTTATATTAGGTGTATAGTTTGGTGAGTTCTGGTGCAACCACCACCAAAAACTGATACCACATGTGGATGGTAGAATGATTAGTCCTCTCTGGGCACACAGAAGCCTACCCTTCTCAGCTCCTTTGCCATCACTGGGGCCTTGTAACAGGTTCAGTCCAGTGGACTCTGAGTGGAATTGACATGTGCATGGAAAAAAGTCCCTGCATGGTGCTCCAGCTCTCTCATCTCCTGCCTCTACTCTTATAAAATGGTGCCCTTACCCTTCATGTCACCCCTTTGCAGTTAATCTCAGTCCCTGGCCCACTCTGATCCCGTAACCATTAATCTGTTTTTAATCAATATAATTTTGAATGCTTTGAATTTAATTTGTAGAATTTGTTTTATTATCCAATAGAGAAAACTGGAAGCCTTTGTTACCATTTAGACAAGTTATTTGATAAATAAGCAATGCTACTCATCATTTACAGTGTTTCTATCATCTCATTCAATAGCAGCCTTTTGCATCCAAATAATAAGAGATGTACAGCCCAACACACTTTCAGGGGGAAACATCCTGATGATTTATTTATTTAGAATATGCCCGTTGGCTTCCCCTATCACACACCTCTGTCACGATGTTCCTTCCTTGTTTGAATCTGAAACACAATCAAAATTGAGCAAAGAAAAATATATAGGGGAAAGTAAAAGGAGACTTATTAAAAAACTGCTCTATATATTGATGACAATAGACAGGGATCTCTCAGTGTGTGTGTGTGTGTGTGTGTGTGTGCTGGAGGGTCACTGCAAGGAGCTACTACAAGTGTTCACGGCACTGATGAAAATTCCTTTCCCGCCCCCCTCATCACAGAGATGTGACAAGGGATCACAGTAAATCCAGGCTTGGGAAATGAGCTGTGTCAGCCCTCCAGTCAGTGGGCACAGCAACAGGAGGCTGTCAAAACCCCAGGGACAAGGTAAGTTACCCACCCCTTTCAAACCCAATTGTAATTTGCTCTCCCCATCTTGTGGGGAGAGGAAAAGTTGTCAGAGGGGATTCACCACAGGGCTTTGGGCGTGCACAGCAGTGGCTGGTGGCTTTGTATTAGGTCACCATAATGGCAGTCGACAGGGAAATTGTTGAACCAGCACAAGTTCAAAGAGCACTAGTAACTCTATGCTTCCTTGAAAGAGAGAGAAGGCTATTTGTGACCTGGGGAACCCAGTGACTAGAGTCAGAGTGCAAATGTTGTGAATTAAAGAATAAGGTATGGCCCTAACCGGTTTGGCTCAGTGCATAGAGCGTGGGCCTGCGGACTGAAGGGTCCCAGGTTTGATTCTGGTCAAGGGCATGTACTTTGGTTGCGGGCACATCCCCAGGAGGGGGTGTGCAGGAGGCAGCTGATCGATGTTTCTCTCTCATCGATGTTTCTAACTTTCTATCCCTCTCCCTTCCTCTCTGTAAAAAATCAATAAATATATTTTTTTAAAAAGAAAAGGTATGAAGAGCAGGTGCCTTCATGCTTTACTCAAAGGCCAGAGTGTGACTATTTGCTAATACTTAAAGCACTATCCCCCAGACCTTCATAAAAATCATACCTTTTTGTCAGTAACATTGCCAACCTGAGCAACACTCCACCCTGGCTGAAGTCTTCATCTTTTCCTTCAAAGGCTCAACAAATATTTAGTGTACCTGCTCTCTACAAGCAAATTGCTGGGCTCAATGAATGAGAGCCAGGTCCAGCAGTTGGGTTGCCTGAGGCAACACTGTAATAATATGTACTTTACCTTCATCTTCACCGCCTCTTTCTGAGTCCCCTCTCCTGCTACAACGTCACCCCACCGTCTCCCATCTTCACCTCTCCTGAGACCCGCCACCATAGCTCCTACCCATGATGTGTTCTAGACCAGCACCATCCAAAAGACTGTGCAGGAATGAAAATGTTCTATTTCTGCACTGCTCAATAGAGTAGTCACTAGCCACAATATAGCTAATGAAATATAGCTAATGATATGGAGACACTGAATTTTTAATTTTATTTCATTTTTTTATTTCATTTTAATTCATTCAAATTTAGACACTGGTGGTTAGTGGTTCCTGAACTAATGAACATTTTCCATTTTCCTACCTTTGCTCTTATCTTGTCTATTTTCTTCTAAGTAGCAACAAGTTAATATATTAACTTGATGCACTAAGGAGTGTTTCAGTGAAGAGCCATAATACCCTCTTAGATTCTAAACTGAGTTGGATAGTGTCCCTTCAAAACTCATGCCCTTTCCAGAACCTCAGATTGTGGCCTTATTTGGAAATAAAGTCATTAAAGAAGTAATTAGTTAAGATGAGTTTACACTGGAGTGGGGTGAACCCTTAATCCAATATAACTGGTTTCTTATAAGAAGAGAAGACAGACAGAAACACAGAGACAACACCATGTGATGACTGAAGCCAAGACTGATGTGTCTACAAGCCAAGGAACCTCAAGGATGGCCAGCAACACCACAAGCTAAGAGAAAGGCATAGAACATTTCTCCCTAGAGCCTTCAGAGAGCGTGACCCTGCTGGCACTTTGATTCCAGACTTCTGGCCTCCAGAACTAGGAGAGGATGAATTGTTATTGTTTTAAGCCCCCCCAGTTTGTGGTAATGTTATGACAATTGTTATAACAACCCTAGGGAACTAATACAGGTACTTAGGTTGGCTTCACCTGTCTTCACATTTAATAAGGATTTCATGGCCCTGGCCAGGCAGTTCAATTGGTTAGAGCATCATCCAATATATCAAGGTTGTGGGTTTGATCCCAGGTCAGGGAACATACAAGAATCAACCTATGAATGCACAACTAAGTGGAACAACAAGTCAATGTTTCTGTCTTTATCCCTTCCTCTTTCTCTCTCTAAATTCAATAAATAATTTTAAAAGTACTGCATTTAATAGGAACTTCATGATCTTAAATTTAACACCCAAATTATTGATGGTGAAAGTGTAAGATCCATGGTAGAGTAGCAAGCAATCAGGATATTTAAGAATAGTGAAGGATAGGAGGTGCCTTGATGAAGTGAGAGCTTCTCATTTCTTCCCATCTAAGTTTTCCCCCTAACCAGACTTTACCTCAGAAGCCTGCTTTCCATAGTCTGAGACCTACTTTTGAATCAAAGATGTGACTAAAGTCTCAGATGGAAGCCTGGCTTCTGTCTGCAGCCCATTACTGACCTAAAGCTGTGATGATCACATTAAAAAAATAAAACATTACTCATCTAGAGAAACCGCATGACAAGAAATGATGTATCATTCCCAAAATGTAACGTTCCTAAAACATCTTTCTTAAAACTCATGGAAATACACACCGCATGTGTGTGTGGATATCATGTGTAAGCACAAGTGTGTATAAAGGTGGACATGTGTGAGTATATATTGCATGTGTATATCCTGGAAGTGAGATGTATTTTCCCTGAATGACTGAGAGTTCTTTCAGGGAAGCTGGAATCCCAACGACGACTCCCTAAGAGTGAAACAGACCCTCCTCTCAAAGAGACAGCCTTTTGTAAGAAGTTTATGTTCAAGTCCACCTCAAGGACACTATCAGGATGAACTTGGAGGAGAGTCAAAGGGCCCAAAACCCACAGTTCTGCACCCCACGTCCAAAAATTTAGAGCAAACCCATGTCCAACATACCACAGATTCCTCCTCTGCTTCAGAGCCTTGGATGTTTCCATAAGCATGCTTTGCTGCCATAATATTCAGTCAGATGTGCCCATTTTACAGATTTTAAACATGCAGGGAATGTGAAATGTTTTAGGGACAAGTTTTGCTTTGTTTGTTTTTACCTCAGATCACTAATCCTTTAGATTCACTTGAGCAAACAGACCCCGTGAGAGAAACCACAGAGATTCACCCGAAACCCAGACAGACAGTCGAGGACGGCACTGAGACCTCCTCTCAGGGAACACACCAGCGATGAAGAAACAGCTGTTATTATTGAGACAGATACACCTGAGAGAGGCAGTGAAGGAATAGAAGCTCTTTCCTGTGGCAGGAAGGACCTTATTAAACCATAATTGATGGGATCCAAGAAAGGTTGCAGAGAACGCACTGCCTCTCAGAGGATTTCATGGCGTCCCCATAAATTTCACTGATGACATCGATCCCAGCCCAGGAGCAAACCTTTGTGGGGGCTGCACTGTTAGGCTTCAGTGAATTCCTGCTCTTCTCCAGAAAGCTGTATATGAGCTATAAATTGTTATTGATAAATGGTGGAATCTAATTCTAGTGTTTTCAGAGCTTGTACAACCTGAAAACACCTCACATGTGGCAAAGACTGAAAAAAGTACAGACAACCTGACAGGTGTTCACTGCTCCTGGGAGCTTGCACGCAGCAGGGTAGCTCGGCCTCCCAGAAGAGAGATCTTTCACACAGCTGAAACACATGTGCCTATGCAGCGTCTCTATGTCCACTCTCTGATACCCATCAGCACGCTCTACAGGAAAATGTGGGCTTTGTTACTTGCCTGCTTTGGGTGGGTTTCATGGGTTTGGGGGTTCTGACCCAGTCATTGTGCTTTTATCAGAGTCCTACTGCTGATCTGTTGCTAACCTGAAAAGAGATTTTCAAGAGAACAGCTGTACTGCATGTAGCCTGAGAAAGACCTACAGTTATAGTTGGAGGTGCAGGGTTTAATGAAGAAGGATACAAAGAAAGTGAATACAGGGTAAAATTGTATTTCCTAGATGGCCCTGATTTTTATTCAGAATACATTGTCTATTGATTCTGTATAAAGTCAGGGCAACTTTTATTGTGTGTGACTAAGATATATAAGGCTCTTTTAATGCAGGGTTAAAAACGATGATTGCATGATTCAAAAAAGAACCGATGCACTCCCAATAGCTGGAATTCAACACCAGGCAGAGGGGCTGGAAGATCTGTACACATATGCTGTGGTTTTTGTGTGTGTGTGTTTTTTAGCAGGAATCTGGTCAACATTCTGATTAATAGCTTTCTTTTACCTACTGAGGCTTTAGCTGTGATTAGACATTTGGCCTATGAGGTTCTATTTTCCAACAAATACACCCTTATCTCTGAAATCCACACGAGGGGCACATTTGAAAGTCAGTAAATTCAGAATTACCCATTTCCATTATTTAGATTTGTTTAAGTAGCACTATTCCCTAAAACTTTTAACTTCTTTCACTGAAAATCTAAATCAGAGATTAGAAAATGATGGGATCATGAAATATATTTCCGGCTGAGTTGTTTTAGTGCTTAAAATGGGGTCAGGGTTGCCCTGGCTGGTTTGGCTCAGTGGATAGAGTGTTGGCCTGCGGGTTTGATTCCGGCCAGGGGCACATGCTCGGGTTGTGGACTTGATCCCCAGTAGGGGGCGTGCAGGAGGCAGCCAATCAATGATTCCCTCTCATCATTGATGTTTCTATCTCTCTCTTCCCCTCTGAAATCAATTAAATATTTTAAAATAAAATAAAATGGGGTAGGGTGCACAACCAATATATCCCAATGTGCATTACAGAGTATTTTTAATATTATTTATTGGAAAGAATCTTATACATGGTAATATAAATAATAATAGAAGGAATTAGGAATTTCCTATTTGCTGAAATATATACTAATAACTGTCATTTTGTTCCTTAAAAAATGTGATTGTTTTGAATTAGGAATTTGATGACCAGAATGTTTCAATATATCATGTAATGTTCCATTACTTTTAACTTGGCATTTCAAAAAGTAACAGAGTACTTCAGATCTTCCTAATAAGCATCTCAATTATTTATTAAGATTAATGGGGATGCATGTACAGCATAAGAAAATTGCAATTACAAGCTAAGCACCAAAACTTAAAGTGTAAGGAACAATATATTAACAGTTGATTATACAAATAACTAAAGAGTAATAGTGGTGAAGAGCAAGAATTTTCACACCAGAGATACCCAGATTCAAGGCCCTATTCTGCCACCTAGTGGCTGTGTGATAGAGTCTCAGTTTTCTATTCCATAAAATGGGGCTAACACTTCCCATAAGTTGTTTGTGTGTGAGAATCAAATAAAGCAGTCCATGTAATATACTTAGTACAAGGTATAGTACATAGGAAATGCTTAGTATTTAGTAACTAGCATTTTTTAATAACATCTAATCTAATAAAAGAGAAACATGCAAATTGACTGCACCTCTGCTACACCCCAAGCCACACCCACCAGCCAATCAGAGTGACTGTATGCAAATTAACCCAACCAATATGGCAGCCGGCAGCCATGAAGCTGGAGCAAGCAGGAGGCTTGGCTGTCCCAGCGATGGAGGAAGCCAAGCTTCCCACCTGCCCTGGCCGGCTGTGGCCTCCACTAGAGGCAAAAAAGTTTCAATTATAGAAGACAAATAAATCCCAGATACCTGCTTCCAGCCAGCCTCCACTGGGAGCTTGGGTGGCTGGGGGCCGTGGCCAGCCTGCAAACAGCCATCAGCCCCTCATCCAGGATGGCCACACTCTCATGGGACGAGGGTCCCTGCTGGGGGGCTTGGTCAGCCTGCAAACAGCCATCAGCTCCTCACCCAGATTGGCCAGGCACCCCAGCAGGACCCCCTACCCTGAAGGGGGTGTGGCCAGCCTGAAAACGGCCCTCAGCCCCTCACCCATACTGGCCAGGCACCCCAGCATGACCCCCCACCCTGAAGGGGGTGTGGCCAGCCTGTAAACAGCCATCAGCCCCTCACCCAAGCTGGCCAGGCACCCCAATGGGGACCCCCACCCTGAAGGGGATGTGACCAGCCTGCAAACACCCATTACCCCCTCACCCAGGCTGGCCAGGCACCCCAGCGGGACCCCCACCCTGATCCGGGACATCCTTCAGGGCAAATCAGCCAGCCCCCACCCATGCACCAGGCCTCTATCCTATATAATAAAAGGGTAATATGCAAATTGGTCCTAACAGCAGAACTACTGGGAATGACTGGTCACTATTACACACACTGACCACCAGGGGGCAGACACTCAATGCAGGAGCTGCCCCCTGGTGGTCAGTGCGCTCCCACAGGGGAGGCAGATGGCTTCCAGTACAGCGGTGGTGGTGGGAGCCTCTCCCACCTCCTCAGCAGCACTAAGGATGTCCGACTGCAGCTTAGGCCTGCTCCCCTCTGGCAAGTGGACATCCCCCAAGGCTCCTGGGATGCCAGAGGGATGTCTGATTGCCAGCTTAGGCCCAATCCCCCAGGGAGCAGGCCTAAGCCAGCAGGTGGTCATCCCCTGAGGGGTTCCAGACTGTGAGAGGGCACAAGCTGGGCTGAGGGACCCACCCAAGTGCACAAATTTTTGTGAACCAGGCCTCTAGTTCATAATGAAAACATAACATAAAGGTGTCTGTAGGCATACAAATCAAACTTTAGGGACTAGTGGATGAATGGAAGCTACAGAAGTGAGGCATGACCAACTACATAGGAGTGTGTGCAAACTGGACTATTGGGAGGTAGGGCTAAACTGATAAATCATAGTATGTGGAGGGTCACATATGTTCCAAACTTTTGTTCCTCAAACCACTTTTAGTTGGCAAGCAAATACTTTCAAAATTCAGTGAAAATTTTTTGTTGCAATTTCCAAAATAACATATATCAATGTTTCTTTCTCAACCCTTTCCTTCATTCTTAATAAAGTAAAATATGATTCTACTTCCCCTCCCCCCAAAAAATGCACTAACTTTGGGGGATATCTTAGCTATTTTCAAAAAGAAGTCACTTTGATAAAGAAAGTTATAACCACAAACTGTTGCTATTTTTAAGCTTATCCAAGCAAACTTATAGTTATTACCTAACCTTGGAAACTGTTCCTGTACCTCCTGAGGCCAAGTCAGTATACAGTTCTTTGTTTGTTTGGGTTTTTTTAGAGAGGAGAAGTTGGGGAGGGAAAGAGAGAGACAGGGAGAGAGAGAGAGAGAGAGAGAGAGAGAGAGAGAGAGAGAGACATCAATGTAAGAGAGAAACATCCATCAGTTGCCTGCTCTACACATCCCTATCGGGGATCAAAACCAGGTATGTGATCTGACTGGGAATCAAATCTACTATCTTTTGGTGCACTGGATGATGCTCCAACCAACTGAGTGACACTGGCCAGGGCTGGCTATTTTTAATCCTAATCCCACCTTATCTCAAAGTGATGTTTAGTACACATTGTTTCTATAACACTGCTACTTGCTCCAACTATAAGAAAGGGAAACTAAGAAGACAATCCCATTTACAGTTGCCTCAAAAATAAATAAATAAAATATCTAGCAGTAATTAACCAAGGATGTAAAAGACACTGGAGAAATTTAGAAGAATTAAATAGGTGAAACTATATACCATGTTCATGGATAGGAAGAGTTAATATCATTAAAATGTTCATACTACCCCAAGCAATCTATAGATTCCTATGAAGATACCATTGGCATATTTCATAGAACTAGAACAAATATTCCAAAAATTTATATGGAACCACAAAGACCCCAAATAGCAACAGCAATCTTGAGAAAGAAGAACAAAGTTAGAGGAATCATACTACCTGATATCAAACTATACTACAAGGCCATAGCAATCAAGACAGCAGAGTATTGCATAAAAACAGACATATAGATCAATGGAATAGAATAGAGAGCCCAGAAATAAACCTACGCCTTTATGGTCAATTAATATTTGACAAAGGAGGCAATAACATGCAATGGGGTAAACAGTCTATTCAATAAATGGTGTGAGGACAGTATGCAAAAAAATAAAATTATACCACCTTCTCACATAATATACAAGAAAAACCTCAAAATGAATTAAAGACTTAAATGTAAGACTCGAAACCACAGAAATCCTAGGAGAAAACATAGGCAGTGAACTCTCGGATATTTCTCATAGCAATATTTGTTTCCCTCAGGCAAGAGAAACAAAAGAAACAGTAAACAAATGGGACTATATCAAACTAAAAAGTTTGCACAGCTAAGGAAACCATGAAAAAATAAGACAGCCCACTGAATGGGGAACATATTCGCCCATGATACATCTTATAAGGAGTTAATATCCAAATTATATAAAGAACTTGTACAACTCAACATCAAGAAAAAAAATTTAATTTTTAAATAGGCAAAGGACCTGAATAGACACTTCTCCAAAGAGGACATACAGATGGCCAATAGACATATGAAAAGATGCTCAGAATCACTAATCATCAGAGAAATTAAAATTAAAACCACAATGAAATATTACCTCACACCTGTCAGAATGGCTATCATTAATAAATCAACAAACAAAAAAAATGTTGGTGAG
Organism: Myotis lucifugus; assembly: GCF_000147115.1. Taxonomy (NCBI): domain Eukaryota; kingdom Metazoa; phylum Chordata; class Mammalia; order Chiroptera; family Vespertilionidae; genus Myotis; species Myotis lucifugus. The sequence continues at coordinate 5,369,706 of NW_005871060.1, read as the reverse complement.
GATGTCGAGAAAAGGGAACCCTTGTGCATTGTTGGTGGGAACGCAGATTTGTGCAGCCACTGTGGAAAACAGTATGGAGTTCCCTCAAAAAATAAAATATGGAACTGCCTCATGACCCAGAATTTCCACTGCTGGGAATATATCCGAAGAAACCAGAAACACTAATTTGAAAGAACATATGCACTCCTATATTCATTGCAGTGTTATTTACAATAGCCACGATTTAGTAGCAGCCCAAATGCCCATCAGTAGAAAGTGGATTAAAGAGCTGTGGTACATTTACACAACGGAATACTACTCAGCTGTAAAAAATGAAAGAAATCTTATCTTTTGCGACAGCTTGGATGGACCTAGAGAGTATTATGCTTAGTGAAATAAGCCCAACAGAGAAAGACAAGTACCATATGATTTCACCTATATGTCAAATCTAATGAACAAAATAAACAAACAAAATAAAAGCAAACTCATAGATACAGAAAACAGACTGACAGCTTTCAGAGGGGAGGGGGGTTGGGAGCTGGGAGAAAAAGGTAAAGGGATTAAGAAAATAAACTCATAGACACAGACAACAGTATGGTGATTACATGAGTGAAAGTGGGGAGGAGGTAGAAGAGGGCAAAAGGGGATAAATGGTGATGGAAAGAGCCTTGACTTTGGATGGTGAACACAGGACCACAAAATAAGGACAATATTGCCAAGAACCAGTTCTGGATTAGTGGAAATAATGGGGCCACCAGGTGAAAATAAGTCAGCAGCTAGAAATCAAGTTTTTAAGAAAATTTTAAGTAAAGGTTCACCTGCCCTCTATGAATAGAGGTAGTTTTCTTAGAAGGCAAAGTATATATTGAGGCAAAATCTAAGACTTGGAAACAAGTTTGCTATGATATGGCCAAAACTCATTCTTTTTCAAATAAACTTCTTAAATTCTCTCTATTTTCCTTCTGTCTTTAGTATTTAGCAAGCCTAATTTTGAAAACCAAGACTTTATCATCTTGGTTAGAGGTAACCAAGTATAAGGGTTGTTTATGCTTGTGTGGATGATTTTATAGGGGCCTTTGACCTAGAGGGGGCAGAGAGGTTCAACATGAGAAGATTCCATGAGAAAGTCTAAGCAGATCCATGAGAAGGTCAAATCCATGAGAAGGCAAAACTCAGGGCTGTTTGGTAAGCAGCCACTCTGTACCTGAATTCTCCTTTCAGTTCTCATATCTGCTGAAGACATGGAGGGGCTGGGTATGAGTTTCATTAAGGAGCCTGTTCCTTTACATGTGACATTCAATGAATCCCAAAGGGAATTTATTTATAAGAAGGTTATCAATTTCTACCCCCAAATCTGTGTTTTATGTCTCTGTTAATACTATTATGGGACATCTCTGAATTTGTTTCCTCATTTGTAAAATTACAGTGCCAATGCTTGACATAACTACTTCTCAGGTCAGGCCTTAAACACCATGTCACACCAGTGTTTGCAAAACTAACAATCTGGTTTAAATATATATATTCTTCATTGGGTTTTTCAAAAGTATTCCAGCTCTGTCCATCCTATTCTATTATACATTGAACAGTCTTGTCATTTTCATTCTCTTTGCAAGCAGTCAATCCTTCTGGATTTCTATCCAACTTTAAAAATTCGTAAACCATAAAAACACATCCCTTCCTTTATATAGTTTTCTGTTCACATGGTTTTGATAAATTAATGTTGATTGATTCTCTACCTATATATTTTTTAAAATCCCAAATGCTTAATTATAAAATATTTAAAGATAGAATCCATCTTGCCTTGTATACATCACCAACCATCCTTATTCACTCAAAATAAATTTAAAATTCCATAACATCTCTGTATTTGTGCCTTCATCTATCACATGGACCTAAGATATATTTTAATTTTCTAATAAATTGCTAAGAAAGAGTTAACTGGGATTAGTGAGAGTCGTTTTATTGGCTCTAGAGAAGGGGAGATAGTCTATAAATTCAAATACTAAAAAAAATCATCTTATTATAATTATGGCTAAATTAGCCTTTGTATCTGTTCTCATAATGTCACATAAAACATACAAAGAAAGAAAAGAAACTCTCTTGTATGGGTGCATAATATCATTTGCTTATTAAAAGAGAACTCAGCAAGTAGAGGAAGTTTCCATAGCCCTTCAGAACCTTAAACCTACACTGTGCCTAGAATACTCAAGACACACACACACACACACACACACACACACACACACACACAGTATTGATTTCCAGAATTTCTCCATGGAATGCCAAAAATAATAAACAAAAAATAAATCAAAAGCAACAGCCTTCTTCCATTATGTATTAAATATCTTCCCTATGAAGTTAGGACAAATAGGGATGTATATAGAGAGCAATGGAAACATAAATCTAGTGTCGTAGTAATCGATTTCTGCCTTGTTCCTTTTTTTCTAGTAAATAATGATCTTCAGATCTTTCATGGTGGCACTACAGTAAAAGTCAGCTTCAAGATCCCTGGAAGTGTTTCATCTTTGATAGCGCCAGTGATGCTGTTTCCTCACCAAAATCATTACACTCCCTCACTTCTTGTTGTGCCCTAGATAGAATAATTAGTAGAATCAGAACAAATTTACAAAGGATATTCATTTAAGAACTCTCTGCCTGGTCACATATATGGTTAACAAAACATTTTATAGTGTTCTATGCCAAACCAAAAAGAGAATTTGTCTAGAAAATGTGGTCCCTGCATTTACCCATTAATTTCCTAAAATAGAAATAAAACATTGTTATTGATTACTAGAAAAACAATGGAATACCTTAAATATTAAGTAGACCTGAGGCTCAGGCCAAGCTGAAAAGTCTCAGCTAATGAGATAAAAGGAAATAAATTTAATCTGCTTAGATATGTGCATTCAGTAAGCAAAAACCATTACTGAAATTTATACAGACCTCCCTGTTCCTTCCCACTGGTCATTTCTTAGCAAAACTCATAGGACGATGCATGATTAAGCCAGATCATTAGATTTTAGAGCACACAGGAAGATGTCAATCTATTTATAAGATAAACAACTGAGGCTGAATTTTGAATCTGGCACTTTGAAAAAAAATCATGTAACCTCTCTATATAATGAAGTAGCATAGATATACAGATGAAAAGTAATAGATAACTGTCAAGCATCTATTTAAAGCATGTGGTTGTATATCTTAGCTTGAAATCAAGCTGCTTTCTGGGACCTGGGGGAAGGGATTCCAGGAGGGAAAGAGAAAACATAACATGGGACAGAGATTAAGAGTTGATCCAGAGTAAAGTTTGATGGGGCAGAAGTAAGCCTGTGACTCGAGCCTTTTCTCTTTATTTTATTTTTAATTTTTATTTTCTCTCTATCATCATCATTATTATTTGTTGTTTATGATGATGTTATTTCCAAAGGCAAAACTCTAATAAAGCTGGCATTCATGTCCTTAGTGGCATAGTCACCAAGGTGTGTGTGTGTGTGTGTGTGTGTGTGTGTGTGTGTGTGTGTTTATATATATATATATATATATATATATAT
>NW_005871060.1:5346708-5366079 GCF_000147115.1 Myotis lucifugus | reverse complement strand
TATGATTGATTTTTAGAGAGAAATAGGAGGAGAAAGAGATGGAGATACCTAGCCAGGGATATATATCTTAATAAGCCCAATTACTTCAGTAAATTATTCTATGCAAGATTCATACTTTGTTACAGCCCCTCAGGATATGCAACTTTTATAAAGGGCTATGTTTCTCTGACACAGAGATGTAAGAACTGAGTTTTGTAGAACCTTGTAGGTGGATGTCAAAAACAAAATAAATGCTGAATGAATCTTATAGAGAAATCAATTGTGTCAACCACAGATTTTCTGGGTCAGCAGGTTGGATGTAATAGAAGTAGTGACAGATGCCCAGGATGATGACTCTTGCAGTCTCCAATCCATCCAGTCAAAAACACAGTGTTTAAATGAAACTGATACCCTACAACCAAAGAGGTTAGAAGGAACTATGTGTTTCATGTGATAGATCTGTGATGCCACTAATGAAGAGCCTTCACATTACTCTAACATTCCTCCCCCTGCAAAATTACACCTATCACCTTTGGGTAATTGTGCCATAAGGTCTACGAAAGCCCATGGACTCAATGATATATTGATACAAGGGTGAGGATTATTTTCCTTTAAGGAAATCTTAATATCTGTGCCACCCACCCCCACTTTAACTCAATGGTTATCATGTGAAAGAGGTGCTACCAATGACAATTCAATTTGCTTTTTCAAGAATTTGCAAATGTAGGCAAACTCAACCTGGAATGATGCATCCTTTATACAACTTTTACATTAAGAAGAAGTGAGCTCTATTGGATTACTATTGTAGAGGCAAGAACAGTAAAAACTAAAAAATGACATGTTACCTAATCATTACTTTGACAATAATTGTCATGAACAGAATTTCTTTATAGATTTTGGATGTAGCCTTTGTGGCAAAAAAGACTCAGATGCTGTGTCGGCCTGAGCTAAAAGGATTTTTAAAAATTTAATCTTTAAGAAAAGCTCCTGAGATACAGGCTAAAAGAGTTTATAAAGGTCATAAAAAAATTAACTTATCTTGCTGACTGAAGCTTTTTTAATGCACTCTAAGTTACAAAGGAATCGCATGTGGAGCCTTTAGGCCAATGGTCTACTATATTTTTCTCTCATTAGTAAAGACAGCAAAAATCTGCATTGGGATTTTTACCACTGCAATCATCTCTGATTCATTAGTCTTCATGATTGAATATGAGGAGAGCATGGAGCCAGTGGTGTAGGAATATTTTGTACTTATCTCATTTGCTCACACAGCAGGCAGTCAGAATCGTGAGTGGAAATGGGCCTACTACTATAGCTAAACATCTTTATAAGTCAGACCAACTTCTGTCAGGCCTATCTGAAATAAACTAATATAATAAAATGTCTTTAAGGCAAAGACTATTACCTATAAAGCAAAATTCATACCTCTTTTGATATGTAGCAGCAAAGACAAAATAGGAGAGGCCTCTGTAGATGTTATTGGGATGGGCTGGAGCTCATTAATAGGAGTTAGATCCAGGAAACCCAAGTGCAGGGAACTTCCCCTTGTGAATATCAGCTCCTCAACCATAAATTAGTGATACTACTATAAATTGACCCTGCTTACCTCCTAAGAAGTTGCAAGATATAGATGAAACAATATATTTGAATACATTTTATTATGAGCAAGCTCCATATAAATGTGGGGTATTATCACATTGACCATGAAGACTATGATTATGCATAAAAGATAGATGTATGAATATAGTTGTGTTACTGGTGGGGAGAGGTCCTCGTCCCCACCAGTTGCTCATGGGGTGGAATTCTTGTGATATCCCGAGAAAAAGAATTATCTGAGACTCACACAGGAGAACAGATGAGTCCAGTCATAGAAGAAGTGTTATGGGGCTTCAGCAGAGTTAAAATCAGAGCCAGTGTCTAAAGTTTCCTTTCCATGTTGGAGCCAAGTCCAGTCCAACGTCAGACTAGTTTAGCTTGTGTTTCCCGCTGCAGTCCATTAGTCCATAGCATGTGGAGTCTGCATGGCCATTGGCCATATGGGAGAACATAAGAGAGCCAAGAGCCAAGGGCCAACAGCAACAAGAGAGAGAACTCCTTTGTTTAGGGGCTTAAATATCCCCAAAATTTGGCAAGCTTGCAGCTGACCCACCTACTCTGGCTAATGATCTCTGTCCCCAGGTTTGACTGACAAGCATCTTCTCTATGTCATCCCAACTTACCGGCATATTCATCTATCTCCCCTTTGTTGGACCTCTCCCCACAGTGATCTATCTGCAGGGAATGAGCCAATGGTTCCCTGGGGAATGCAAAGTTGCAGCTTCCTGGTGAAGCTGCCCAAATTGCCATGCTTATAATGCCTGGCCTTCCCTTTGCTTCTTCTTTATTATTAATAATTAGCTAATTACAATGGTATCAGTTGCACCTTAGTTTAAATTAACCCAGTAGACATCAAAGGATTTTCTAAAGTCAGGGGCCATATCTTATCATTTATCTCCTTAAACTTAACAGTACCAGGCACATAGATCAAAGGATTTTCTAAAGTCAGGGGCCATAGCTTATCTTTTATTTCCTTAAACTTAACAGTACCAGGCACATAGCAGAGGCTTAATAAATATTTTTAAATGAATGGATGATAATTATTATATATACAAAATAACATTAGGAATATCTTTAAAAAAAGAGAAGTCTCTTCCACAATTAAAACAAGAGTTATTTTTCAAAATCTGTGTACCTAATTTACATTTAAGGAGGGATCATAATATAACAAATGGGAGAATAAGAATGAAAGTCAGACATCTACACAATGGAATACTATGCTGTGGTAAAAAAGGAGTTCTTACCATTTGCAACAGCATGGATGGAACTGGAAAGCATTATGCTAAGTGAAATAAGCCAGTCAGAGAAAGATAAATATCACATGATCTCACTCATTTATGGAATATAATGAACAACATAAACTGATGAACAAAAACAGATCCAGAGACAGAGAAGCATCGATCAGACCGTCAAACCTCAGAGGAAAGGTAGGGGAGGGTAAGGGGGAGAGATCAACCAAAGGACTTATATGCAAGCATATAGGCCTAACCAATGGACACAGACAACAGGGGGATGAGGGTATGAGTGGGGGGTTGGGGAAGGGGTATAATGTGGGGATAAGGACACATCCTATCTAATAAAGGGTAATATGCAAAAAAATAAAAATAAAAAAAATAATAAAGTGAACCAGATTTAATCAGTACCGAGAACAATGAAGAAAAAAGTCTACCCACTGAAAAATCAATAAAGCAAAAAAAAAAAAAAAAAATGAAAGTCAGACTGCCAGAATCTGAGACACAAATCCACCACATATTAGCCAACACATTACTTTATCTTCTTCCTCTTTTGTAACACAGAGGTAATAACAGTATCAACCTCTGTTGATGATGTTTGGAGTAAAAAAGATGATCCATGCAAAGCTTATAACACAGTGCCTGGGTCATGGTAGACTCTTAAAAAAAGTTGCAATTGAATTGATGTTTTAACTGCAGTTGTCCCTCTTGATGTTGTTGCTGTTGTTGTTCGATTCATCATTGTTAAAAAGTGGGCCTCAGCAGAGGGAGCGTTTCTCAGACAATTTAATGAATAAGTTGGCCAGACTGGTTGTTTGACATCATGCTGACACTCTCTGAGGCTCTCAAGAGGAGAGGCTGGCTTCAATTGCTGTCACTTGGTTCTTCTTAAGACTGACAAGCAAAGGGCCAATGAACACTTGTCAAGCCTGTTAAAAAAAATGCCTGTAATATTTTTTCAACCCAGCAGTACTACTGGTTTAGGCATTTCTTCTCATGCCGAAGTCTCCCATTGGCAGGAATTTTGATTGGACTGCCTCCCTCAACTTAAATTATTTTTCAAATTAAAAACTTCCAATAAGTCAACCTTTAACAAGGAGGTCGTGTGGGGTGCTTCTTCAAAGTAAATTGCATTCTTCTTATTTGTATTCATAGCAAGAGCCCCTAACAATTGAGGATATAACATAGCTGGACATCAGAAAGTAATTTTTGTTAATAAGAGAATCTAGTATCATTTGCTTAGCAACTTTTTTGGTTAAAGATCTTGCTACAGTTTTTAGTCAGTTTGGCTAAACTCTGTGATTGGATTAGAGCTTCCTGGCATCCTTATTATTTATTACAACTTGTTCCACATAAGGGTCACTCTCGTCTACGCTTTTTAATCATGATGATGACAATTGAGAATTGACATCGTGCACTATTGTGTTCTGTCAAATGCATAACAAATACCTTAATCAGGCTTAAATAGCTCAAGAACCACAACTATTTATAGCAGGTCAGACACAAATTTCTGGAGATGACGAGTGGAGATGTGAGGACATTGATTTCAATATGCCCAGCTCCAAATTATATCACCTAATTTGATCAAAGAGTTGCTTTGTTTTATATGAAACCATGCCTCTTTTACAGAAGCAATAATCTGGATAAAATAATCTAGGCAGAGGCATTAATGAGAATTAATAACTGGATTATACTAGCTATTTCATTGCTTTAATAAATTTACAAAATCAGAAACCTGGAAGACAGATTAAATATAAACCATTTCCTTAATAGGTTGAGGAATCTTAGGAGCGAATAAGGGCCTTTGTAGCATTTGTTCAGTAATAAATAGATTTTGCAATTGCAGCGTCTGTTTTTCTTTTTTCTCTGGTTTCCAGGAACAGAGAAGACATTTTCAAAATGGAGTCTTCATTCTTTCCAAAGTCTCTGTTACTGGGGTTCACATGATTCCTCCCAAACTAGAAGTCACACTCTTTAAAGCTGGTGCATGTCAACTTTTAGGAAATGGAATCCTAATGAGCACCAAAGAATCACTTTTGTTTCCCATTAAAAGGGACTCATTTTACATTCTGAGGGTAGTGATACTAGGCAGCATATTGCCTGGTGGGTAGGATCAACTTCATCAAGACTAGTTCAAAACGAAATAAGTGCTGTTTGTTCGTTAACACTTTTGAAGGAAATGCTTTGAGTCTGCTCTAAGCATGCCAAGGTAAGAGAGCATGTATTTCCACAGCAGAAGTCCCGTGGCAACACTCAATCGCTCAGACTGCACATTTATTATGCTAAATGACCGATGCACAGTTAATCACTTGGCCTGAGAGATGACGTGGGGGGGAATGCACTGGTTTTCTCCGTATGAGTATTGACAGGCTGGCTTAGTGTTTCAGTCAATTAGAAAACACCTTATCCATGAAGGGGACTGACTGTACTTTTAAAATAAACTTGGGTTAGACTAGATGCTGTTCTATTCCAATACGAATCTTTAAATTGCGATCAATGAGGTCAGTGTGCCTGAAATTATCTATTTGCTCTACTTGGGACATGCTAAACTCTGGCTCTCTGTAACGACTTCTAAAAATATTAGTGAAATCATCAGAATGATAGATGCCAATAACGCTGATGCTGGTTTTATAGCCACAGGAACCTTTTAGAAACACTTTATGTCTCCTCTTCCAACTCAGCCTAAGTCATTCAGCTTTATCCCAATTACTGTGTAGAATAGGGAGGCTACAATAGCGGGTGCCTTTACATTACATTTGGGGCTCAGGTAAAAGATATCAAGCATCTGCATTACATTATGTCTTATAAAAGCATTGAACTTTTCAAGAAAAAAGGAAAAAATAATGTCAGGGTTTTCTTGAGGTTTTAATGTTAACTTGTGTGATTTTTCTGTTCACCCAATCAAAACCTCAGAAAGTTACCCATGATTCTGGGAAGATCCCTGACTGGTTCAGAAAAGTAAACTTGACAGGAGAAAAGCATACACATGTATTTAATATAAGCTTTACGTGACATGGGAGGCTTCATAAGGAAATAAAGACCCAAAGAACAGGCCTGAGTATTTCATACTAGGTTTGATGAGGCGTGCACAGCTGTGGAGGAATATGAGAGGTTCAGGAGTATGGAGTTCAGTACAGTAATTGGGAAAATTTTAGCAAGGCCTGTTTGTGAGGATTCTTCTTGGCATCCCTTTGTCTTGGGAGATAAGGTTGTTCCTGTAGAGAAGGCCTCTCTCCCCTGAGGGTTTATGGCCTGTTTCAGGAGAGAAGAGTGGGGAGGTCAAAGTGACCTTCTTGCTTCTGCCATTTTCTCAAACTCAGCTTAAATATTCCATATGCTAAAGTGCCATATTTTGGAGCAATCTTTCCCAAACCCCATCAGCCCTCTCCTCTGGCTCACCAATCTGCTGCCACGTCTTGTGGATTTTTTCTGTATAATACTCTGTCACTTCTTGTCTATCCCCACTGCTACTCTCCTGGTTTAGGCCTTCATTACTTCTCTCTAGGGCTAACCGGTCTGTCTCCTTAATACCATAGCTTTCTGCTCTTTAATCTACTTTATATGCTATGACCACATTAATCTTCCTAAAGCATAGATTAGGTCATGTAATTTCCCTGTTCAAAAACCTTTAATGGCTCCATATTGCTTAATTTTAAAAGTCTAAACTACAGAGGCCACTGTTTAGTGGCCATCCCCAATCCCATCTACCTTTCCATCTTATTTCCTTCTACTCGTCTTCATTCACTCAGTAGTTCAGTAAGGTGGGATTGGTCACTATTCATCACTCAGGGTCTCTGCATGGGACTTCCCCTGTCCAAGCATTTGGCCATGCTCCCCTCCTGCACCCTCACTTGGTATTCCTTTCCTGCCCCAGTTTACCTTGCATGGCCAAATCCTGCCTGCTCAGCCTTCCTTAATGTTCTCCAATTGGGAATAATGCATCCTTTTCTCATAGCTCATAGAACTGTATCTATTACTCTTATGACACTTTTACCTTATACAATAATTCTATATACCATATATATATATATATATATATATGTGTGTGTGTGTGTGTGTGTGTGTGTGTGTGTGTGTGTGTGTATATATATATATATATATATATATATATATATACACATATACATATATATTAGAATCTAGTCTGAAGTCTAGTTTAATTCATTGTGACTGGTATATTGTATCCATTTAATAAATATTTACTGACATAATCCATTCACAAATGAGTGGGGATGAATCCTAATTTACTGTCCTTAAACCATCATAAATGTATTTTTTCAGACACCTCCTTTCACCTATTCAGAACTTGAAGCATTCTAAATTCTAACAGATGTTCATGGACAGCTGGGAGAAATTACACTGCAGATACCAAATCATCAGCATAGCTCTCAGGCTCACATCTTCACCTGGTTATGTGTTCCAGACAGCTGTGCCTTCTTGGAAATGCACTTGGCTTTAGGAGCAGCCTCTGTTTGTACTGTGCCTACAGCATTCCAGAAAAAAACAAGACGAGCCTTAATGTAGCGTAGAATATGTGAAAGTCTGTGATCTATTGATGTGCTCTGGGAAGTTAGCGTGGACTCATTTTGCATTTCTAAAAATGCTTCTTATCTCAGGGCCTTACTCAATTTCAGATCACAGTAATTTTACTTTTAGTAAAAAATGGTTTGGATACCCTGTGATGGGGAAAATATGAGTAAGGAAAATGCATAACCCGGCATATGCCGGAGGCCAGAAACAAGACCAAATGACGCATATTTAGGATCACTTTTCTTGAATTGAATGCATGTTCTGCATCCAAATGTACATTAATTTTGGCTATTGAGTCATTTTTTAAACTTGTTTCTCTGAAACTGTTCTTAGCATCCTCTTGGGACTGTGGCCAGAGGTAAACATTAGTGAATATCCATGTTACCTAATCTCCCCTGGTGTATTTTATTCCATGCCCTTTGTTTAGTTTCTTTCCATTTGATTACTCATATGTACCCCTTCCTATGTTGGACAGGGGTAGGCGGAAAAAGGAAATAAATGTGCCCATGGTTGTCACTAGTAGACACCAGTTTATAAATAGTACTGGTTTGACTGTGCACTGGTTTTCTGAATACAGGAAGGTCAAGAAAAACATTTTCTTTTGAAATGAAAAAAGGAGGTTAAAACAAGAGTTTTAATAACAGGCTTGACACAGAGCAGTGTAATACCAACATGAATTACACTTGGTACCAGACTTTTATTGGAAGTCCTAGATTGCTTTGTTCCTGTCCCTGACATAATATTCAGAGTTGGGTTTATATTTGTCCAGAAGGGAGCTGCTTGCTATAGTCCATGCAAATCAAATGCTTGATTTATGCACCATTCTACTGGAGGGTGTAACATTAAATTTAATTTTGTGAGGAAAGCCTGGGGTGTTTCAATGCCTGGGCCTGACATTGTGAACTAGGCAGAGAGGTGCACAAGAATTCATTACAGTTTCCAATATGCGAAATGCAGCATTTGAATGAAACATTTGTCTCTTGTCAAAAAGGCATAATGTCTGTTCATGGTAAATATTTCCACCTCCACCCCTTCAGGACACATCAGCCTATGTTTGGCCTTCATCATAAATCTTAATCAAAGATGAGTGACAGGCATTTGGTGGACTGTGGGGGAAGGGGAGAATCAAAAAACATGTGTCTATGAAATGATCAGTTATCAATAATATCAACTGACTTCACCTTGATTGTTGAATGTTGCCACAAAAGGTTGGTATGACTGTGCAAATTAGCTATATGACAAATCAATAATTTTTCATCTTTAGCTAGACTCCATTTGATATCCTTACTCATAACTAGTTGGCTCCTTTTCCCATACCCTCCAGCAACTAGTCAGTACTTCCTACACTGTCCCCAGTGCCCCCTCAGGCTCTGCAGAAAATGTGTTGTTTACTTCCCCAGGAGACTCAGGGCCCACAGCAATCAACACCATTAGCATTTCAACACCAAGAGTGCATTTCACCTCTGCTTCAGCACTGTTGTCCCTCCACTGCTCCTGGACCAGTCTAAACCTTCAACATTCAGGTAAGGCAGTGGTTCTCAACCTGTGGGTCGCGACCCCTCTGGGGGTCAAACAACCCTTTCACAGGCGTCGCCTAAGACCATCGGAAAACACATGTATAATTTCATATTGTTTTTGTGATTAATCACTATGCTTTAATTATGTTCAATTTGTAACAATGAAATTGGGGGTCACCACAACATGAGGAACTGTATTTTTTTTTAATTTTAGATCATTTTTTTTTATTGCTTAAAGTATTACAAAGGGTATTACATATGTGTCCTTTTTTTTTCTTCCCCTCCTTTGACAATCCCCTGGCCCCCCCCGACCCCCCAGTGTCTTATGTCCATTGGTTATGCTTATATTAAAGGGTCGCGGCATTAGGAAGGTTGAGAACCACTGAGCTAAGGCCTTTGGTAACCTGCCCTGCAACCTCTTTCCACCTCTTCTCCTTCAGGTCCCACATACCCTAAGCCTTCCAAGATGTGCCTTGGCTCACACTGGCCCTTGGCCTGGAATGACCTTCCCCTGCTTTACCGCTAGCAAAATCCACTTCTCTATTGAGAGAGACTTGTTTACTCCAGTCACAGAACTCTATAAAAATAGTATTACATCTATTGTACTGGGTCTGTCTTGTCCACCAGTAGTAAGTGCATCTTATTTCATTTTAAATTATCCAGAGCACCTGGCACAGAATCCGGTACCTAGCAGACACCCAATCTATGCTTCTAGATTTAAATTGAATTAAATGATCGCTGTGATAGCAGGAGAAAAATAAATGTGTGTGCGTCAAAGGGAATTTATATCTACCTTATTTCAAATTTTTCTAAATTTTGCCTAACGTAAGATGAGCTAAATCATAAACCCAAACTTTTGTTTTTAGGAATTCTATGTTTGGGACCTAGCTAGCACTGGCATAAATCAACTGTACTTGTTGAACTTTTTTCTTTATTACAAATGCATTTGTTCCAATCTATAAAATAAATGCAAATGTTCAAAGTCTTAAGCATATTTTAATTTCCCAGTTTCTTGAAAGTTCATGTGAAAATAGGATTTATTTTACTCAAGTTGATACCACTGAAATTAACCTACTTATAATAACAGGAAAGGAGCAAAGAGGGAAGCCGGCCGTTATAGGCATGTCATTTGCTCAGCTTCACCAGGCAGCTGTAACTTCACACTCACCAGGGTTCCAACAAAAGGGAGACAGACACCTGCCCAGTAAAATTGGGGTGGCATAGGGAAGGTGCTTGCTATCTCTCACACCTGAGAACAAAGGTCCTTGGCCGGAATGGGTGTGGCCACTGCAAGGTCTCTAAATTTGGGATAGTTAATCCCCTACACAAAGGAGTTTGCTCTTGGTTCCTCTTGTGCTCTTGTGCTTTGGGACCCTTGGGACTCTTGTTGCTTGGGACACACGCCCCTGCATTTGCCCAAATGGCCCACAGCCATGTGGACCCCACACACAATGGACTAATGGACTGCCGCTAACCTGATACTACACCTGTAACAGTTTTTCTGATGAAAAATAATTTTTTAAATGGCCCAGCAAACATTTATTTCCAAACAATTACTTTTTTACCTCCATGTGAATTGCCTTCCGGCCCTAAGAAGTCCCAAATCACAATTCCCCTTCCTCCTTAGCTCCAGAATAGCATATAAGCCCAACTACCCAATGTATTTTGGGTCTCATTATGGTACCCTCGAATGGGCATCCATTAAATAAACTTTAGACATTTTCTCCTGTTAATCTATCTCATGTTAATTTGCTTATTGGCTCAGCCAGAAGAACTCAGAAGGTGGGAGAAAAAAAAATATTTTTTAAGCCCCTACAGCTTGTCTCCTGGAAGTTGTGGTAGTCCAATAGCTCATGTCTTAATTGGAACCCAAAATGTCTTCTATTAGGAGGTGACACCCCCAGGATACGGGAAAGCAGCTCTGTTCTGAGCCTTAGGAAGTGATCTTTCCTTCTTTTCTCTTTTTTCTGTTTTTCTGGCATCTGTTACTTTGGATGGGGAGGGGGCCATGAGAATCATTTAGGGAGATTTTACCTCCTAACACAGCAAATCATTTAGGGATATACAGGTGGGTAAAGTTTAAAATGTTCTCCTCATTGAAAACAAATGATTTAAAGTATTTTTCAAACTACAGATTGTAAGCAATTTGTGGAATCTGAAATTAATTTTTGTTGTTAATTCTCACCCAAGGATATTTTTCCATTGATTTTTAAAGAGAGTGGAAAGGAGGGATGAAGGGAGGGAGGGAGAGAAACATTGATGTGGGAGAGACACATCAGTTGGTTGCCTCCTGCAACTGCCCAATTGGGGGTGGGGATAGAACCTGCAAACCAGGTACATACTCTTGACCAGGAATCCAACCCATGACCGTTTGGTGCCTGGCTAATGTTCCAACCACTGAATAACACCAGCCAGGGCTGAAATTAATTTTTAATTGGTACACCAGCAATTGAAAGGTAGAATTGAACACAATTTTAAAAATCAGTGTCTCATTCATAATATGAGAAAAAATTGGTCTGGAAAGTTGGGGGGAATTTTTGCCTCAGGTGTGTGTGTGTGTGTGTGTGTGTGTGTGTGTGTGTTAGTTGGTGTGTAACATATACTTCTAACTTGGAAGCATGGTCAAAATTGACATGAAGAACCAAGAGTAGAGGGTAGTCCTGTGGAATGGTGGAGAAAATTACCTCTCCCACTTTCCTCAAAGGCCCCAGGTTTTTGCCTGTCTTTGCAAAGGGGATCCTGTAACTCCATGTGGCTTTGTCCAGGTTTCCAAAGCCCTGTCCTTTGACCTCTTCCTCAGAAATCTAAGGATGGAGGAAGATTCCTAGCCACACTAAGCACACCCAACAACAACAAAAATCTGCATTTGTTCCAAAAGCTACTAATGAGGAACTTCTCCACTCTACTATTTTCTGTTTCCTCATTGACTCTCCAACATGAAGAATTTCTCTGAGAAATTAGATTAAAGGAATCCTTCATCTCCTCTATAAATTGGTAGGTGTTCTCCGCTTTGGCCAGAACTGCTGGGAAACAGGAGGCTGTGGACTGTTTGACCCTTGTCACTGAGGTGGGTCAGCCCCATCCTTTCCTGAGGCCTGGCTTCCTTTCACGTGGGGTGCGGTGTTTACTCCATTCTAATGACAGATGCCTAAACCTCTTTAGAAAAGAGGAAAGATATGCATGGAAAATATAAATATCGCTCCATGGGGCGATAAGTTTCTCTACAACTGTGTCTTTCCTCTCTAGACTCCCAATGCCTGCCTAGCAGAATTTGGTGAATAAATCACAATCCAATTCAATGTTATTGACATATAACATGAAGGAAATAGCAAACTAAAAGAAAGAACAAAAGCCCAATTTTAATACAGGTTTTAATGCCTGCTTACCTCTAAATAATTCTTTTTCTTTTCATTTCTTTTCTTTACTCACTCCTAAATTCATGCCATGCTGGTGAATACTGTCTCTGTCCACACCAGATGCAAACTATGAGACCTGCTCTTGCCTTAAAAACAAACAAACATGAGGGGGATAGAGTTGGTAGAGGAGAACCAAGGCACCCAGGAATTAGAAGTTGACACATTAAAAAGTTGAATCATGAAAACTTACCAGGATGGACCAAAGAAGAATAAAAAGCACTACCTGTCCCCTTCCCTGACCAATGCTTCTCCACAGCACTTAAAATCTTCTAATATGCTATATTACTTATTTATTTTATTCTATTTTTTGTTTCTTCCCTCTAAAATGTAAGCTCCATGAGAGCAGGGATTTTTTTTCCACTAATATATCCCCAGTACCTTGCACATAGTAGGTGCTCAATTAGCTCCAGATTCCACACTTTTAACCTATATTCTATTCTACTGCTTGAAACTAGCAGTATTTTCTGTCACCCCATCTCCCCCCAGCCCCACCATAGCTAAACTTCTTACCTGAGTCTGTTGGGTATGAACATGTCTAACATTAAAAAGCAGGCAGTTCAAGTGCCCATCAGTAGATGAGTTGATAAAAAAAGCTGTGGTACATTTACACCATGGAATACTATGCAGCTATTAAAAAGACAGTCTCTTACTCTTTGAGACAGCATGGAGGGATTAGAGAGTACAGTGCTAAGTGAAATAAGCCAGTCAGAGAAAGGCAAATATCACATGATCTGACTCATATGTGGAATCTAATGAATAAAATAAACTGTTGAACAAAATAGATCCAGAGACATAGAAGCATGGAACAGACTGTCAAATCTTAGAGGGAAGGCAGGGGTGGGTGGGTGGGTGGGAAGAGATCAACCAAAGAACTTGTATGCACATATGCATAACCCATGGACCCAGACAACAGGATGGTGAAGGGCTGGGGTGGGGGATGGGAGGGCTAGAAGGGGTCAGTGGATGGGAAGGGGGTTTGTATATGTAATACTTTCAACAATAAAGATTTTTTAAAAAAAAAACAAAAAGATAAAAAATAAGAACTATAAAGGAAAAGAAAGAAAAAAAGAGGGCAGTGGCTTTGCTTTAGGTTGAAGAATCCTAGATTGACTAGGGCTTTCACGTTTCTTCTCAACTTTTCTCATGTTCTAGCAAGTCCTCAAACACCCACAAGGGAGGCTGTGGTTCTCTTAAGACCTAACGTATTTAGTGACCATGAGGCTAGTTAGTCTGCCAGTGAACGGGGTCTCCTTGCAGCAGCTGCAAACACAAACATATCTGTCAAGCTTAATGGCCTCTTTCCTCATTTCTCTTCTTCCTTATTCCACCCACAAACACACTATCAAGATCAAAAAAGTAACTTAAATGTATTAGCATAAAAGCTACACATAATTTGGAACTTCAGTTTCCTTTGCTCTTTGTTTCATCAAAAAGAACTGGGATGCAGAGAAAAATAAATGGTTTGTTTTAGAAATACTGATCACTAAGAAAACAACCTGACAATGTCAAAGCCTACCAGATTTTAAGTCAGAAGATCTAGATTCTAGTCATACTTTGGTTACTGCCACAAATTCGGGTAAGTCAAATTCTCTCTGAGACTCGGGGTTTCTAGTCTCTAAAATGTGTATGATAACAACATCAGATGGTTTCTGTGAAGGTTAAACTAAACAGTATGTTTTAGGAGCATATGGGATCATATCTATATGTATATAAAAAGCCTGTGGCCCTAACACCATAATGGCCAAAGACCGGCATAAGTGGGCAGGGAGTGTGTGGGTGGGGCTGCGAGCATGGCGAGGCCACGCAGGTGGGGTGGGGCCGCACGATTTCGCACACTGGGCTTCTAGTTAATCTATAATAATAAAAGCATAATATGCAAATAGACCTAACAGTGGAACACGGTCTGGATGACCTTCTGGATGAAGCCGGGGCTGCGAAGGCATACTCTTGCACAAATTTTATGAATCAGGCCTCTAGTATTAATATAAAATAATATCAGGTTAACCCTTTCCAGAAATTAAAAATATGTGTAAATAGATAATTTAGAAGATTACAAGTATGTAGAAATGGCAGGTGAATGTGCAAAAGTATTTTTGTACAACATCTAAATAATTTTTCCACCTTCCTGAGTTTGCCAGATAAGGTATATTAACAGCACTGTTAGGTACGTATTGTTTTCTCCACTTTAGGGATAATAAAATTGTTTAGAGATCATTAATTTATTAGTTCTTTCAACATACATTTAGTGAGCAACTCCAATTCAGGCCCTGGAAGTTAAGTGACTTCACCAAGGCAACACCACAGCCAGGCAGCAAGATCTGGATTCACACCCAGGGCTGTCAGAGTCCACAATCCACATTAACAAAAATGATAAAAAGTGTCTGGAAGTTGTAAGGAACATTATTTCTCATACATTCTTAAGGCTCTAGTCCAGTGATTTTCAACTGGTATGCTGCAAGAATTTTTAAAACATGCAATACCTGACTATTTAGTCAGGAGCACTGACCTCTTTTCCCTTTACCAGTGGTTCTCAACCTGTGGGTCGCGACCCCTTTGGTGGTCGAACGACCCTTTCACAGGGGTCGCCTAAGACCATCCTGCATATCAGATATTCACATTACAATTCATAACAGTAGCAACATTACAGTTATGAAGTAGCAATGAAAATAATTTTATGGTTGGTCACAACATGAGGAACTATATTTAAAGGGCCAGAGGTTGAGAACCACTGCCTTAGACTGTCAAATTAAAAAATGACAACAGCCAATACAATAGCCATTTGGTGTGCATCAATCATATATATATACTTATATTTTTTTTGTCAGATAGGCAAAAAGTATATTTTTTATGTGTCGCAGAATTTTAGTAATTAGTTTATGCGCACCATCAGATGAAAAAGGTTGAAAATCGCTGCTCTATTCTAAGCAAGATTAAATTCCATGGAAGAACTTTACATCATTAACTACCTTAGTACCCCCCTTATCCATGAGAAAATATGTTCTAAGACCCAGTGGATGCCTGAAACCAAGCATAATACCAAACGCTATAAACTGTTTTTTTCCTTTACATACATACTTTTTCTCTTAGAGAAATATCATGATTTCTCTTTGGCATATCTGAATTGCCAGCATCACTACCCTGGAGCTATGGGACCATTATTAGGTAAAACAAAGGTGAATTGTACACAAGCACCGTGACACTATGATAGTCGATCTGTTTAACAGAGATGGCTACTAAGTGACTAAGGGGCAGGTGGCGTACACAGTGTGGATACGCAGACAAAGAAATGATTCATGTGCCTGCTGGACAGAGCAAGTCAGCTGGAGATTTCATTGTGTTCCTTATAATGGTGCACAATTTAAAACTTATGAATTGTTTGTTTCTGGAATTTACCATTTAATATTTTTGGATCACAGCTGATCATGGGTAACTGAAGCCACAAAAAGTGAAACCATGGGGAAGGGAGGACTACTCTAAGATGAAGGTATTGACAGGCTGCTGATAATATGTCCAGATGACATTGCTAGTATATTGGGTGACAAAGCAGAATCCATTAAATGAGTTTAACAGTTATTTACTGCTCACCTAGGATGAGCTAGCTAATATGCTAGATGACTGTGAGAATACAAACACAAATCAAGTATATCCCTGCCACAGAGAAGCTCAAAAGCAAATAGGAGAGAGAGAGACCTCGGAAAAGAACAAAGGCATCGAAGAACAGCTGGAGATCGTCCTTGACAAATTTGTTTCTGAGCATGTGAGAGACAGCCCTTGGGTGTGACTGTGTTTTGTTGTTTTGTTTTTAATGCGTGTGTGGAGGGCAGGAGAACATTAGAGTTTTAATGAGTTGAATCAAGTAAATTTTCTGTACCCCACAGGTACAGTGTGTGAGGCCTGGACAAAACTCAACTTGTATTAAAAATAATCAACCTTAGGCTGGATATACTAATATTTGATCAGCACTTTATGATTCCCAAAATGCTTCCTCAAATAGATTATAACTTACAAGTAAAAACATTATAACTTACCAAAAAGCCTTGATAACTTTCCTTTCAGAAAATGAAGATACAAGAATTCTATTCCTTCTTCACTTTTCTTCTCCATAGAAAATCAACCCTCATTAACCCAGCCCTGAAGATTGTCAATATCAACAGTTTTGTGTTAAACTGTTTGCAATGAAGGTGGGGGAGGAATGTAGGGGAGAAAATATATGCTGTCTTTTTTTTCCTTTTAATATTCTGAAATGTACATGGTAGGCATCTTAGGTAAATGAGTCACATTTACATATGAAGATTCAGGATTATTAGTAAACTTGATGAAAGCTAAATTCCCTTTCTCAAGCGTAATTGCCATATAAGAGCTTTTCTCTTTCCCCTGTTCTCAATTCTTCATTATTATGCATGCAGCAGTTATGATACTGGAAAGCAGGAAGGCATAAAGTTTGTTAAAATGCACAGAACTGTACATATTGAAAAGCTTAGATTCATCTGTCTCCCAAATGCATGGGGGAAATAGGCTTGAAATTAAAAATAAAAAAGGAAAGTGCAGTAAATTGTTTCTCGCTCTGACATATATTCATCGGGATAGAGCTGCATGACAAGTTCAATGAAATAAAATTAGTTTTTATAACTCAATGGGAGATCTATAAGAGCACCTGAACACAGAATTTGCCTTGAATATTGGGAAAGACTTAGTCTCTCAGCCCCAAAGCTCTGAAGTGGGATCTATGAATATTAATAAAGAATACCCTCACCAAGGGGAAAATGGTTCTGTAATGTTTCCCCTCCCTACCACCTTTTTTCCCCTCCAAAATGGTCCTTCTATTGCCTCCTGAAATATTCAAGGAAATGTCTAATGCTTTGAGTCCTTGGAATCATATTTGGTAACCTGATTTCATATAGAAGGCTTTAGAACTGGAGCTACCTCAGATGTCACTGATTACTTCAATGAACAGATATTTCTATGCTTGGGATGGAGCGACCTGATCCCAGCATAACAAGAATAGCTGCTAAAGATTTTGTCTCAAGCAAATGCCAGTCATTGATAGGTGTCAAGGATGGGTACATGAACAGCAGGAGCTGGTTCAGGAAAGGGGTCGACAGTGAAGAGAAGGAACTAAGCACTGATGGAGTGTCTGCATGGGGTCTGATGCTTTGTTGCATTATCTTATTCAGTTCTTACAACAACTCTTTGAGGTAGTAACCTAATACACAGTCAATGTCTATAGCAAATATAAGAGCTTCACTTATAGGATATTATTAATATATTAGAAAATTCCTGATTTGGAAAATGGAGATAAGAACACCTACTCCAAGAGTTATCTTAAGTGTTACAGGAGAGTATATGTTTTTGTGGGCTCATCAAATGTTATTTGCCCTCTCTTTCAATTCCTTTCCCTCTAAATTATTCAAACACAATTTGCTACTAAGTGAAATATAACATAAGGAGCATTTATATTGGATTCCCAAGAGGGAAAAGTGGTTAATTTCTAAAGTAATGAAAAGGTATCTTTTTAAGGGACATTACCTAGGAGACAATACCATTGCCTGACACCCATGGATAGCATTATAGAGAAGCTTTGCTGAATTAAGAAAAAAAAGACATTTTGTGTATCTACCATTCTATAATCTCTGAAAAGTATACATGAAATTACAGGTCAGCTTAATTGCAGAAAACTTTTATGAAAGTCTTCTCAAAAAAAAAAAAAAGAAAAAAAAGAAAGTCTTCTCCACATTCTTCTTCTAATATATCTAAACTTATAGTTTTGAAAAAGACATGAGAAGAAAAATAGCAAGATTCGATAAAACACCAAAAAGAGTCATTGAGGTTACCATAAAAATATTTAATAATAATAAACCTATTTTGAACTTATTAATATGCATGTTTTCATCTCTCCCTTCCTGCCCCCCCCCCCACATACACACCTCTCTATTTCTCATTTCTGCCAAATTTTAAAGATAGTACAGGATTTGGAACAATGTTGTCAAAAATCTTCAGCAGATGGTGATAGAGAAAGACATTACCAAATTGGTTTAGGATTTTTCCCACCAGTTAAAAAAGATGTTGGTATTGCTGTTCCTTCACAGATTTGGCTGCTTTCCTAGAAGTCTTTAGAGATGGTGAGTACTTACCAGTATTTTTTTTCTTCTTTTTCAGCAATTCTATTAAAAAATATCCCAAAAAAGAAGGCACTCTCAAAATAATCCTCTTACAAGAAAACAAAACATCCACAGGATCCTATTACCCAAACAACTATTTTCCAAATTTCTGCAAAATCCAAAGACATGCCTGAGGAGTGTTAAAACACTCCTCATTCCAAGAGCCAACTGTAAGCACTTCTTGCAATAAATATCCACAACAGAAATAATCTAAATAATAATTTGGTCCCCAAAAAACCTCTTTGTCCTGATTTCTAAAATCTTTTAAGCATTCAGTTTCAAAAAATGAACCATAATTAGGCATAATTATGTTTTATAATGATGTCCTCCAGGAGAGTCTAGAAAACAGCTTTGACATAGCTCTGTGACCTTATATAAATGATTGTTCCTCTCTCGGTCTGTTCTGCAACTATAGTGATAGATGTGTCAGACCAATGGTTCTCAGCAGGGAGCCCTTCTCATCCCACCCCCATCTTCCCTACCCTCCCACATCTGGCAATGTCCGGAGACATTTTTGGTTGTAACAACTGGGGGGTGCTACTGACATCTAGTGGGTAGAGACCAGGGATACTGCCAAATATCCCGCAATGCACATGATGGCCCCCATGATCAAGAATTACCTGGCACAAAATACCATAGAGCCTAGGCAAAAAAGTCTATGTTAGAGGATTTGTAAAGATGCTTTCAACATTGAATTTTACAAAGTTAATAGGATATGATGATATGATATGATATGATATGATATGATATGATTATATATATATAGTAGAGGCCTGGTGCATGAATTCATGCATGGGTGGGGTCCCTCTAGATGGCCTGCAGTGATCAGGCGAAACCTGCAGTCCAACGCCACTGCAGCTCTACTGCACTCCACTCATCCCAGCCCACTGTGCTGCTTCGGGCTCACACCAAATTTCAGTTGAAGAGCTCGGCTGCTACAGCA
>NW_005871060.1:5345019-5346371 GCF_000147115.1 Myotis lucifugus | reverse complement strand
TTGGAATTCTTATTTGTCCTATTGTTTTTCCCGGGAGGTTTGTTGTTGGAGTGCTCACTGGTCCCCAGGGAGCAGTTCCCTAGTTAGGCATTGCCCCCTTGATGGTCAGTGCATTCATAGGTGGATGGTCGTGAGGTCGTTCAAAAAATATGGTCGCTCAGATTTTAAGTTAAAATTTAATACAAATTTAGAAAATTGATTAAATTTGTTTTAAAAGTAAACTTACAGCTTAAATACATCTAAAAGTTATCTTTAAGTTGTAAACAATGAGAAGGAAATCCAAGACCTCAACAGCTAGCCAATTAAGCAACATGTATTAAGTGTCCACAATAGACATATAGCACTTGGCAGGAAAAGATCTTAAGATGTAGTTCCAAAGGAAATATAAAGTCAGCCCCTGTGGACTCCACCCAGAATAAACAGGCTGGAAAACAACTGGAAGACCTGCATGGTCTAACAACAACCTTTTACTTCATCCAAATCCTGACAGAAGCCTAAATACTTTGCTCAACCTGAAGCAAGACAGTTGTGAAGAACTAGTTCTTCCAGCAGAGAAGTTTATAAGGATTTCCAAAAATATATTCTTTAAAGGAATTGAGGGAGAGCAAGTGTTCAGCTGAGGTGGTCATGGTGGTAGCAGCCAAGGCTTAGAATGTGTCCAACTCTCCCATTAAAAAAGCCAGAGCACATACATAGTAAAATTAAAAACTCATGGACTACACTTACAACAAAATGAGGTGACATGAATCCAACATTCAAGTAAACGGGACAAACCATCAACAGCCACAAGATGCACATGTTACCAATTTCAGTGCAGGAAGAAGCAGAGGAAAACAATAGAGGCCTGTGGGCTGAGAAGAGAAGAACCTGAAACAGCCAGCAAGTATTAGTGAAAATCATGGCAGGTCGACTTAAGAGTAGTGACTGGGGTGGTTTTGCCCAGTCGAATAGTACATTTGTACAAGGGGCCCAAGAAACAACCTACAAGAACTGGAGTTGTCTAGCCACTGCACACACAGGAACCTGACCAGATAAGGATTCCTGCAAACAGGGTCTCATACTGGGAACTACTGAGAATATAAGCAAAATTGCTTCGATTTCCCAGGAATACAAACAAGAATTAAAGATGAGCTAGATAAAAATGGAGTAGGGAAAAATATGAAAGAATCTCATAACTCCAGCCAGTATGCTTTTTAATACTATATAAAATGAAGCAAACAATGAGACTAAAAGAGAATGGAAAGTTATGTAAGCTGAAAAGTATTAAAGGCTATATTTTAGATAGTTACTATAACAAATGATGTGGTGTAGGCCTGGAGGTGGCCTGAGGCAAAGGGATTCTCTGGGCGGAA
>NW_005871060.1:5342178-5344443 GCF_000147115.1 Myotis lucifugus | reverse complement strand
GGAACCTATTAGCATATATGCAATAGCCCCATGGAACCATAGACAATAGTGAAGGGGAAAGCCCGAGAGGGGTGGGTATGGGGTGAGGGGGTCAATTGGGGGAAGAAAGGGGGACATCTATAATACTTTCAGCAATAAACATCAATTTTAAAAATTGTATGATTCTGTTTTAACATTAATTAGGAGGGCCTCTGATGAAATAAATGTCTCCTAGGGCTTACAAATAAATACGAAGAAAAGATCTCATCATACTCCTGCCTCACCTGAGAAACTGGGAAGTTTTCTCCTCATGGACAGTGTAACTGATAATGCATCCCTCTGGGTCTTATTATTGCATAGTAACAAGTTTATTCTTTTTCATGTGTGCGTGTCTAATTTGTGCCATTGTGGCTTTCTTCTTGGCTTCATGGGCATAACTATTCACTGAGGATAAAGAACAAAGGATGAGAAAGGAGGCAAAGGGTGAAACTTAAGCCTGGACTAAATGCATAGATACAGCGTGAATCTTCATGCTATGAAAAAAAAAATGTTGCAGAGGAAGATGCAAAGAATGGGAGATAGAAGCTGGTTTACATGTATATGCACTTCCTGTACCAGTCGCCCAGTCTTAGTTTCTCCCCACCTTCTTATCCAAATGCAGTGATGCATAAATATTCTTCCTTGAAAAATATTACCAATTTTATGTAACTAGTTTGGTTCAAAGGACCTGTAGAAGCAATATTATATTTAGAAGGAACCATACTACTTAGACTAGAAAAACATGCCATTTTGATTTGGATAAAGACTAGATTTCCTTCAGTAAGAAATGATACTATTCCCTCTGCTACTCTGAAACTACATTTTAAAATTCTCCTGCTGAGCTGTAGTATATCACATGAGCCTTATAATCTATATAGCATTCTAATCATTTCTTTATTTTTCTGGCCTTTTCTTGATACTTGTTTAAAAATCTCCTTGCATGGGTCTCCTGAGCCTGGTGGAGTAATATTACGAAGCAAATGACCAGACATAATGACTTTGCAAGGTCCTTGTGCTTCCTTATTAACATTCAGTTAGCATAAGTCCTGACTTTATTATTGACTACATTGAATACACAAGACACTGACCTCTGCCATCTGCGACTACATCTCTTCCTGCAGATCTATCAGAATGGTTTCATATGTGGAGGAAGCAAGAGGAAACAAAGCCACATCCACTTATCTTTGCTGTCCCTGGAAACTTTAACACACTCACATCTGCAATCCAAAAAAGGAAAGAAAGCCCCTTTTGCATTAATTACTGTAAAATCTGAAGTGACGGTGGGAGCATAATCAAGAAGAAAAATTCAAGATGGCAATCCAAGACTCATCTTCCTAAAGTAAGGTAAGACCACTGACTGAATAAACAGAATCAGATATATCCACCCACCACAAAGAAAAATGACCAGGATATATAATTTATTACTGAGCATTAAAAGCAACCAACAGAACCCAAGGAATGCTTTGATCACATGATGATATTATCCCTCAGGAATATCAGAAAATCTGCCAATTTAAGACTGTTTTACATTTCCACTTATTCCCACACACAATCATACTCATAGAAGGACTGGTGACATTTTTGAGTAAAGTGCAAGATAGCAAATTTATATACCCTGGTCTTGAAGATTTTGGTGAGTCCCAGAAACAGAGGCAAGGAAACAAATGTGATATGATGCACTGAACTTTTTTCTGAAGACCTGGGCTTGAGCCTTGATTCTGCCATGAACTTTGTGATGAGAAGTGACACCAACTCCCTGAATCTTCATTCATTTTATGACAAATAAGAGGATTGTAGATGGTCTCATGCCAACATGAGCCATTTATGTAGAAATTTATCACCATTCCTTTCTTTCCTTGCCTCTATGAAATTGGGTTATGTCTTTCTGGCATATAGAAGCATATAGTCCCATATATCTCTGCTACCAGAGGTAAAATGATTTGGTCACCTGTCAATTTTCAGAGATGGAGAAAGAAAGAAAGAAAGAAAGAAAGAAAGAAAGAAAGAGAGAGAGAGAGAGAGAGAGAGAGAGAGAGAGAGAGAGAGAGAGAGAAAGAAAGAAAGAAAGAAAGAAAGAAAGAAAGAAAGAAAGAAAGAAAGAAAGAAAGAAAGAAAGAAAGAAAGGAAGGAAGGAAGGAAGGAGGAGGAGGAGGAAGCTGTGCCATATATGCTGCTTTAAAAGTGAAGTTTCTCTGATATTTAATTGCATTTTTAATGATAAGGAAGTTGGAAGGAGGTAAAGCAAGT
>NW_005871060.1:5268844-5341853 GCF_000147115.1 Myotis lucifugus | reverse complement strand
ATCAGGCAGGCAGGCAGAGCGGTTAGGGGTGATCAGGCAGTGCAGGCGAGTGGTTGGGGTGATCAGGCAGGCAGGCAAACAGTTTGGAGCCAGCGTCCCAGATTGCGAGAGGGATGTCCAGCTGTGGGCTCGGGCCTAAACTGGCAGCTGGACATCCCCCTAAAGGTCCTGGATTACGAGAGGGTGCAGGCCGGGCTGAGAGACCCCCACCCCCATACACGAACTTCGTGCACTGGGCCTCTAGTCTATATAATAAAAGCCTAAGCAACCATTACGGTGGAACAACCAGAACAACTGGTCTCTTTGATGCACACTGATCACCAGGGGGCAGATGCTCAATGCAGGAGCCAGAAGCCGGGCTCACAGCTAGTGAGCGCAGCGGCAGTGGTGGGAGCCTCTCCCACCTCCACGGTAGCACTAAGGAGCAGCAAGCCAAGTGACAAGGAGCAGCGAGCAGGTGGGCGGTAAGGAGCAAAGGGTCCCGGACATCCCCCAAGGGGTCCTGGACTGTGAGAGGCTCAAGCTGGGCTGAGGAACACCCCCCACACACACACCAGTGCATGAATTTCCTGAACCAGGCCTCTAGTCTACATATATAAAAGCCTAAGCAACCATTATGACCGAATGACCAGAATGGCTGGACCAGTCGACCAGTCGCTATGATGTGCACTGACCACCAGGGGGCAGACGCTCAATACAGGAGCTGCCCTCTGGTGGTCAGTGTGCTCCCACAACCAATCTCCCAAGGCTGTCCAACCTCTCCTGGTCCCTCCCCTGTGGCCGGCCAGCCAACCTACCACGGTCCCTCCCACCTTCCCTCCCCTCAGCTGGCAGGCCATGATCGACCCGGCCCTGATCTGGACTGGGTGAGACACCCCTAATCAGCCCTGATCGCCGGCCAGGCCTAGGGACCCCACCCATGCACAAATTTGTGCACCGAGCCTCTAGTGGGATTCATAAAGCTCCTTCCTTCAAAGATGTTATCTCCTTTAGCTATTAACCCAGCCCTTTGACTTCAATTAGGTATATCTGAATGTGTGCATTATTACTGTTTTACAGATAAGAAAATTAAGTTTGAGTGCGTTTAAAGATTCCTTACAAGTTTATATCACTAGGAAAACCCTCAGCTAGGATCCTAAACCAGTTATTCAAATTCTAAATTCCTAATGTCTTTTTTAATGCTTCAATTACAGTTGACATTCAATATTATATTAATTTTAAGTGTACCACATAATGGTTAGACATTTATATAACTTATGAAGTGGTCCCCCTGATAAGTCTAGTACCCACCTGACACCATACATAGTTATTACAATAATTTTGACTATATTCCCTAAGCTGTACTTTATATATCCATGACTATTTTGTAACTGCCCATATATATTATTGATTTCAGAGAGGAAAGGAAAGGGAGAGAGAGAGATAGAAACATCAGTGATGAGAGAGAACCATTGATCAACTGCCTCCTACATGCCCCCCACTGGGGATCCAGCCTGCAACCCAGGCATGTGTCCTTGAGAGGAACTGAGCCTGGGACCCTTCAGTCCTCACACCAACATTCTATCCACTGAGCCAAACTGGCTCGGGCCAAATTTACTTCTTAATCCCTTCACCTCTTCACCCAGTCCCACAAGTCCCCTCCCACCTGGCAACCAACAGTTTGTTCTTTTTATCCATGAGTTCATTTCTGTTTTGTTTGTTCATTTTGTTTTTTAGATTCCATATATAAGTGAAGTCATATAGTATTTGTCATCCTCTGTCTGTCTGACTTATTTCACTTAGCATAATACTCTCTAGGTCCATCCACATTGTCACAAATGGTAAGCTTTCATTTTTTTCTATGGCTAATATTTCATTATATGTATGCACTACATCTTCTTCATCCAATTGTCTATTGATGGGCACTTTGGTTGCTTCCATATCTTGGACATTGGAAGTAATGCTGCAGTGAACATAGGGATGCATATATCTTTT
This sequence comes from Myotis lucifugus, assembly GCF_000147115.1. Classification (NCBI taxonomy): domain Eukaryota; kingdom Metazoa; phylum Chordata; class Mammalia; order Chiroptera; family Vespertilionidae; genus Myotis; species Myotis lucifugus. The sequence continues at coordinate 5,339,879 of NW_005871060.1, read as the reverse complement.
AGAATTATTGTTTTGGATCTCTTCAGATAAATACCCAGAAATGGGACTGCCTTTTATTCCACAGTACACCACTGATTACCCCAACCTCAGTGCACAATAGAAATCTCAGCTTAGGAACAGGATTTTTCCTCCTTCCCATACTTATATCAAAGAAACCTAAAATATAAGGCAGAGAGGTTAATGACTCAAAAGTAAGTTTTTGGTACAGTAGTACAATACTGAAAGAGAATCTATGAAAGACAAGCAAGATGCAAATTAGGATAAAAAATTTAAAACCTGTATTGATTTTCACTGGCCACATGTAAAAAGGAACTATAAAAAGGTCTCAAATTATGTCGATGTTCTATATGGAAAATGTTCATCAACTACACTCCATTTCATTAAAATTAAAGAAAAGGCAAAAATAATTGAGATCATATGTAAACATAATTTTTACAACTTGCTTCTTATTATAAAATTAATGTGTGTTTACTCTTTAAAAAGTTAAAACCAGAAATAAAGCAAAAAAAATACAATTACAAGCTCCCATTATCTCTTCACCCCGAAATAACCACTATTATCATGTTGGTATAGATCCTCTCTGTCTTTGTTTTCTATGCATAAAAAATATATTCTTTTTTTCTATACTCTACATATCATTTACAAGTTTGCTTTTTTATAGCAATTTAATGTGAACATCCTTCTATATTATTGAATATCCACAATATTTTAAAGGCTACATAGTATCACCTTACATGAATATGTTAAAATTTAGTTAACCAATTCCATAGTTACATTGTCTCCAATTTTTGATATTTATAAATAATGCTTCAATAACACCCTTGTAAGCATATTCTTGCAATTTTTGAAAACTGGGGGATGGAGGTACACCAAGGAGGGGATTTCTAAAAAGAGAACCTCTTAGTAAATGGATATACAATTATAAAGTGGTGTGTGCTTTTTATTTTTTATCTACTACCAAATTGCCCTCCAGAAAGTTTGAACTAAGTTACTCCCACTAGCAACACATGAGCATACCACTCCCTCACCAGCACTGGCTATAATCATTCTATTTACCAATCACATTGTGATACATGAAGAATGACATTTCACTGTGATTTTAATTTGAATTTCTTTATCTACCACCTAGTGTGAAATTTTTTCCCACATGTTCATTGAGCATTTGTATGTCTTCTTTAATGAATTACTAATTTATATCCAAGAAAGACATTTTTGACAGTGACCTACTGCAGTGAGTCTGAGTTGTAGGAATTCTCTTCTTTAAAGTTATAATAATATAAACTAGTTCTAGGAAGACCCTTTTTAAAAACAAGAGGGATGAACTAGATGAATTCTTAAGAGCCCTACAAGCCCTAAGTTCCAAGTTCAGTGCAATTTCTACATGCCTTAAGTGAACAAAGGTTGTAGAAGGATAGCATGTCATCCTTGCCTCAAGGGGTCTAAGACTTACACATAAAAAGTGAAACATGGTAAGTAAAAATAACACCGTCCCCAATATGAGATTTCATAAGACCAAATGCCAGAAAATAAATGAGTTGAATTTCAGAAATTATCTGAAGTTTATACCAGCCTTCATTGGAAAGAGAAAATTTGTACTGAGATTTGAAACTTAGTAAAATAAATAGGTGTAAAGGGAACATATTTAGACAAGAGAGAAAGTAATGTAAGAGGATTGGTCCAAGAGTGGGAATGTGCATGTTCCAGAGACACTCAGACCACTGAGACGGTGGGAAAGAATTTGTACATATTCATATTATGCTGAGCATTGGGACCAATCAGAGTATTCTGGGTCTGCCATTAGTTTGTTGTGTTATACTGAAAAAGCTACGTCATTTACCCAGGTTGCAGTTTGTTCACCAGGAAAACAGGGGTAATTCTATTTACCTTAAAGGGATGATTTGATGAAAGTGCCAGTTAGCACATAACACAACACCTCTCACACTGCAGGATCCCTACACACCAGAAGAAGATGCACTTGAAAAATTTAAGTTGAGGTAAGATTTTAGAGAACACTGGATGCAAGGCTAGGAGTTTAGAAAAATAATTTAAGATTTGCTGCAATGAATAGCAGTGATATGACAAAAAACAATATTTTATGAAGATAAATTTGACATTTTTGGGAGATCAATTGAAAAGTAGAGAGAAAATGAGTTGAGAAAAATAGCCAAGAGCTGATTTAAATATCCCAGGCCTAAGAGATGGTTATGTCTGGTCTTGATACTAGCATGTGGACTAGAAAGAAAGTTACAAATAAAAAGATACATTTTGAAGGAGGTGATTGGCTAGGAAAGAAAATGAAAATAGAGAGGAAGAGATAACTGTGGATAACAATGATTAAGAACATCAGAACATTAAGGACTAGGTAGGAGAAGTGAATATTGTTTCCTTTTAAACAAATTGAGTTTGAAGTGACAATAAAATGTTGTATCAGTCAGGTTTCTTCCAGAAAACAAGTTCATTTAAACAGAAAAAATTATTTAAAACAGGGAATTCAATGCTGAAAAATAATTGGGAGCATTAAAGGAGAGGATTTCAGGTTAGGCCTCTAGAAATAACTGCCAGAGGAACACCACTGAGCCAGTCTGCCCGGGAGATGTTGCCTGTGCCATGGTCAGGATGATGGAGATTCGGGAGACAGCCACAGTAATTCTTGATGTCAAGACCCACCACCATAACTGTGGTCCAGAACCATGAAGCTGATGCTGTCACTGTAGCTGCTCTCCATAGGCACAGAGCAAGTGCCTGGGCCCTGATCCAGTGTTGCAGAAAAGCCCAACACGTGCCCATGGCCCGGCCTGGAACCAGCACAATACAAAGTAGGTGGACCGTGGCCTTGCTTCATTTCTGCCTTCCCAGTCTCACAAGAGTGCATCTAAGAGGCAGAAACCTATTGTGAACCCAGAAGCCTAGCTAGAAGGGAATCTGTAAATGTCATGTATTGGTTTTAATTTTTTAGTTTCCTAGACTGCACTTTAGGAAGGCTCAAGAGAAGGTAACTGGAAGGTAATTGGAGACAGTGTCAAACTCCCGCATCCACCACAGATGTTTCTGTGTAAATATCCAGTAGGTGATTAGATAAGCATGGCCAAAGCTCACAAGAGTGTTGGGAGCTAGAGATAAAGATATTAAACAGTAGAGAGATGACATTTTACTTGATTAATTTTCTGTCTGAATATCTTATAGGAGGGATAAGAGAGCCCAAAGACATAACTGAAGTTTGCAGCTACCTATATGCATTGGGCTTATGACACAATGAGTACCTGTAGGTGTCCATCAGAGCAGAACCAAACAGGCAAGGTCCAGGAGCACCTAACCATTGTCCACAGATAATTGATGTAATGCGTTTTCAAAAGCACTGGGGTGGTCCTGATGGTCAACTCCCCAATATCTTTTTTAAATTTTTTTCTCTCTTTATTAATTAAGGTATTACATATGTGTCCTTATCACCCCATTGCCCCCCCCCCTCATGCCCTCACCCCCCTGGTGTCTGTGTCCATTGGTTATGCTTATATGCATGCGTACAAGTCCTTTGGTTGATCTCTCCTCCTTACCCCCACCCTCCCCTACCTTCCCTCTGAGGTTTGATGGTCTAATCGACGCTTCTCCCAATATCTCTTTTACCCCATGGGATTCATCTAAGCCAATTCAGCTAGTATTGTTCCCCTTGCAAGTGCTTGGTTTGAGAATGGACGTGTGAGTTAATTAGAAAAGTGGCAGTGGCAGGGAGAAGTGTTCTCACTCAGATTGAGAGAAAAAGACAAAGAGATAAAGAATGACACGCTCGCTTGCTGCTTCTGGATATTGTCGTCTTTGGATGTGACCCCTGGAATAAATACTGTGAACTTGCCTGAGAATGAAGCCAACAAATGGCAGAGGGCAGAGCCAAGAGAATCCAAGAGAAGAAAATTTAGCACCTAGAGAACGTCTACACCTGGAACCCTCTTCTCCCTGTGTTCCTTGTTAAATTGGGCAATTTGAGCCAGAGTTTTCTGTTACCTGAAGCCAGAGACGTCATCACTGATTCCAGCACCATGTTTCCCATGACATTGCCCACTAGATTTCAGGGAACAAGCTTTCTTTTTTTCTAGCCTGGAATTTCCTCCATAAATAATAATATATTTTAATAGTATAAAAAGTCATATGTATGGAGAACTATTTGAAGACTATTTATTCTTCATGATTATTTTATTCAATTTGATTATTCAAGTCAATTGAATCAAAAGACTCATATTTATTCTAGAAAATTTAACTGGATTCCATTTGGCTCCTAAATTGGGTTCATCTTGGGGGCTTTGACATGTGTGAGAACATCAGGCATTCATATGAATGAGATTATTTTTAAGTAGAGGTTGAGGAAAGAGTCTACATTTCAGAGGAAGGGAGAAAGCATGCATGTCTCCTGACCCAGCCCTGTGAATCACTAATGCCCCTATGGAAAGAGTTTGAAGTAAGAAACGAAAGGATCTGCTTTTGCTATAGACTCTTTAAGACAAGCCACAAGCAGTCCTGATTGGTACCTTGGTGAGGAATTATAACTAACAGTAGATGAGAGAGACACTCTCTGCACTTCATTGTTAAACCCAGAGCTCTGACACATTGAGGATTGTAGGGGCTAGAGTCACCTAAAATCTCTTGGTGCTTGGCCCCTTTGGGAATACTGAATAAACATGTCACCTTTGGGAGCCATGACACTGTCAAGGAAGCTCATGCAGAGCACTGAAGATTCATGTAAGAAATGGCCCATGAGATTCATGTAGAAATGGCAAAGGACAAACTCTCAAGTAGTTTCAAGGACAAAGTCTTGAGAATAGAAGCTAGAACAAGAGGGCACGAACTCAGCAGGTGTCACGTGGACATTATAGTCCATGAACTGTGTGTAAATACATGTAAAAGTGACCTGGTGCTTCAAGTGATATCTGAGGCGACTTTATAAGAGATTGGCTCCCATCTGATCAGGAGGGATCTGAGAACAAGTCAACCAGGGGTTACTACTATTAAGTAGTTATTACTATTACTCAAAACTCAGGCTGCATTTTGTTCCCAGGGGGAAAATATTTTCAGCAAGAATGGTAAGCCACCAAAATATGAGAATATGTTCTGGCTCTGAACAGAGCTGAGCTTCTTGCTCTGTATCCTCAGCTTATGTAAAGCACACTATAAACATCTAGAAAACCACCTCTGCCTTCATGGTAAGGATCTTATTGAGAAGATTTGTGTGTCTACCATAAGAAGATTCATGTAAGAAATTGCTTCAGACCTAATTACTAGGAAAAGCATTGTCTTTCCTGAAGAATGTCTGCTTTCTTCTTCAAAGACAATGAGAATATTTTATCCATTCATACTTCTCTAATTCCTTCTGTCCAATGTCACATTAACTTTTCCCTTGTTGTTATTGTCTTATTTGCTCCATATTTTCCCTTGTCTGCTTCCTCCCACAACTTCATTGTGTAGGTATTCTAGTGAACTGCTTATCCTTTAAGAACTGAAGTGTGGTGGTGAGAGGGGTGAGTGAGAAAGATTGAAGAGCTACAAGAAGGTAGGAAGGTTGGCTGAGAGAGAGTGTAGGGGAAGATAAAAATGATGGGAGAAATGAACAGAATGGAAGAAAGAGAAAGAAGGAAGAGAAGGGGGCAGAGAGTAGGTAAAAGAGGAAGAAAGACAAAGGAGAGAAGCAAAGGTATAGAGCGAGGTGGGGCCTTCCTTTGGAAGATGCTTCAGTTTGCAGAGCACCTTCCCAGGTGCTCCCTCACTTGATCCTGCATTTGGAAGATAAGGAAATTCAATGATCAAGGAGATGATGACAAAGACATTTTACCAAGTCAAGCATTAGTAATAAGTGTTAAAGAGAAGACACAAAACTCCCTCCTTTATTTTATAATCAAGTTGTCTTCCTATTGTATGTACCACATGAGGTAACAGGAGAGAACACACACACACACACACACACACACACACACACACACACACATTGTCTCCACAAGGCCCCTTATACATGATCATTGGCATCATGGGAACAGAGGAAGCCCTATATCCTCTCAATGAGCATGGTAGAATATTAGCCTGGATCTAGGTATCAAAGGAATGAGTTGATTTCTCAACACTCAGAGAATCTGGCACTGCCAGGATATAATGGGGGGCCAGGGGTAGGGAATAAGCCTACCCTTGAAGGAAACCTTGGGGGGGGGATCCTGAAGTCCTGACAGGGGAGGGCAGGTGAAAGTAAGCACCCAGATTATTTATTTCTTAAAACATATTAGAGGCCAGACTCAGCTAATGCTAGAAGTAAGATTTAACTTTCAAATAGGCAGAGTTTCCTGGTCAGACTGATAAACACCAATCCCAATTTGAGATTTTTTTTTTACTTTTCAATTTATTTTACAAAGCAACATAGCAAAGGAGGCCCATTAGCCTTTGGAACAGTGTTTTTCAATCAGTGTGCTATAAGAATTTTTCAAACTTGTAATACCTGACTATCTAGTCAGGAGCATATGACCTCTATAAAATAAATTACAACAGCCAACGCAATAATAGCCCCCTGGTATTAATTCCCTGCCTTGAACCATAAATATACAGATCATATAACAGAGCTACATCTTATTGGTCACATTGCATTAATAAGATTGCATCTGATTGGTTAATTCTTGGTACCAGAAATCCTTACATACAAGTATAGGTAACTGATTTTGTAAAAAATCACTTTGGCCTTGGACGGTGTGGCTTGGTTGGATGGGCATCAAGTTGTGCACTGAAAGGTTGCTGGTTGGATTCCTGATCTGGGCACATGCCTGGGTTGCAGGCTCAACCCCTGGTAGGGGACATGCAGGAGGTAGCCAATCGGATGTTTCACTTTCACGGCAATGTTTCTCTCTCTCTCCCTCTTCCTTCTTCCCTCTCTAAAACTCAATAAAAAAATTTTTTAAACTTAGAACCTAACTTTGGAGCAAAGAGGACAGGTAATTATTATTATTATTATTGGTAAATCAATCAAAATTATACCTATTTTTTGTGAGATCAGCAAACAATATAATATCTTTTTTGGTGTGCTGCAGAATTTAATAATTTATGTGTGTCATGATGAAAAAGGCTAAAAATAGCTGCTTTAGAAAATTCTAAAAGATACATAGACATCATTTAACATTGCATAGCACTGTGTTCATTATCATGATGAAACAAAGGAAAATCAGTCTTTGTTCCCATAAAGTTTAAACCTTTGCGGTCGTATTAAATTTGGACATGGGTGTCGTACTGGTCGGAATTAATTTCCATTGAAAGAGCAGTGATACATAACATGCAAGATTATGAAGGATAAACATGATTTATTAATTCTTTTTTGGAACTACGTCACTACTAGTAGAATCACTACAAACGTTATAACTTTCTACGTCAGAGTCAGTATTCAAGGTGCCAAAATAAAACTCTTCATCGTTACTTTCAGATTTGCAGTACACTTCTTTCGGTAACTTTCTTTTTGCCATTTTGGAGTATTATTTTGAAATATCTTAACAAGCGAGAATGCCTAATTACAGTTAAACGTAATTTGTAAAGCTTTATTTGAAATTCTGCGAAGTATCTCCGAAGCTTGTCGATTTCTTCACTCTCAAAAGGCGACTGACTCGCCACGGTGTTTTGCATGGCGAGTGTGGAACGACCGCGTTTGTTTATATTGAGTTTCGATATCTCCCATTTGTCAGAGCAATGTTTTGGTTCGTGACAAGGTCGCTTAGACACTTAAGAGCTTTCAGAGAAATTATGAACTGATACATGAATGAATAGAGTTAAGATTCGTACGGTTCCTTGCTGTGGTGGCTGAGAGCAGACATACGACCGGAACGGTAAAAAAGCTTTGGTGGCTGAGAGTAGACAAACGACAGCAAAGGGTTAAAATCTAGCTGACTCATGAAGGTAAATACACAGGATAAGTCAACTCTCTAAAGTTACTCAGCAAAACGTTTCCCTTATTCACACATCAGAGGCTACCTTTAGAAACTTAAAGCATGGTCATGGCTCACTTACTCACTGGAACCCTAATCCTGGAACACAGTCCTCTGTTTCAAATACAATAAATGTCATAATAAAACACCCACTCACCATAGGTGGTGAACACACGAAAATTAATTCCAATTGATGTATTAGGGCAAATGGTGAGTAAAATATGGTCTGGACAATTCATTATACCAATTTTCAAAGTACTGGGCTCTGCGTATTTAAAATTAAATGGGTGTGGGGGAGAGAAGATGAAGCATAGCAACTTAGATAAAGGAAATGGTTTGGATAACTTTATTAAACTCACCTTTAAAAAAAAACACAGACAAATGGACAGGTCAACAGGCCGATGACAGGTAAGCAATGAAGCAAAAATGTAAAAGGCAATCCATATTGCTGCTATTGCTCTTTGGTGATTGATGGTGCTCACTCCCATTAGCTACATATTGTCATCTCACCTTAAGTGAGACTGAAAACTACCTCAGGGACTGCCAGGGAGGCAGGAAACTACTTAAGTAAAAGTAAACATAAAATTCTAGTTCTATCTTATTTGTTTGCTTGTTTTTATCTTTACCAGGGTTACATAAATAAAGTAGTCTATATGAATGGCCATGGGTGAAAAAGTAAATTTTCAGCCACAGTGAAAATAAAAAGTCAAGGAAATAAATACACAAGAGAAATGTCTGAAATCTGAATAAATATTACAGTTACTAATAATATACATAGATACAGAAAGCTAATAAATCCTAGGTGCCAACCAGCTGATAAAACGTAATAAAAGAACTCCAAGTAAACAGAAATCTTGAAGTTTGTAAGAAATAAAGAAAGACAGGAAGAAAGAAAGAAGAGAGGAAGAAAGAAAGAAAGAAAGAAAGAAAGAAAGAAAGAAAGAAAGAAAGAAAGAAAGAAAGAAAGAAAGAAAGGAAGAAAGAAAGAGGAAGAGAAAAAGAAAGAAAATTATTTCATTAGCTAAATTTGATAACCATGTATTTCATCCCAGAAAAAAAGAAATTCTGATTTCTTAATGTTAATTTTAAATTGTGATGTATACTCACCTTGAACTTGAGAATAAAGGAAGTGGTGATTCTAAAATAAACATTGCTGTCACATGTCAGTGGTCCCAGGGAGATAACATGGGTTAGGAGGAAAGATAGGAAACCCAGATTTAATATCCTTTGGGAAAACTAATGAACTGGTAATTTACTTCACAAGACTAGAGAAAGTGAAAAGTCAGCTCAAAACACAAGAAAATGCTTTGTTCCCAAGTTTCTTTAGAAAGTAATTGCTCCTCTTGAAAGCAGTGAATGTAAATAAACATAATTTTTAAGGAACATTTATACCAATGGATTTTGATATTCCTATATATTTTAGCTTTTGTAATACTTTCCATCCTCTCTCTGCCCAATCTGTGATTCTTGCTTCCACATCCCTTTTTTAACTTAAGAATATATGTTGAAGGAGACAAAAAAAAAAGTAAATTAAAAATCCTTTACAAATCTCCATTAACTATCTTAGAGGGGGAGCTTGTATTTCATTGACTGTAGTTTATGCAAATAGGCTCAGAAGAATTAACATATTGGAAGGAGCTGACATTTGTCCTGATATATTGAATCGTTAGCATGACAGAATCACTTAAGCTGGATTCACTAACATCAGGTTTCCTCTCATTATTGACCCCTACAGAGTAGGCTCTGACAAGTGGAACTGCTGCAAAGTTCATTAATAATGTGGAATAAATCAATTGTTCAGGAAATACTGAAAACAGATGACACTGAACTCGTACATTTTGCAAGTTCAGCACAAATCCATCTTCACCAAGGACACAGAATCTCCCCATGTCCTTTTCTGACCTACTCATGGATCCTGGTCTTTAGTCCCTCATTTCCTCAAGCGTCCCAAATGTGTACAGATCCTCAACCCCATTGGGAACACAGTAGGCCAATGGCCATTCAAAACCAAATAGCTTCAGGCATGAAAAAAAGAATATATAGAGGCTTTTACAAGATTTACAAACATTCAGTGTGACGGCCATGATTTAGGGTTGTGCTTGAGCTTTATTCACTTTATGGTGAATTTTTCAAATGTATGGTTTCTGTTGCCCTAAACCTTCACTAGCAAGAACCCAGCTTGCAAGGGTTAAAAGACATTATCAGGAATAAGATGCAGGGTCAGCTACTTTTAGGATGTGAAGACTTTCTTACTGGAGGTATCAGACCCTACGGCTATAGGCAACAACATGTCTTTTAATTATAATCTGCTTTTATCACCAGCATCACCTCACAACACTCTTCAAATTTTAATCACTCAAATAACTGTCACTTAGAAGTTTTAGTTTAATATGTCTGCAGTCCAAAAAAACTGTACCTGTGTGTTTCTGTTATACAATATAATCAGCTTGTGTTAGTCTATGCTATTGGAGACAGAAATAACATGGATAAAGGAAATCCACAGAGAATCCAAAAATAATCTGATTTTAGCAAATAGATTCAACTTCTCACCCACCAAGCCTTAAATTGAAGCTCCTTTAGTTGATTGATTTTTCCCTCCTCAGAATTGCTTAATACAAATGCTAATGAGCAGTGTAATAACCAAATGGAGGTGGAAAGAGAAAAAATAAGAGAATCAACAGAAGAGAATAATCTAGGACACTGGCCATAATCTCCTGAGAAAATTATTACGATTTTTAAACAGGTGAGTCATACTTTATTCCTCTATGTTTCCTTTTTTTCTTTATCAGACTACATTTTTTTAAGTGAGCTCCAACATTATAGGCATTACACACAAGATTCGTTGAGAGAAAAATGGACATGAAAACCTTTCCGTTAAACCTGTTTTTTGGAAAGGTGGGTAGGTCGTAGTGAGGGAAGGTATTAACAGTGTTTCTATAAAACCTAAATTGCCTTGATATTTAGGAGTTATGTCAACTGGTTTTTTAAACAGGGTAACTATAAAGATGTCATATGTCTCAGAACTTCTTTGAAGTGATTGACGGAAGTCCAAGAGCACATAGAACTGAGACTCCCTCTGTGAGTGTGGTCTTCCCTGGTCCCAGCTGGTGCCTTCTCTCTCAAGCCTCAACACAAATTTCGTTTCTTCAGAGAAACCATTCCAGACAAGTCTTCCCTATTATTCCTTATGTTCACACCCTTTTTATTTCCTTTCTAGACCTTATTATATTATAATTTCTATATTTGTTCATATATTAGCTCCCTTCAATTTTTTTCGCTCCCACCTTATTAAAATGTAAGCTCCATGAGGACAGTAATATTATCGATATTTTTAATCATAGTGACATAGTGGATGATAATAAATACTTGTTGAACGAATGAATAAATAAGAATGTGAGTACATACATCCAGCTATCCATTCATTAATGTTCTCTTTGTTTATTAGAATTTTGTATAAAAACTCATTCTAATTGCAGTTTTCTTGTACACTCTCCAAAACCAAAGTAGTCCAAGCAGCTTTCAATTCTGAGCAAAAGAATTCTGTGTAAAAAATATTTCAGCAGCCTCTGTTTTAAGTGTAAAATTTTCATTACAGAGAAGATGAGTAGTTCTCTCTTTTGTTAGGAAAGCAAAAGAAAAAACTCTTTAAGTTTCAACTGAGAATGAAGTAAGAAGAAATTGGGTTCTTCTTTAAAATGAAATAGCCCAGAGAAATAACTTACGAAAAGTGTTCAGTACCAAAGTGTTTAAGATGACATGGGTTAGTCACACTAACCATATGGTAGTAATCATTTCTCAGTGTTTAAGTGTATTAAATCAACATGTTTTACGTCTTAAATTTATACAATGTTATATCTCAATTAAATATTTTTTAAAATAAATCACACTTAAACTGTCTTCCATAACTCTTTGCAAAATATAATATACTTTCCAACCTATTGTCCCTTTAAAGTTCCAAGCACAGTTTTATGCTGATTGAAAATATTAATGTTTGACTTCTAGGCCTAATCCCCTATGTAATTGATGCAAAGAAAGTCTGAGACCCCAAAACTAGGATAACAACTAGGACCTTTCCAAATTAAAACAAAATACTATCATGTTTGTAGAATTCCATTTGTTTCATTCTGTATTGCAGGGGCAAGGGGTGGGGGACTGGAGATGTTAGTCAAAGGTACAAACTTACAGTTACAAAATGAGTAAGTTCTGGGGGACTAATGTACAGCATGGTGATTATAGTTAATAATACTATATTATATACTTGAAAGTTCCTAAGAATGGAGCTCTTAAATGTTTTTCTCACACACACACACACACACACACACACACACACACAACTATGTGAGGGGATGGAGGTATTAATGCTATGCTGATAATCAATTCACAATCTATAAATGTATCAAATCAACATTTGTACACCTTAAACTTACACAAGTTATATGTCAATTACTAGTATATCTCAATAAAGCTAGAAAAAACAAATATTTTTAATAGAGAAAATAAAAATGAATTAATTTTAAAACAATAAAGTATATATATACATTCAACAAAAGAAAAGCCTATAGTCTACTTTTTTAAATGACTAACAAAAGTACTCTTAAATATTTAAAGTTAAAATAAAATCTTTAAATTATGTATGACTTTTACAATCCCAGCTTCAATAATTTTTTCAATTAACTAACCAAGTAGCATCCCTGACATTTTAGAAAAGAGGGCTTCTATTGTATCAATAAAGAAAAAAAATCAGATTGTCATGAGAACGCTCACTAACTGTATTATATACTAAAAAAAAATAGAATAATAACTTCACTGTGGTGACAGGAAGTTGGAAATAATCCAAGTGTTCATCACCTGGTGAGTAAACAGGCAAAATGTGATGGAGAACCCCATGGAGTACTTGGGACACTTCAAAGCATGATATAGATACAGTAACATGGATCATTCCTAAAGGCAAGTAATAACTGAAGGAAATTAAGCAACACAATGAAATATATATTGCACAATAACTTCTATGTAAATTAAAAATATAAATACAGAGCAACAATACACTTTTAAACAAAAATATATACATTAAATGCATTAGCATGTTTGCCCAACGGGAAAGGAGAGAGAGTTATCAGAAGTAAAAGGTAATAAATACAAAAATACATAGATTCACACATACATATATACATACACATGCAAACACCTGCATTCATACCTACACACATATATTCCAGAGATGGCCTTTGCAAAGACCAATGATGATAATGAGGAGTATGATTTACTCAGCCCTCTACACCTCTATTCAAAGTTATAAATAGCGCTGGCTGAGTGGCTCAGTTGGTTGGAGCATCGTTCTTACACCAAAAGGTTGTGGGTTTGACTCCTGGTCACAACCTAGGTTGCAGGTCCCCAGTCAGAGTGTGTATGGGAAGCAACCAATTGATGTTTCTCTGACACCTATGCTTCTCTCACTCTCTCCCCCTTCCTCTCTCTGAAATCAATTTAAAAAAAATATCCTCAATGCCCTGGGTTACTTATTTTTTTGTCTTATATTTACAGACTGAAACCATAATTCTACCCATCATTTTCTTTGACAGAATGAAAATTTCTATCAAAAACTGGCAAAATAATTTAAATTCCATGTCCTGATGATCTAATATAAGGAGCTTATTTGGTTAGGGAAAAGCAGTCCCACACAGTAATTCACACATTTCTTTCAATGTTCTACAGCTCTCTGAATACCCATCAAATTTTATTTTAACAGGTATCTATATGGTACTAAATATATATCAGAGACCCTTCCAAGTACATCACAATTTAATTCATTTAATCCTCCTAACACTTCTATGAGGTAGGTACTGCTATTACCACATTTTACAGAAGATACTAGAGTAAGAAGTAGAAATAGGTTATTTAACTCACCCAAAGTCCAAAGTCACATAGCTAGTTAAGTGGCAGAACCAGAATTTGAACCAAGGAGGGCTGAGCCTAGAGTGTATCGGCTTACTCCTTACACTAAGCAAAGCTACCTCTTAGATGAAGTAGAAGATCCAGATGATAAAATGTCTGTACTAATGCAGACCCAGAGTCTGTGCCTTCCTATACTTAATTAACATGTGGCAATATGGAAACATCATCAAATATGAGCAAGACACTATTCTAGACACAGTGCATACCATTGTGACTTCTAATTTAGTGCTCATACTAAAGAGGAAGCTTCAGCCCTGGCCGGTTTGGCTCAGTGGATAGAGCATCGGCCTGCGGACTCAAGGGTCCCAGGTTCGATTCTGGTCAAGGGCATGTACCTTGGTTGCGGGCACATCCCCAGTAGGGAGTGTGCAGGAGGCAGCTGATCAATGTTTCTCTCTCATTGATGTTTCTAACTTTCTATCCCTCTCCTTTCCTCTCTGTAGAAAAATCAATAAAATATATTAAAAATAAAATAAAGAGGAAGCTTCATGTCACACAGCTAGTAGGTAGGAAAGGAAGGATATGAATCCAAGCAAAGCCACCTTTCTGCATGATTCCATGAAAGACCATCCATATTGTAATCTGTGTGAATAGCATCCCTGATACATGCTGGCCATGAACCCGGTACTCTTTCTACTGCAGAGCCTTCGAATCAAATAAGGCCGTATAGCATAATCAAACACAGTGACAAATGACTCTGCAAGGCTTTGCCATGGATTGACATTTCAATTCTATTAGACCTTGCATACGTAATGCTCAGATTCTTAATTCAAGAATATGATTTCAGCCTGCTCCCTTTGTCCCATGTCTATGGTCTTCAAATTACAAATTCCATCAGGCCACCACAACATTATAAAATTCATTAAGTATTTAGGGAAACCACTCTGACAGATATTCCACAGTGTTGAAAAATCTCTTCACTCTTAGTAGAATAATCAAAGCATAATTGGGTTTCTTTGATAGCATGTAATCAATGTTAGTAAGCATTTCCATAACCTTATCATTTATTCATTCCTTCTTCCATTCATCTAAGAGTTAGTCAGTTTTCATGATGTGCCAGATATTGTTTGTAAATGTTCTACCTATTATTCAACTAACTTTAAATTTAGCCAGAAAATTCTATAATTATGTAACCACAATATATTTGAGGTGACTTCTACCATCTCATTATATTCTTTTCAGCGGTTCATCTTTCTTTGCTCTATTGATTACTTTTGTTAGCATCTTTCTACCCGATTGCTGTCTCCTGTCGGAGACAGTAAACACTACAATCTTGGGATCAGTTACTTCTCTGCATAATCAAAAGGCAAGTGGTACAAGAAGACACAGTGGGGGCCGTCGCGGGATGTGCCCATCCCCAGGGGAGAGGGTGTGTGTGCAGGTGTGTAGGAAGAGTTCTACCTGAGGACCTGTTTTCCTGGCACAGGGCAACGTCAGAATCATGTAAAGCCCTCACCAACCAAACACTGCCTTGGAGTTTTTCTCAGGATATCTTAACCTTTCTACCATCCCACCATGCTTCCAAAGGGAAATACATAAGTAAATTATGGTCACTGCCTAGTGAAAGAGAAGACTATATAATAAGAAGGAAGTGTTTTTGAACCCCCAGAAACTAAGAATAGATGACTTCAATTCTTTTAATAGTTATACATGATACAAACAGAATAACAATAATGTACACATACAATGTACTTTCAATGTGCTAGGCCCTATTCGAAGTGATGTCCATATATTTAATTTCATTAAATCATCACAACAACTCTATCAGGTTGGTCAGTTTTTATCTCCTCCTTATGAGGAAGAAAAGAGAAAAAATCTGGGGAAAGTCCTTTAAAATAACTAACAATTAATGAGCACTTACTATGTGGTAAGCCCTATCCTTAGAGGTATTAATGCATTGAATCTTCAAACTGCCACCCCCATTTTACAGGAGAGAAAACTGAGGCACAATTAATAAAGACTGGAGCTGAGATTCAAACGCAGACAATCTGGGTCTAGGTCCCACACTCTTAAGCACTGCTCTATACTGCCAGGCACTGGCAAATGGCTAGCAGAGGAAAGCATGCTGGCTTATCATTTCCATAATTCAAATAACAAACTAATATTATACCTAGGAAAGATCAATACTTTAAAGGTATATTACATGCAACTAATCTTAATCCTGGTTGAGGTATCTACACACAACTACTAAGTAATTGCATATCCAGATAAGAGTTCAGTCATCCCATCCTCTAAGAAGCCTTTTCTCACCTGCTCTGCCACTGACCTCCTCCCCGACATAGGTAATCACTGCCTCCTGTGCACCTCATAACTCCTCTATTGTTATACTTCTATCGTTCACTCTGGGACTATAATTTCTCTATTGCACATTTTCTCCCTCACTAGACTCTGTCTTCTCTAGGTCAGGGACTTTATCTTGTATTAGTTCTCTATTCCTCGTAATATGCACAATGTCTGGCACAGAGTTGGCCTTGTACTACTATTTGTTTGATGAATAAATCAAAGAATAAATAAATGATCCACCTTTTGAGGAAATAATAGTCATTGACATAGGTGGTCCTAGTCTATGATTCATATTTTTAGTAATAGAATTATGAATTCAATGAGACCATAAAGCTAATGAGGTCAGGAGGATCTGGCACCGAGACAGATGGAGTCCAGCTGCCCACAGCTGTATGAATGAGCCCAGCTGAGCCCAGCCCAAATCTATGGGACAACACAGCTGACTCATGAGCACTAATGGTTGCTGTTGTTTCAAGCACTGAATGTGGGGGTGCTTTGTCATACAGCAATAGCTATCTCACAGAGGCAACTTTGAAAAAGAATGTGTTGTGAGATTTGTTGATATATTGAAAGAGACAGAAATGAAGTTTAAACCCAAAAGGTAATATAAAATAACCAAAACATCCCCTCAGATCAATATCCACTGTATGTTGTTACATTTTATATTTAAGAGATGATACATTCAGAACCTTTGCTGTGTTCAAAATCCACTTTAGTACTCCATAATCTCAGAAAGTACTTATCCATTCGTCAAACATTCTGGTGTCTATTACGTATCCAACACTGTCTTATACTCTAGAAATACAGACAATAATAAGATATTCCTCGGCCTGAAAGTATTTTACATTAGTACCTTACACTAGTAAGGGACACAGATCTATCAGAAAAGAAGTACAATAAAATGTTACAGGTGCCATGACAAACACACAGTGAAGGCTCAAAGGAGGGAGTGGTCAATTCTGCACATTTGGATTGGGAGGCAGCCAGGGGACAGAGACCAGGAAAATCAGGACAAGCTTTAGAAAGAATAACCCCTTTGAGTTAAACCTTCCTAGATGAGTATTTGTTCTCCAGCTGGATGGAGAATATTCCAGGCAGAAGTGAACAAAGTCAGAGAAAAGTGGGTCCTTCCTGTGCTCTTAGGAGCTGCAGATAGGGTGACTGGAACATTTGATGCCAGGTGAAGCTAAGGGAGAAACAAGGTTAGAGAGGTGTGCTGTCACCCTTCCTTGATTAACCCACCTTGCACTTGAACAATGCCACAGGAATCAAATTCTTCACCGGCATCCTTTTGCAAATTGGGTAAAATAGTCACGCCTTACTATGTGTACCAAGGCCTTACCAGCCTCATGCGTTCTTGGTGTTCTATTCTAGGCGCTCACATTGCTCATGATCTCTTTTGTGCCTTGTGTAACCTGTTCTCTTTGCATATAATTATCCTCCCTATCTTCTTTGTCTGCCTAATCTAGAGGTCTCAACCTGGTGGTAGGTGAGCTATTTTCAGCTTATGGTCATGTTTTGTTTGGTCCATAGAGGGCTTAATTTTTAAATTAAATTATTTTCCAACAGTGAAAATTTTGAATAATTAAGAGAGGTTTGAGGGGAGTTTGATTTCTGGCTCCTCTAGGGGGAAAAAGGACTATCTAGCTATTATTTCTGAAAAAAAAAATTGGTTGGAGTCTCCATCACTCTCTAATATCTCTTGAACACTGAGGCTGCATAACACTTACACGATTGTCCTTTTTTTTAATGGAAAAGCAAAAAGTGTAATGAATACCGTGGACACCAGATCCAGGCTGTGTATGTTTGAGTCCTGGCCCTGCTACTTCAGGGCGACGTGACCTTAGGCCAGTTGCTCAATTTTCTTGTGCCTCAGTTTCCTCAACAGTAAAACAGAGATAATAATAATAATAACAATCGTGAAAGTTCAATGAGTTAATACAAATAAAGTGCCAAGAACACTGACTGTCTTATACTGAATCGCTGTTTTGTGTTTTGCATTTACATTTGTTCCTGTTGCTCTAGGAATTGGAGCTTGCAGTCCGTAGCCTAACCAAGCCTTACTGTCCTTTTAACAGTAGCTCAGAGACCACTTTTTTCTGTGTGTCATATTAGTGCTCCTGAGTGTGCCTGCCCTGTTTATTTGGTTATATGCCTGCCTCTCTCATCAGACGAAGAGTTTTACGAGAGCATAGACCATGTCTTATTCATTTTTATTTTAATCTCCTGCTCCAAGCACAGTGCCAGCTACATAAAACTGCTCAATAAATGTCACTGAATCAATGATAATGTCTCCTACTCTAAATACCTTAAAGCACTTATGTGAAGCTTGATTTGTATTAAGTAATTTGTTCTTATTTGTCTGATGCTTTATAGACGTTCTTCCATCATCCCCTGCATGTGCGCCTTTGTGACTGGATGGCAGAGTCTAACCTTCTTTCTTTTGAATTAAGCCTCCACACAGGACACAGTGAATGAGCTCCTATTTGGACACGCACACACACACACGCCACATGCAACAGAATTGTAAATGTCCGAAGGGTGGTGGAGTGGAATTCTAAGAACTGGTCATATCTCATACAATGTCACTGGCATCCAGAATTAGATGGAGGGTACAAATGAATGGGGTTCATTAGTTGTTGCTCTTTTTTTTAACCTCTAGTTCATCTACCAGTGATGACAAGAAGCACATAAAAAGGATTCTCTAAGCTCTAGAAGTAGCGAGAGACAAACAGAATAACGTTTACATGGAGGAAAGCAAAGGAAATTAATATTTATTGAGCAATAATTATTTATATAATATATCACATACATGACATCTAATTTCCCAAAAGAATAGGAAGTACCTACCTTCGTATATGAGGAAACTGATGCTTCAAGGAGTTATGTCAGTTACTTAAAGTCACACAGCCTATAAGGGTTAAAACAAAATGTTGGACCCAGGTTTGCCAGTTCAACATCCCAACACCCATGCTTTCCCCACTACTCCATCCCCCCCGCGCCCCACCACCAGCAGCAGATTGAGAAAGGGCACCCTAGCCTCCCATACAGGATACGGGGTAATCAATTATCCAATAGAGAAGAAATAAATACAAATGCAACAGAGACCAGAAGCTAAACATGAAATCCCATTTTTAATACTATCACTAAAAATAAACGGAGCACGGGAGAGCTCCAAAAGAGAGTCTCCCATGTAACAGTCATTGATCTTTTCTCCCATCTTATTCAGCATGAAAAAATGTTCTCCTCTAGCCTGTGTAACACGGAGGGATCCAGGAAGTTTTGGAATGCGGATTCCAGGCAATTCATGCATGAAGGGTGGGAGCAATAAGTAAATAGTCAAGTGGGCACATCCTCCCTTTGCAATAAGCCAGAGAAAGAGGCAGAATGGTTTTCGTAAGTGACAAACTCATCATTTCCAAAATAATAACTCATTGTGCTACATCTTAATGATTTTGAAACACTGGTTTCTAATTTTTCTTCTTTTCTTAAGTGAGAGGAAACATGTAGCTGATAATGACTACCCCCATTTCTCCAGTGTCTCAGAGAGCTATTGGACAGCTGTTTTACTTCTGGAGTTGAATCAAGCAGCTGTGGCTACAAGATCTGGATATTCTGTCTAGAGATCTGGCCTGAGGGGTCCACTGATGTATTTTAAGAAAGTTTTTCAACTCTACCAACTTCTCGAACAATAGCTAACTTTTATTGATGTACCAGGCGCTATGCTCAGTGTGTCATACAGGTTATCTCACTTAACCCTCATGACAGTCCTAAGTATTAAAACTGGTATCATCCCAAATGTTGTAAATGAGGAAATTAAGGCATAGAGATATTCAGAAACTTAAGGAAGTCACAGAGTTAGGTAGCAAAGTGGTGACACCAGGATATGATAGTTGAGTCAATCTAAATGTTAACTGAAATCATTGCTGCAAGACGCCAGCCTTCACACACAAATGACTGTGAAGTTCCTAATAAGGAATGATAGATAATCCATGAACCTGGGGAAATTACCTTTCTTTAAAAATCCAATCTTTATTGTTTAAAATATTATATATGTCCTCCTTTTTCCCCCATTGACCCCTTCTTGCCCTCCCTCATCTCCTGCCCCAGGCCTTCACCACCCTATTGTCTGTGTCCATGGGTTATGCATATATGCATACAAGCTCTCTAGTTGATCTCTTCCCACCCACCCATCCCCCTCCACCTTCCCTCTGAGATTCCACAGTCTGTTCCATGCTTCTATGTCTCTGGACCGATTTTGTTCATCAATTTATTTGTGTTCATTAGATTCCACATATGAGTGAGATCATGTGATAGGAAATCACTTTTAATAGCTATGTCCATCACAGATCAAGGATGGAGAAGCCAGTTGGGAAGGGTAAACAATAAGATCTTTACTTTTAATGTCTCATCCTGACTCATCCCAGGCTAGAATAGTTAGTTCTTATGAAATGAGATCTTGCACTCAGGGTTGGTGAAGACCACATTTTTGCTATTAGGAATTTAGGATTATGTGATTCTATACTTGAACTCCTACTAACTTTCTGGATTTTATCAGGCACTGTGATCTATTCAAACATAATGTATGTGTCTGGTTGAAGATTAGAAAAGCTCAGTAAGAAGGAAACCAGTGGCACAGACTATGGCAGAGAAGGGTAAAAGTGTGTGGGTGTAGATGTCAAGTGGGAAGAAACCTGGAAGAAAATTACAGCAAAAAGCAAAGTGATTCATCAGTGATATCAGATGACAAGAGTGATCAGAATCTACAGATGGGGCACAATTCCAAATCTAGTTTGTTATCAGGAGAAAGTGATGCAAAGGGAATGCCTGAACAGGAACTCTTGAGTGACAAGATAATCAAATATAGTTTCTTTGATTTTGTTTTCTAGTGTCTGAAGATTACCCAAGATAGTCTAGTCTTCATCCTTTTTTTTTTGTCTTCATTCTTGAACACATGTTCAGTGTGGGGTCCTTAAAGACAAGTTCCATGCTTACAATAAATTCTTTCAAAGGCTGGAACTTCAAATGACCAGATGTACTATCATTTTTGTGGGTATTAAACAGATGAACTCTGAAACTCAAGGGAAACCTTGACTAAGATAATTTTAACTTTTGTCTATAATACAAGCAAGTTGCATAACCCATTAGGGTCAGTGAACTTATGAATATCAAATAGGTGAAACAAAACAGTCTGGTTGATGAGGGCAGCCCAGAGGCACATCTCTGCCCCTCCAAACACTCCACAAAATTATGCCAGTCTCTGCTCTAAAGATTCTATTGATCACGATCATCCTAAGGTCGGTCAACTTTTCCCTTGTTATAATACTAAAAAAATGAAATAAGAATAAATTTTAAGTACTATAAAATATATTAATACTAAAAAAGGTGACTAAGGAATACCACAAAATTGGAGAATCCTTTAGTATTCCTGTTATCATAGAAAGTGGACCTATCTTCTGAAAATGTATTCTAAGGACAAGTTCATGCAAATTAGTCCTAGAAATAATTAAGAACTACAATCCCTACTGTACCTATATCAAGTACAAAGGCAAGACCAGACTTAAAGATTATTTGTATCCTGAGGTTCTTTCTAAGTTTTTTACTCATTTTCTTCTCACTTGAGTTCACAAGAGATCTTGTGAATTGAAAGTCAGCCTTTTTAATTTTTAGTTGTTTTTATATTGGGACCAAGGAGTTCTATAAATGAAAAAACAAAACTGTTTCCATATCCAGATTTATATCAGGAACAAAAATTTACTAAAATATGTTTTATGTGCAATATTTTTAACTTTTCTAAAGAGCATTTCCTTATGGTTTGCTATTTAATCCTAGAATAAGGGGGTCTATTTGTGAATATTTTAGAAGTGGCACTCAAAAACTTACCAACAACTTGAATTAAAATGGATGAACCATAAAAATACTGTTTCCTGTTACAAAAATAAACAACAAAAAATTGTGAAATTACATTTTAGTAAGTGGCTGGATCTAGCACACGGAAAGGCTCACCCTGTAGAATAGGGACTAGAATTAGGTTGTGCCTATTGGTTGCCAGTGTCAGCTGGGAGTCCTGTGTGGATCATGATTCAGAAGACACTCTGGACTCACCTTGAAGAGTGCCCTGCTTGGCCACAATGTCTACTATGATCCTGGTGTCAGGGAGAAGGAGTAATAGGTTGGGTGTTTTTTATTGCTAATTTAGGTCCTAAAAAACATAAGATATTAGGGATTAATAAATCTGCATGGTACATGTATGGCAAAATAGGCTAATAAGTGCTGAAGTAACAAATATAACCCCAAATCTCTGTGACTAAGCCCATAAAGGTATGTTTGTCAGTCATGCAAAGTCTATACCATATTGAGCAGCCCTCGTCCATCTTGTAGCTGGACCACCTGAACATTGGCTTACAGGGTTGCTCTGGTCAAGGAAGGATAAGTAGGAAGATAGTAAAATCTTAAAAGGCCCTTCCAGACACTGACACACATCAATGACACCTTCCTCCCATGGGTCAGAATCCCATCACAAGTCCCCAACCTACAGAAACCCATGGATATTGGATGAGTGTTAACAGTCTCTGCCACAGTACATAAAGGCAACATATGAAACAGATTCTGGGCTTCTTCTATGACAGGGAAGCTAAGGTTATTCAATTAATCCAACTTGAAAACTGGTCATGAGCCAACAACTAGATATTGTCTAACTCGAGACCCTTACTCTTTTGCCCTAAGAGTTAATACAGTGTTAAAATCCAGGTTCCAGCAGAAAACAGAACCCAACACAGATGTTTCAAGAGATTTTAATGAAGAAACTATTTATGAAGTGTGTAGAGAGTTAAGGGAACCACCACTGGGTGATGAGGCACCCAGAAACCTGTAGTATCAGGAAGATGTTACCACCTATAGTTCATTCTTGAAAGTGAAAGAAGAAGAAACAGTGTCACCAGAGCTCAGGGACTAGGAGGAGGAGCAGCCACACAGAAGCTATAGTCCTAGAGGGATGCAGCCACTGCCAGAGACCATGAACAGAGCATAGATGGAATGGGGAAGAAATACCCTGACGCCCCTCTCTCTTCCAGCTTTCCAGTCTCCCATGGCCAAACAACAGAAGCTAGCTGACTTGGAGGCCAGGGTGAATTTGTCTATGATGGTCAGCCCACAGAGGCAGTGAGCAAAGCAAAAAAGGAGGAGTGTGTGTGTGTGTGTGTGTGTGTGTGTGCGTGTGTGTGTGTGTGTGTGTGTGTGTGTGGTGTGTGTAGGAGGGTGCAAGGGGGGGTCAGGGAAGTCTGCCAAACAGAAAATAACCCATTAATAGGCCATGGACAAGACAACTGAAATATGAAAATAAAAAGAGACAGCTTTTGGAGAAATAAGATTTATCAATTCCCATTTTAATGAGCTATATCCTTTTTACCATTCCAATGGGCTCAATTCCTAGGTTGGCTATGCAAGTAAAAGAACTATGACAATGGCAATCTATAGAAAGCACATGTATCCTAGCAAAAATATCAGCTAAAATGAATGCACTCATATCAAAAAGACTCTAGGGCCCTATCAAAAGGAGACCCACAAAGGAGTGGAGACCTCCTTACACCATCTATTTATTCATCTACTAAATCAGCAACTATCTTTTGATTATCGATTAAGTGCCAGGCACTCTACTAAGCAGTGAAAACACAAAGATGAACAAGACATATGTGGTCTCCTCTCCCTCATGGTGAATAACCTGTGCGAAAGGCTGAAGCAGAGTAAGCAAGGGTAGGGTGCTTCAGATGGATTTGGAAAGAAGGCCTGAACCAGGTCATTAAGTGCTTTGGAGTTCACAGTAGGAAGAGGTTATTTTACTTTAATTTCAATGGGAAGCCATTGAAGGTGTGAGGCCATGACTATCACTGCACTTAGAATAAAATTATCCATTGAGGATTCGAGACAATCAATCCATTCTTGCTGCTCTGCAAAGAGTGGACTGGAGGGAGGCATCAGTGGAGGCAGGAGTGCCAGTTAGAAGCTTTTTTCAGAGTCCATGTAAAAGAGGTCATGAAATGGACCAGGGTGGCAGCTGTAGAGATAGAAGTACATACATTCAAAGTATATTGTCAAGGAAGATTTGATTTGTTACCACTTGTTAAGATCAGAGTAAGACCAGCCTCCAACCTGGAAGAATCTTCATAAATCCATGAGTCTTACACATCCATAACTAGCATTATGGATGGTCTCTGGTCTCAATAATGAACCTTCGTAAATTCGCTGGATATATTAGTTTTCCAGGGCTGCTCTAACAAATTTCCACAAACCTGGTGGCTTAGAGCAACAGAAATTTCTTCTCTATGGTCTGGAGGCCAAAAGTGTAAAACCAAGGTCCATGGGGTTGGTTCCTTCTGGAAGATCTGAGGAAAGTTATTCCATGCCATTCTCCTAGCCTCTGGTGGCTGTGGGCAATCCTTGCATTCCCTGGCTTGTAAATACATCACTCTAATCTCTGCCTCTGTCTTCACATGGCCTGCTTCCCTGCATGTCTCTGTATCTCAAAGCTCCCTCTCCTTTCTCTTATAAGGACATTAGTCATTGGACTTAGGGCCCATTCTATATCCAGGATGATTTCTCCTCCAGATCCTTAACTTAATTACATCTGCAAAACCCTGTTTCCAGATAAGGTCACATTCACAGATACCAAAGATTAGGACTTGGACACATATGTTATGGGGTTACACAATTCCACCCACTACCCTGAGCTTTTGGTTTTCTATGTATAATGTGAGAATTACATCAAATAAAATCAGATTAAATAACGCTACTGAATACCATTTATTATTCAAAGTACTATATAAATGGTTATTATTAATATATAAACATTATTTTATCTATTTGAATGTCAGATTTAATAGTTAACATTATTTAATTATATGTTTTCTTACAAATAAAATTTTAAGAACAATACCAAAACGAGGTATATTTCACGTGTATTTATCTACTGAATGCTGTTAGCAATTGGCTATCTATATATATTAAACCCTAATATGCAAATAGACCAAACGGCAGAACAACCAAACAACCGAACAACCAGTTGCTATGATATGCACTGACCACCAGGGGGTGTGCTCAAAACATGGTGGGCATGAGCAGCAGGTGGCAGAGCATGGAACATGGTGGGCATTGGCCGCAGCGGGATGGTGGAGCAGGTGAGCGGGGGCGCCAAACCAAGGTGGGGCGATGGTCACTGTCATCGGGGCAAGCCTCTGGTGGTTACTGACACGGGGTTGGGGGCCTCAGTAGGAGAGGTGGGTGGGGGCATGGAGGATGGGCCAAGACCCGCCCCTGTGCCCACCGCAGCCTCGTGGCCCACAGTTCCTTTCAAGGTGCACGAATTCATGCACTGGGCCCCTAGTAAATAAATATACTTCTATATAAACAAATAAAAGATATGGAAAGGTGAGAGGAAGAAAGAGATAACAAGAGGGAGTAAGAGGCAGAGGAAGGAGGGGAAAGAGGAAGGAAGGGAGGAAGGAATAAAGGGGCGGGAGGATCCCTTTCTGTACTAATACCATTTTCCTTCTCTGTTCAAATGATCTAGACCTAAAGAAAGGAAGACCAGAGGCAAAATGTAAAAAGAAACAAGAAGCTAATTCTATGAAGCACTGAGCTTAGTGTTTTAAAGCTATTATTGCATGTAATATACTCCACAGCCCAGTGATGTTGACACCATTTCCTCCTCATTTAACACCTGAGCTTTACAGCGATTATATAACTTGCCCAAGGTCATGTGGCTGCCGAGAAAATGGCAAACCTGGGATATGGATCCAGGTTTGCCTGATAGCTGATCCATGGTGCCTGAAACCATTGTACCATATCACTGTGTTTTATTCCTATTTATCTTATGCATTCTTTCATTCATTCAGCAAACATTGGGTGCCTGTTACAGAGCAAAAAACACAAAGTTGAACAATGCAGAATGGGTCCCTATTATCTTTGGGCTTACTTTTTAGTGGGGGAAGTAGACAATAAGCCAATAAGAAATAATTTTCCATTTATACTATGGAGACAATGAAACTGGGTGCTGCGATAAAGCATGATAAAATATGATTAGACCAGCCCACTTTGACAGGAGGTTGAAGAAGGATCCTTAGGGAAGTGACCTTTGAGCGTCAACCTGAGAATAATAGGAAAAAACTAACTCTGAAGTTATAAGTGAAGACTATTCCAGGCAGAAGGGAGAGCAAATGCAAAAAATCTGAGGCAAAAGTGTGCTAGAAATGCCCGAAGCTAAGCAAGGAGGCCAATGAGGTTGGGAGAAAGTGACTAGGTGGAAGACATGAGGACAATGAAGGATGGGGCTGGGTCATGTAGTTCCTTGTAGATATGGCGATGATAGGGGCGAGGGGTTAGAATGGCTTTATTCTAAGTGCAACTCAAACTCATTAGAGGGATTTAGGCAGGGCAGTGACAGGACCCATGGATAATTTGCAGACATTGCTCTTGCCCCATCGTAGGGGACCAACTCTAAAGTAGAGAGATTCCAGGAGACCAGTCACAAGGCTGTTGCTTTCTTCCAAAAGAGAGAGTGTTGGCAGCTGGACTAAGTTGGTGGTGATAGGGAGGGAGAGAAGTCGATTGATCTGAGTATATATTCTTGATGGACTTAGATGTGATTAGCAAGGGAAAGAGAGGAATAAAAAATGATGGCTTGTGTGTGTGTGTGTGTGTGTGTGTGTGTGTGTGTTTTGGCTTGATTAACTGTGCAGTTGCTTCACATCAAGGAATTGAGTTTTACAGGGACTGGCCTTTGCTGTCATATCTCAGTGTGCTTCACCTCTCCATTCCTACCTCACACAGCGCTGAATCAATCCCTCTCCTGCCTCCACACCCCTTCCTCACAAGCCCCACACCTGCAACTGCATGTACACACACACACATTCGTTGTCCATGCCTGGCCATTTCTTACCCCCTATTTCTGGGACATGGAGATTTAGGCCCATGGAAATTCCTCCCTTATATTGGAATATTAGTTCTGGAAAGAACTGAGATTGCCATCTCCCTCATTTTACAAACAGGAAACTGAGAAAGACCCAGAGAGATAAATTTGCCTGTTCAAGGTCACACAGCTAATTAGTGTTTAAATCAAGAAGAGAACATAAAAGTCTCTTGATTCCCAATCAAATTCTCTTTCCTCTAATCCAGGCTGTCTTCTAAAATTCCTGTGCCTATATGGTCTCACTTGTGTGTTCGCTCTATACCTCTTTTGCCTCCTAGTTAAGGTCAGAGACTGTGTCATCCCTTGGCATCACACACAGTGCTGACTCTATTACTCAAGGCTATTCAATACACTTAGGGGTTGGCTGATTGATTATGCTTTGTCCCACATTTGCATACCTAACTTCTCATGTTTTTAAGTCTACAATCTGAATTTGCATAGCAGTCAGGTACATCCCGTTCTGGTCTGCTCTTTTTATATCTTTCTTATTGTCAAATGCTGTTACTGTATCTGGTCAAGCTAGCAGAAAGGAAATGGCAGTCTCTGTATTCTTTGGTTTCTATTACCATCTCTGCACAACAGGACGAGCCTAGAGTCCTAGATTCTGTCTACGTGCTGCTAAATCCGGGACATCTCATTAGTGATCGATGATCTAATCCTTTTAATATGCCTTCCCAGAAGCCTTCCGTATTACACACTGTCCCTCAGGTCGGAGGTGGGGATGTAGTAGGTGAGGGGAGTGAAGAAATCTATTAAATTCTCTGAAAAAAATATTTTGGGTTTAGAAACAAGTGAGCCCTGGTTGTGTAGAAATGTGTGCACTGGCATTTCAGGAACACAACCAGAATCTGTGCTCTTTTCTCTCTTGCTGATGTAAAAAACTTGTGCTTTTCATCAGCTCCATCTGACAGCTGAGTGCACTGCCTTTGCCTTGTTCCCTATCCACACTTGAACAGCTCATATGCTACCCCTGGGCTTCCAAGTGGAACCAAGAGAAGAAGCACTGCTCACCTGATTTGTCCCAGTTCAATTCCAACTGCCAGCCTCAGTCTAGACAACCCATGGCTCCCCTGGAAACCAAGACTTTAGGTTCATCTCTAATCTCTTTTTGTTGCTGCTCTTCCATATTCCCTGGATATTACTGATCTATAAATGGCCTGTAACAAATGACCATTCACACACAATTCACCCCAAAGATATTTTCAGAATTAGTTTATTAACCAGCTAGTGATGTTAATAACTAGGTTCATACGGCTGTATGGCGTAGGGTGAAGAGACCTGACATAGGAGTCAGGCAGACTTGATATTGGGCAAAAAGCTTAGCCTTTCCAAGCCTCAGTTTCCTCATCCATTATTTAGGGATTAAAACTATCTCTAGATAGGGTATTGTGAGAATGCAAGGATTTAATGCACATGAACCTTTTAGCATAGTCCTGGCATATAGTAGGGGCTGCACTTAGCATTACCAGTGTTGTTGTTTAAAAAACAATACAATGTTGCCCTGGCTGGTTTGGCTCATTCTGCAGACTGAAGGGTCCCAGGTTCGATTCCAGTCAGGGGCACATGCCCAGGTTGCGGGCTCGATCCCCAGTGGGGGACGTGCAGGAGGCAGCCAGTTCTGTTGTTCTCTTTCATAATTGATGTTTCTGTCTCTCTCTCCTTCTCCCTTCCTCTCTGAAATCAATACAATTTTTTAAAAAAAAAACAACAACTATACAATGTTTCTAAAAGTTATACTAGTGAAGGACAGAATAAAAACAAGGGTTCCTTCAGTGACTTTCTGATTTATCTGAGGAAACAAAAGAAACTCTGGGAAAAGTTGGAAACTGTGTGAATGCTTCTCCCTACCCCCCACCCCTGTGGGTAGCATGACCCATTGGAAAGGCTAATTGAGTAGCAACCTCAGATAACTTCAGGGATGATAAGTTTCATGAGCATTATCTGGAAACTTTATCTTGCCAACAAAAATAAGCAGGGTCTCTCACAAAAGGAGTTTAAAATCTGGTCACTAGGCAGTGTTTTGAACAGCAAATACAGATGGACAGTAATATTTACGGTCAATTTATCAGAATCAGGTATCAGATGACCTCTGACACTAGCCATCGCTTACTAAAGAGCTAATTAGCTGTAAAAATGAGGTGACAAGCCAATTGTATCAGCACAAAGGACGAATTTGTCATGTGGGATTTCGCTGGTAGTAAGGCCTGCCATTAGGGCTTCTGGGTGGCTGCTTTGCCTACAAAAGAAGCTAACTTTCCCTGAGGGCTAGGAGGAGGTGGAAGCGGAATGCTCACATAGAGTTAGGGTGTGACACAAACAGTAGCCTCATGCACCCAGAGGTGCAAGGCCTCCTCCTCTGGCAGGAGAGAGAATGCTCCTCCTCAGGACTGTATTTAATAACTGCTAGAAACACTAGCTTGAGTATTAAGAAAAAAATGTTATAACTCACTAAGTTTTCCCTTTTGCTTTGGCCAGCAGAACTAAATTTTGCTTCCCACAATGCATAGTTGTTTTTTTTCCCTGATTTTTAAATGTATGTGGTAACTGAGATGGTGCAAATTGTAGGGGGTAATCATCTATAACTCCTGCATTCTTAAGTAATCAATGTTAACATTTTGGTGTGGCTCTTTCTTACAGTACTTTAATGAACAGTAATATGATTTAAACCATTTTATGGTATCTCATCACATGGCCATATCACAATTTATATAATCCAGGTGTTTCTGACTTCCTTTAATGCTGAAATGACCATTATTTAATTCCCCAACTTGCCATGTAGGATATTCAGATTTCCTTACTCAGGAGTATCTGGGAATTCCCAAGGATGCCTACCTGTTCCTAAAAAAAGTCCTGTCTTTGTGGTCATAGCCCATGACCACACTCCTATCAGGCTCCTAACCATGGTTCTCTGTTCCAGCACAGACCATCATTCAAAGATACCTGGGCCCCTTATTCCTTTAAAGTAGCATAGCCACCACAAGTCAGGCTTAGAGGAGAGGATCAAGGCTGAGTGAAGAAGACATGCTCCTTTATACCTCCGTCCTCACAGTGAACACAGTCCCCTCCTTTAACTTTCTGACCTCCAGCTAAACTCAGGCGGTAATGCTACACAGAATTTTAATGAAAGCTTATGGTTAATAAGGGCTCAGTAAATATCACATGATCTCATTCATTTGTGGAATATAATGAACAACATAAACTGATGAACAAATATAGATCCAGAGACAGAGAAGCATCAATCAGACCGTCAAACTTCAGAGGGAAGGCGGGGGGTGGGGGGGGGTCAACCAATGGACTTGTATGCATGCATATAAGCATAACCAATGGACACAGACACTAGTGGGGTGAGGGCATGTGCTGGGGTGGCCAGGGAGAGGTCAATGGGGGAAAAGGAGACATATGTACTACTATGTGTTGTTTTCCCTCCCCCCTTCCAAGACGCCCTAGTTTCTTTCCAAGAATGACTGAGAGTGACAACCCATGTTTTTTGAGAGAAAACTCCCATCTTCACTCAGAAGATTTGGCCTGGCATTCATGGCCCATCCAAGATGAGTTAGCCA
Organism: Myotis lucifugus; assembly: GCF_000147115.1. Lineage (NCBI taxonomy): Eukaryota > Metazoa > Chordata > Mammalia > Chiroptera > Vespertilionidae > Myotis > Myotis lucifugus. The sequence goes on along the minus strand of NW_005871060.1, from coordinate 5,309,190 downwards.
AACATTTCCCAAAGTTGGGATTATGTGTGTTAGGTAGCACTGAGCCAAAGTCAAGCCAACTATTCCACATTTTTCTCCAGAAGTCAATGTACAAGTCCCTCCTTGTTTGGTCTGGTCTCACCATCTCATGACACCAAATATTTAGAGAAAATACACATACCCATCTCTTAAGAACTGCGAAAGTTGTGAAGCACCAACCAAATGAAATTTACATTAGAGTAAAAACTATTCCACTAATTTGGAAACTCACTACCTGCTAAAGATTCCCCCAATTTATAGAACTAAAATATTTTTTAATATATTTTATTGATTTTTTACAGAGAGGAAGGGAGAAGGATAGTTAGAAACATCGATGAGAGAGAAACATCGATCAGCTGCCTCTTGCGCATCCCTTACAGGGGATGTACCCGCAACCAAGGTACATGCCCTTGACCCGAATCAAACCTTAGACCCTTGAGTCTGCAGGCTGAAGCTCTATCCACTGAGCCAAACTGGTTAGGGCTAGAGCTAAAATATTTAACATCTCAGTTTGAAGAATCTGCATGGTACATGGTAACTTCACAGCTTTTTCTGAGGACAAGGGGAAAATGTTATATCTACATGTGATGCCTCTACTTCTAAACAACAACTGTTAGCAACAATTGAATGGCACTTCTGCAGCACTAAAAACACTGAAAGACCTTATGAGAGCAGATGTACCCACTGCCCAGTAGAATCTATATATATAAAAGGCTAAGCAACCGTCCAACTATCCGACCTTCCACATGGCTGCTACATATGATGCACACTGACCATCAGGGGGCAGATGCTCAATGCAGGAGCTGCCAAGCTGCAGTGACTTGGCAGCGGTGGTTCTCAGGTGACGCACCCAGAAACCAGAGAGGAAGGAGCCCGATTCCCCGTGGGGTCGCACGATTCCACCTTAGGTCATGGGTTATGTTGTTGCTGGAGCACTGTTGGCCCTGAATCTGGTTTACTGCACACTTGCCCTGTACGACAGCAACTTTGCGGAGTGCCCTCTAGCACTCCAGGACCCCTTGGGGGATGTCGGAGAGCTGGCTTTGGTCCAATCCCCACAGGCCAGGCTGAAGGACCCCACCTGCTGGAGGGACCTTGCTCACTTCGCAGATGCCCTTCGAGCCATGGTGCTGGTGCAGCCGGCCAGGGAGGAACCATGGGAGGTTGGCTCCAGTACGTATCTGGCCCATCTCACCCAGTCCCACCATGCCGACCACCTTCTAATTAATTTCCTTTCAATGTGCACGAATCTGTGCACCGGGCCACTAGTAAAGATATAACAGGGCAAACGTTGGGCAGTTTGATTGCACTTATTACAAAATATTTGGGGTTCTTAGGCTGTGACACAAACCCATTGCATGAGCAACATCCATCTGGACCCCTCTAAATGGCCCCATGGGACTTGGGGGTCAAGGGGAACTAACAAGAACATGAAACCCATGCTACTTGCTTGCTGTAGCAGTAAAGTCTTTTGTCTCTAAACCAGTAGTCTCACGTCTCCTCCAACATCCCATGAAACTATGGCAGGCTAACACATTAGCTTGTACATAGAACAAAATCTTAGACATTTCATAGTTCTTAACATTATTCTACCCTCAAAGTCAGTAATTCCACTTGTGAGAATCCTGCCGTCAGCACAGCATGATTTTTATTTTCCTATACTTCTTCCTCCCCACCGCAGTCCCAGTGAGTCAGTCAGGGGTAACTGAGAGTAGGAGGCTGACGACTGGTTTCATCTCCTGGAACTATGCAGAGCAGAAGTGCTGGTTCCATCAAAATGCCACCGTTATGTCTTGCAGCCTTGGCCCCAGCTGGGACCTGTGCTCTAAGGGGGCATCTCAGGAGCCGCTCTTCCATGCTTCAGTGGAAATGTCAGAACACATGCTTGGTTTATGTGCCAGAGAATATTACCTTGAACTGAAAAACCAATAGTCCAGAAACATGGAGGGTGGAGGGTGAAAACTGAAGTGGCTAACTGAAAATTAATAAAATTGTGTGTGTGTGTGTGTGTGTGTGTATCTATATATCTTCTAGCAGAATATAAAGTTAATCCAGACAGCATAGGAGGAAGAATGAAAAATCTAACCAAAAACAATTCATTTTATCCTTATCCTCTCTTTTTTATATATATTTTATTGATTTTTTACAGAGAGGAAGGGAGAGGGACAGAGAGTTAGAAACATCGATGAGAGAGAAACATCAATCAGCTGCCTCCTGCACGCCCCCTACTGGGGATGTGCCCACAACCAAGGTACATGCCCTTGACTGGAATCAAACCTGGGACCCTTCAGTCCGCAGGCCAATGCTCTATCCGCTGAGCCAAACCAGGCAGGGCCTTATCCTCTCTTAATACTATTGAAAACAAGTTCTTTTATGGTCACAATCAGGATAGAAACATAGATTTTACATATTACATTACCCATCAGAATAATAGCCATCACTGAAATAAGACCAAAAATGGTTCAAGAGGCACAGGCAATACAGAAAGGCAAATGAAAATACGCTTGAGTCTCAGAAGAAAACAACAATAAAAAACAACTCCAGTAATTAATCCTCAGAGCTACCCACAGCATGTGAAACAGAACCACCTCAGAACATCTTGCTGCACAACAGCACAACCACTAGTTTTGCTGCACATTCCAGATACCATCTTGTTATTCTCATTGAATTTCCCCCAAAAATCATGTGGCTTGTGGCCAAGAACCATTCGGGGAAACTGGGAACTCCAGAATGACTATTGGTGGCTATTACTTATATTACCAAAGAATTTGATTCAAATAAGTATTCTCCACAGGTTTTCTTTAAATAGCAGAAATCCAATGTGCCTAAATGTTTACGATCCTGTACGCCCCCAGGCTCACAGGCAGGGAATATAAGGAGCTGACGAAAAGATTAGTTGAAATTGAAGTGGAAGCACTTCTGAAATTATAATTATGAAAAGGTAATTACATTAAATTGACTCAATGTTTTGGAAATATGCCAAATAATTAAAAATAAATAATGCCTTTTACCTTCTCCCTCAATATCTGTTAGCCAAAACGGCAAAGACATGACTACTGCTGAAGAGCCTGGTAACTCAGACTCACAGAGTTAACCTCAAGCTCATCTAATCAATTGGCTCATTTTAGAATCTCAAGTCCAGAAAGTTTAAGTGATTTGTCACAGGTAACCAGACTTAAAGACCATTTTTTCATAGTATTTATTTATTCTTATTCAAATTACCTGATAAATAATGTGCTTGTTGAAGAATATTTAGAAAACGTATAAAAGCACAAATAAAGCAAAATTATGGATAATTCATGTACTCCAAAGTTAGTGACTATTAACATGTTAATAATTTCCTTATGCATTATTTAATTTAAATTATTTATTGTTTAGAGTATTACATATGTCTCCTTTTCCCCCATTGACCTCTCCCCAGCCGCTCCCACCCCCAGCATATGCCCTCACCCTTATGCATTTTTTTATAAAATTAGAATCATGCTGTAGATATTGTCTTGTAACCTGCTTTTGTTCTCAAATAATAATGTAGTACAAACTTTTCCACTGCATTGAATATTATTTTACATACTAGAGGCTTGATGCATGAAATTCGTGCAAGGGACTTGGCCCTCGCCGCCGCGTCGGCTGCCTCTGCCTCAGCCCCCGCTCGCTGCGGCTTCATCCAGAAGGAGGTCCGGAAGGATGTCCAGTCTAATTAGCATATTACACTTTTATTATTATAGATAATTCTTAAAAACTACATAGTATTTCAGAATGTAAATATATAATCAATAATTTAACTAGTCCCCTATTGTGGCACTATTTTCAATATTTTATTACTAGAAGCATTGTTTTCATGAGACAGAAATTTCTATGCACATTCCCATTTCTTTGAAATACATATTGAAAGTGAAATTGTTGGTTTAAGTGGTAAAAGGCTTTAAACTGCCAAGTCCAGAAAGTTGTATAAATATTAATTTCTGCCACACTCCCATCAACAATAGTCATCACTATTTTTGAAACTCGTTCCTAATTGATAAGCAAAACTAATGGTAGCTTGCTGATTTGCTTTATTTAATTACTGGAGCTTGATTTTATTTTCTTTAAGTTTATTAGCCATTTGATTTTTATATATTTTAAATTTTCCAAAGCCCATTATGTTTTCCAACTTATTGTTTGTGCAAGGAATTAGGATTTTGTTCCAAGGTTGTTTTTATTTTTTTGTTTTTACTGCTGTATACTATAGCTTCTCTAATAACTAACGCATGAGTGATACCTTTATAATGAAAAAGTTAAGCATTGGACATATGTATTGTTAGTGGCAAAGCAGGGCCTAGGAACCAGAACTTGTAATTCCAAGAACAGTGTCTTAATTCCTTAATGATGGCCCCAAAAGCTTCCAACAAGGCAATTAGTTTTGCTTTTATTTGTTAGAGAAACTGTAGTAACACAGAATTAACCACTGCTTAGATCTTCTCTGCCCTCCAAAAAATACAAAAATCTATATGCTAATAATTTATGTATCCCATTGCAAATGGAAGTTTCAGTGATCATTTTGCAAAATCATCTATTGTAGTCTTAAGGAGAAACTAAAACATCTTCATGGGTTTCCTCTCCTACAAACACAAGTTCAGAAAAAAAGTACCTCAACACCCCTGCAGTCACACATTATTTTGACCACTTCTGCCCATTCCTAAGCAAGGTCTGCTGTAACTAGAACTGTCCTTGGAAAATATATGGGTGGTGGGGCCGAAAGCCCACCTCAAAAAGAACCTTTGTGCCATTCAACAACATAAGTCTCTTTCACTCTCCTTTCCCCCTGGTTCTTCTAGTAGAAGCTTTCGTGGTATTTTACGATGTGACTCTTCCCTGTCATTCTGTATCTTGAATTAGTGAATAGGAAAGACGGGCTAAATAAATGTGGCTAGTCCTTAGATGAAAAGACTGAGGGGGGTGGGGAAGAAGAAGCTATTACCACTTAAAAACACAAACAAACCTCAAGTGAAACACTTTTAACCAGCAGCTTTTGTTCAAGTGGAAGCGTCTTTTTATCTTGTAGGGTGGAAGGATGCCATGCAGATGGTGGGCGAATTTAAAATAACAGCTCCTTTGGATAGGCCAGAAGACCTAGATAAAATTTTTAAAAGGATTAGATCTCTCTGTTTCAGACGCTCCTGACACTGTTGTCCCGCAGAACTGGAGTGCTCGTCTGAAAGGCTACACCTTGGATAGAAGTCCCCCCACGCTCAAACATGTTTCTCCTGAACTGCCTCAGCAGATAAAATTAAGGGGTCTGGAGGAAGAAGGGGTCGGGTCACCAACTTCATTCCCTTTCACAAGTTTTTATCCAGCTCCACCTCGCCTAGCCACGAATACCACTGAACACATGTGGTAGAAAGGCAGGAGTGAATTAAGTATCTCACAAAACACTTTATAACACATGAGAAATGCAATTGGGAAATTTTTCCTAGTAATTATTTTAAGGGCACACCTTATAATTTCATGACTTTTAAAAACAAAACAATGTTTAGAGGATTCTTGGAATTGACATTTTGTTCACTGTAGTCCTGCACCTCCATATAATCAAAATCCCTTCATTTCATGTAAAGCCTTCTTAAGCGAAAGGGGAAGTAGAGAATGGATATTATCATTCGAATGAAATTATTAGTTTTAGTTGGGAATGTTCATATAAACATGAAAAGTAAAGTGGAGAATTTAAACAATCTTCCCTAATATTCAAAGTGGGGAAAGGTCACTTGCAAATCAGATATTGTCTTGGATTTTCACAAGTAGATGTGGCCTTATTTGCTTCTCCAACACGGCTTCTAATGGGAGAAAACTGAATAGGTTGGCATATCTCTCACAAGGCATTGTAAGCCTGTCTCCGAAGTGTCTTCAATGAGGGACAAAGTGAAGAGGCAGTTTTTCCAAATGCAGGTGCATTCATCTAGGCAACAGCAGACAGAAGTAGGGAGCATTTGTTGTCTCAGCCTTCTTTCCCAAACTTGTTTTTGGGTTTTATGGCAAGAAAACGTGTGCTTTTCTCTTGCTGTTGGGCTTTCAGATGATTTTTCTACACAGAAAAGAAGCCTCTGGCATTTTTGACATTGCAACCAGCAGTTGCTTGGCTGCGCTATCAAAGCAGGCCCAGCAGATCCTCTTGAAAGGAGCATCCAAGACCCACCGCAGACACTGGCTGCACTAATGAACCAAGAGCACAGATCACTGGGCCCCAGCAAGCCAGCAGGGGGGACATAAACTCTCACAGACACGGGACCAGGCTTCAGCCATAAAGAACCAACTTGTCTTAGCAGGTGCTCTAAGCCCCAACATCTGCTGGCCATATAAAACAAAGTGGCTAGTGGACGATGTGAAAATGTAAATACACCAATTATTTTGTTACTCTTCCTGGCATTGGTCATGTCAGGGTTGAGTGCTTTTACTATGGTCTTTTTTTATATTAAGCAAAACTTAGATGTAAACTTTTTTAGCAAATAGTAGAATCAGATAAATTACTGCCCTAAGTTTATTTTAACATAATAATATCTAGAAATCATAGTATAGAATGTCTTACACCAGAGCATATATCAAAAACTAATTTTGGTGAAACCAATGGGATTCATCTCTCAGTGAAAGATTCAGAGAAATAAGCAAACCCCTTACACTGATCCAGGCAGCACTTGAAGGAAAACAAAATGACAAACGTTCGTGGCTCTTTGCATATAGAGAAGTCCAGTGCAACAGTTAAGGATTCAGGCTTTCAAGTCAGAAGGATCTGGGTTCAAATCTCTAATCAGTTGCTTACCAAGTACTTATCTACTCTGAGATTCAGTTTCTCTCTTATGTAACATGGGAATAAAAATACCTTCCTCACACAACTGTGGGCAGAATAAAACAGTATTGGTAAGCACTTAGAACAGACTCCAAAATAAAGTAAGCATTCATAAAATAGTACCTTATTATTGCTGTTATTACTACTGATAATTATTTTACTTATACCTTATTTTGTCAAAAATGGCCTATAAAAATAAATAAAACACAGAAAATCACATGTCAGTAAATAAAAAGAAAAAAGGGTTAAAAATAAGCGGTGTTTTGTTTTGTTTTGTTTTTTCACAAAAAAAGTCCATTTAGACTTTGTGGTTCAATCAGATTAAAATTTGTATTTCTTCTTCATGAACTACATATCAAATACACAGCAACTAAAACCAAGACACAACTTGGAAACACTAAAAGGACTCCTGAGAAAACTAAAAACTTAATTTTTTTTTAACTTCAGGTGACAGACTTTTGCTCTTGCTCCCATGAAAATTTCAGTTATCAGGAAACAGGCTATTATAAACTTTAGTGGCTGGGGCACAAGTACCAAGAAGCAGAATAATGTGGTCTCCATTGATTCTGGCCTAAAAGATCCATCCAAACTTCTCTTTCACCTTGCACTTGGGTTTTTCCACTCCCACCCCTTCACTGATCCATGCTTCTCAGGATATGTAACATTGCACTGTTATTTAGAAAGACCTCAAAAAATAAGATCCTATAGTAAATTTTTGTTTCGCAAGGAGAATCATTGGTTTATTGGCATTAGCTTGTATGCATATATGCATAACCTGTGGACACAGACAATAGGGTGGTGAGGGCCTGGGAGAGGGGTAGAATGGAAACGCACTGGAAGAGGTTAATGGGTTGGGGGGGGAAGGAGGACGTACGTAATATTTTCAACAATAAAAATTTATTTTAAAAAATTTTAATAAATAAAAATAAAAAGATCCTATAATAATTTTATTTTAGAAAGGATATACCATACCACTTTCAGTATCAGATCTTCAGGGGGTGAAGCATTTGGGCATGTAAATTTACTCAGCTACTTTTGAATATTAATTAATACACTACCTCCTCACATAATTATTTCTGCTATAAATTTTGCTACAGCAAGCTCTAGGATTAGCATTTTGAGGACTTGCTGTAGATGGCAGTTCAATCAGTAAACATAAACACTCTTGCCCTTCTGTTGAGATACACTTTAATTTGCAATGTTCAGAGTCTATGTTGGCTATGGTTCCCTGCAACCCTTTGTTGAGAAATATCCTGGGCCAGTGTGTAAGCTCAATGGGGAAGAATTCTGCAACCAACCAATAGCATCTATCATGGGCAGAGGAACTAGGAGGCGGGGGTATGATAGCAGGTATTTGCCTTTCTTGCTATATACCCTGGGCCTACAAACCACATATATCAACTTAAAGCCATAGAGTGTTGCTCAGGAGAATTTTAAATGCTAACCCAAGCCATGGACCCCTTGCCACTCTTTCAAGCTGTCATGCCCAGTGAAAATAATACAGGTGAATCCTGAGCTGGGGCTCAGCCAAAGGATTCAGTTGAAAATGCTGTTGACCACAGGAAGTCACCCTGGGAAGGCACCAGAAGATGGACGATGAAGGCAGGTTGAGAGGGGAAGTGGTTATTCCAATAGCTCTTACATGTGCTTTCTTTTATAGAGCCAAGAATATTTCCGAATATACTTTTGGTGAAGCAAAGAGAATATCTGATTCAGACTGATCACATAGAATTATAATTCAGACTGGTCATGTAGAATTAGTTCTGAAGAGCAATGTTTCCTTTTAAGCAAACATATCCCTCCCACCCACATCAATCTGGGCTAGCCTGAATGGGCAGTGCCTATAATCACAGCCAGTGGGTGTCACCACTTCCCCCTCCACTAGCCCACATCTTCACAGTAACTATGGAGACTAGTTCATGGCCTAGGTTCAGCCTGGCAGCCTTTCTGAATATCTCTAAGGGCCACAAAATGTTGTGGGCAAAATCCTCAGCCCCTTTGCCTGAGTTGCAGACTGTGTGTTTCTCCACATGGATATTTTTCTTTGTTGGAACTGGGTGGGAGACAGAGGGGTACCCAGGCAGATTTGAGATTAAAATGAAATCCTGTCATTTCAAAATGATCAATAAGGAAAAAACACTGCACCAATAGTTTTCATTTGTATTCTTCTTTAAATTCCTTCCTAAAAAAAAGCTAGAAGATGATTTATGGAAACATGAAGGGTCACATATTGGCTGATTCTGTTTACATCAAATATCCAGAATAAGTAAATCTAGTAGATGCTGGTGATTGGAGGGGTGACTGCCTAATGTGGTGCATGTCCTTTTGGGGGTGATGAAATGCTTTAGAACTTGATAGAAGTGACATATGTAAAACATTGTGAATGTACTAAATGTCACTAATTAAAATAAATGCACCCTTTAAAATGGTTAATTTTGTGTTATGTAAGTTTCACCTCAATTTTTAAAAGATAATTTGTTAGGAAATTTGGTAAAAATTGAATAGGAACTAGGTATTAAATGGCATTGTGTTTCAGAGGGAAGGTGAGGGGGTGATTAATATGCATGTATGCATAGCCCATGGACACAGACAATAGAGTGGGGAAGGCCTGGAAGGGGTGGATGTTGGGGGAAGGGATAGATGTGAGGGGGAGGGGGTCAATGGGAAAAAAACAAACAAAGGGGACATCTGTGATACTTTCAACAATAAAGATAAATTTTAAAAAATAATAATAACTGGCACTGTGGAATTATAAATTTTCTTAAATGTGATAATGGTATAATGCTACATAAAATCAGACTTTTAATTCTTTTTCCAAAGATGCATGTGGAGACAGGCAGCAAAAATGATGAAAACAGACAAGTGAGACTGCATCAAACTGAGAAGCTTCTGAACAGCAAAAGAAACAATCAACAGAAAAAAAGGCAACCTACAGAATGGGAAAAATTATTTGTCAACCATATATCTGTTGATAAATGAATATTAAAAATATATAAGAAACTCCTACAATTCAATAGCAAAAAATAAATAACCAGATTTTTTAAATGTGCGAAGGACTTGAATAGATATCTCTCCAAAGAAGATAAATAGCCAACAATTATATAAAAAGGTATTCAATATCATTAATTGTGAAGAAAATGAAAATTGAAACCACAATGAGATATCACCACACCTGTTGGATGGCTATTATAAAGAGAAAAAAGTAAGTGTTGGCAAGGATATGGAGAAATGGAGAAATTGGAACTGCTAGTGGGAATGTAAAATGGTGCAGCCACTATGGAAAACACTATGGAGCTTCCTAAAAAAATTAAAACTACAACTACTTATGACCCAGCAATTTCACTTCTGGGTATATTCAAAGACTTGAAATCAGGATTTCTGAATAATATCTGCACTCCAGTGTTCACTGCAACATTATTCACAATAGCCAATATATGAAAAAAACAACCCAATTGTCCATCCACAGATAAAGAAAATGCAATACACATACACACACACAATGAATATTATTCAATCTTTTAAAAAAAGAAGGAAATCCTGCCATAGGTGACAACATAGATAAACCTGAAGGACATTATGCTAAGTGAAACAGGCCTGTCACAGAAGGACAAATACCAGTACTGCATAATTGTACTTATAAGAGGTATCTAAAGTCGTCAAACTCACAGAAGCAGAAATTAGAATGGTGGTAATCACCACACTGCTGTCTGTGTCTATGAGTTTTTTTGGTGTCCATTTATTCATTTATTTTTTGCTTAATACCTTTGCCATTTTTACCAAGTCCCCCAACCTCCCTTCCCCTAACAGCTGTCAGTCTATTCTCCGTATTTATGAGTCTATTTCTATTTTGTTCATTTGTTTATTTTGTTCATTAGATTTTACATATAAGTGAAATCATATGGTACTTGTCTTTATCTGATTGGCTTATTTCATTTAGCATTAGGTCCATCCATGCTGTCACAAAAGGTAAGATTTCTTTATTTTTTATGGCCTTGTAGTATTCCATTGTGTAAATGTACCACAGCTGTTTTATCCACTAATCTACTGATGGGCACTTGGGCTGCTTCTAAATCTCAACTACTGTAAATAACACTGCAATGAACAAATATGCTGTATTATAGAATTGTACACCTGAAACCTATATAATTTTATTAACCATTGTCATCCCAATAAATTTAATTAATTTTAAGAAATGAAAGTTGCTACCCTATGCTGTATATTACATCCTTGTGACTTATTTTATAACTGGAAGTTTGTACTTTTTAATCCCCTTCCCCTTTTCTACCCAACACTTCCCCTTCTCCCCTTCAGCAGCCACCAGTTTGTTTTCTGTATAAAAAACATATATATATTGCCCTGGCCAGATGGCTCAGTTGGTTGGAGCATTGTCCCATACACCAAAAGGATTCTCAGTACATATGTGTGTTGTGGGTTTGATCAATTGGAAGGCAACCAACCAATTGATGTTTCTCTCTCTCTCTCCCTTCTCTCTAAAAACATATCCTCAGGTGAGGATTACTATATATATTTAGATTGTTGAATCTAAGTGGAAGCTATAGGTCTGTTTACTTTGACATTCTTTTAATTACGATTTTAATGGTTTTATTGAAGTATGATTAACATACAATAGACTGCACATGTTTAAAATGCACAATTTGTTACATTTTGACATAAACATATACCCATGAAACCCATGAAACCAACACCAAAATCAAGATAATGAGCACATCCATCATTCCCAATAGTTTCCTCAGTCTTTTTGTAATTTCTTCTTACCTCTTCCCACTCCTCTCTCTCTCTCTCTCTCTCTCTCTCTCATTTTCTATGAATCTAAATATTGGGGAAAATTTTTTTAATGTTTTCCTGAAATCCATAGTACAGTTCAATGCTCATATTAATCAATAAATTGATTAGTTGATTTATTAATGCAAACAATTTATTGAGCATATACTAGATTATATGTGCTGTGCTAGGTGCTCAGGATAGAATAATGAACAAAACAGATGCAATTTCTGTGCTCATAAAACTTGCAGCCCAAAAGGGAACCCATAAAAAATTAGGCAGCACAATGTGAGCTATGATGGGAAGATACAAGATGCTGAGGGAATGCACAGGCTGGGTTGGAAGAGTCAAGAAAACTTCCCAGATAGTGGAAGACAAAGACTGAGGCCTAAAGGACTTTATTCAGACTCAGCCATGTAGAGAAAGAAAGAATGTTCCAGGTAAAACCAGCCAAGTGAAGGCCTATACGTGAGATTCCAGATCAGAGGCTGTAAATCAAAATGCCCAGGAGCCAGACAAATAGCATAAATGAATGAAAATAGGAAGCAGCCCCTTTGAAAGGAGGCTATCCAGTATGGGAGCACTGCCACTCAGCTCCAGACAACAGAGAGCCATGCAGGAAGGAGAAAATCAGCAAGAGAGGTTACTCCCATTAGCCCATCTTCATATCCTATCTAATAAAAGACAAAAAGGGTAATTAACCATACCTCCGCTATGCTTCCCATTGGCTAATCAGTGAGATATGCAACTTAACTGCCAACAAAGATGGCGGCCGGCAGCAACCCAGCTGAAGCGAGCAGGAGGTTTGCTTGCTCCAGTGATGGAGGAAGCCAAGGTTCCCTGCCTGCCGTGGTCCGGCTCTGAGCTCCGAAAGCAACAGCTCCAAAAGCAACAAAGCTTCAATACTCCAGATACCTGCTTTCAGCCGGCCACAGCCTCAGAGCTGGAGCGAGCAGGACGGCAACAAAGTTTCAATTACAGAAGGTAAATAAATCCCAGAATAAAAAAAGAAAAAGAAAAAAAGGAGAGGCTGGAGCTTCAGTCGCCGGTCAGCCTGAAAACGGCCCTCAGCCCCTCACCCAGGCTGACCAGGCAGCCCAGTGGGGACCCCCACCCTGAAGGGGGTGTGACCAGCTGCAAACAGCCATCATCCCCTCATCCAGGCTGGCCAGGCACCCAAGTGGGACCCCCACCCTGATCTGGGACACCCTTCAGGGCAAACCAGCCGGCCCCCACCAGTGCACCAGGCCTCTATCCTATATAGCAAAAGGGTAATATGCAAACTGACCCTAACAGCAGAAGGACCGGGAATGACTGGTCACTATGACACACACTGACCACCAGGGGGCAGACGCTCAATGCAGGAGCTGCCCTCTGGTGGTCAGGGCGCTCTCACATGGGAGGAGCTCTGCTCAGCCACAAGCCAGGCTGATGGCTGCCAGTACAGTGGTGGTGGTGGGAGCCTCTCCTGCCTCCTCAGCAGCGCTAAGAATGTCCGACTGCAGCTTAGGCCTGCTCCCCGCTGGCAAGTAGACATCCCCCGAGGCTCCCGGGATGCCAGAGGGATGTCTGATTGCCATCTTAGGCCCAATCCCCCAGGGAGCGGGCCTAAGCCAGCAGGTGGTCATCCCCTGAGGGGTCCCAGACTGCGAGAGGGCACAGGCCGGGCTGAGGGACCCCCCTCCCCCCGAGTGCACAAATTTTTGTGCACCGGGCCTCTAGTCTATATATAAAAGCCTAAGCAACTGTTACGACAGAATGACCGAATGACCAGTCGCTATGCTGCGCACTGACCAACGGGGGGCAGACGCTCAATGCAGGAGCTGCCCCCTAGTGGTCAGTGCACTCCTACAGCCAACCTCCTGCGGCGGGCCAACCTCCTGCAGTCCCAATCAGCCCCTCCTAACCCCCTGGCCAGCCAACCTCCCGTGGTCCCTCCCCACCCCCCAGACTGGATGAGACAGTCCCAATCGGCCCCAATCACCAGCCAGGCCGAGGGACCCCACTTGTGTATGAATTTGTACACCGGGCCTCTAGTATTGATTTCAGAGAGGAAGGGAAAGGGAGAAAGAGATAAAAACATCAATGATGAGAGAGAATCATTGATCGGCTGTCTCCTACATGCCCCCTACTAGGGATCCAGCTGGCAACCCAGGCATATGCCCTTGACTGGAATCGAACCGGGATCCTTCAGTCCGAAGGCTGACACTCTATCCACTGAGACAAACCAGGTGGGACTAGCCTGTCTTCCTTTGAGGGTGTAGCCCCTTCCTAAAGGGGAGGAAGGTGGCAGCCAAAACTGTGTTCAAGGCATTAGGAAAACACCAGGGCTAGGGAAATAACCATGACCATGACCACTAGCCAGACGCAGATTAATATGTGTCCTCATGCCATCTAGGGCCTCCCACTGCACATATTTTTTGTTTGTTTTTCAAATACAGTTGGAGAGAGAGGTGCAGACACAGGATGATGGTTCCTAGAGCTGGAAAGCCTTAGTATTGTGAGTTAGACAGATTGTCATTCTAGAGCTACTTAAACAGAATCATGTAGCAAAATGATGAGAGGGCTCACTATTACATTTTGTTTTATTTTGCTTTTCTTGGCTGACCATAGCTAGATTGATGCTGACTCATATTGAAGACCTAAGGAAAAAGCTGCAACTTTCTTTTTCCCTTCTTTTTGCTATAGGGCAGACAGAGGTGGAGAAAGACAGGGGTGTATTTTAGAGAAAGAGAACACATCAGAAACATTCACATGAATATGGTGCTTGACCTTTTGGAAAGAAATAAGTCAGACTAAACAGTTATGAGTTACCCTTTTTCCAAGATTAGTGTTTTCAGTGGGGGATAAGGTTAAGGGATTTGGCAGATTGGAGAGCTGTCCAGTACTATGTTTAAGTGTTCATTCCGGGAGGTTTGAGGGGCTTCTGCAAAATCCACGACAGTCTCTTGCGCCCAGTGAGATGCAGGACGTCTATGCAGACCTGGAGTGCCCCCTTCACAGGGAGAGCCCTTGAAGAACCGTCTCCCTGTTCCTGTCTTGGAACACATCTCTAGGTGGTTATTTTATTCTATTCTGGGCCTGAGAAGAAGCCTGGCTGCTAATTCGCAGCTCTAGCCTTTGAAGTGCCATTGATATTCCAAACTCGGGGAGCCTCCCGCATCAGAATGGAATCTTCAACCGCCCAGGCCACACTACAAATAAACTTGCCCCAGCGAACCCGCTAGCGGGCCCTGCGCACCAACGCCAGCCGGCCTCTGAGAAAAGGGCTAGGGCAGCATAAGCTTTGCAAAGGAAAATAAAATCCTCAGCATGGAGCCTCAAACAAGAAAAACAGTGAGATATTTAAACCTGACCATTTCTTTTTAAAGACTTGGGTGTTCTTCAGAAAGGGAATTTCCCTCCCATCTCAGAAGGGTCCAAAGTGTTACTCATATTATTTACAGAGCTTTGAAGTGTGTCTCCAAAGTTTGAGTTCAGCTCTGAGGAATGCGAGGGTCAAATCATTTTCCCTTTCTGATGAAGGAAGGCTGTGAATTTAATACCACAATTTATTCAAAACAAGGAAATACACTGAGGCACTATGAATGCACAACAGCAGACGGCTGGAACTGTATCATACTCCAAAGATTTTATACGGTTTGGCCAACAGCGGTGATAGGTTTAATGAGCCTCTGGTTAAGCCATTCCTACCAGCCTCGGCACCTGTAAATGCAAGACTTTGCGTCTAATAATAGGAATTGACTTAATTTATTTTAAAAATGTTAGGAGTCATCGTTCTCTAAAAGTAAAATAATTAAAGATATATTCCTATAGTATGTGTATATTTTATGACAACTGGAGGTTAAATAGCACATCTGGGGCATCTGGCTTTTCCTGGTAACCCTCCAGGTGACCTCCCTTTTTAAAAGTGGTCTTTCAAGCTTTATTATCTTCACAAAAACCCCCCATTTGTATAGTTGCTTTTTTTATGGAGCTAGAAGCACTTTGTTGACCTTGGAATGCCCTTTATGCATAGAAGGATGGTCTCCCTGGCCTCTGGAGATGGTGAGACATTCACAGGCCAAGGACCAAAAGGCTCAGTTGCAGGCAGTCAGTGCCAAGTGAGCATCAAGAACCGTCCTCCCTGCTGGAGAGACACGGGAATATTTTGGACTCCATGGCCCAGCAGGTGCCACCACTAAAAAATTGTAAAGGCTACAAGGGGTCCAACGTTCTGAGACAAGTTTGTACCTTCACTTCTGCTTCTGTAAAATGGGATTCATAATACCTATCGCACATCTGCTGTATAACCCTTTCTAGACCTTACATGTCTACATAGATGTCTTCCCCTATTAGTTGGTGTATAGCTGAAGCTGCATCCGTGGTTGAATAAATATTGAATGACTTGGCACTCTGTTCATAGCTTAACTTAGATTATTTTATTTAAATCTCACAAAAACCACATGGGTCAGGTATAATTATTAGCAGACACAGAAAAGTAATACCTAGGACAGTGAAGTTACTTGCCTTACTTCATAAACTAGTTGGAATTGGGGTTAAAGGCAAAGTGCTCTCCAGAACACCACTTCTTATTCTCGGCCAGGTCAGATACTGACATAGTATATAGTAGACATGTGAATAAATGGTTGTGATGTAATGTACTAAGGAGACTTGGTAAAATGCATTTTCATGTGGTTTATGTTTGTTCCAGACATTGTACATAAATGGGATGCCGAGGCTAGACCACATAGCACGCCTACAATTGTCACAGTGAAATCCCTTCAGGCCCTTCTCCGAGCATAGCCCCTCTTCCTCACTCTCATCTTAGCAAGTTCTTTCATTCTTGCTTCCTCTTTCATTTCTCCCTTTTTTAAAAAAACGATGTTTCTATCTCTTTTCTAGTCTTACTGAAGGTGCATGGCCCTAGGATATAAAGACCCCAGGGTGCCCAGTAAGACACCAGGTATTTGGAAATATTTGTGTCTGTCATAGTTTCCATTTCCTTTTTTTAACCACAGTGAAGGGGGAACTAACTGAATTTCCACTGGATCATTAAAAATACTTTTCTGATTATTGGGTTGGGTATGTATCAGATTTCAGACATTTGATAAATATTGCTATAAAAAATAGCTCATCTTGTCATTTATTAAACAAGTTGTTCAGTATTTTCATTTATAAAAATGAAAACTAGAAATAAAAATGATGCTGAACTCTGTCTCACTCTATCAACATTGAGACATCCACAATTCAATTAAACTAAAATTTAATTGAACTAATTTAAAAATACAGCCCCAGCCATCTTAAATTGCATTTTCAATAAAAGTTTGTGTTTTTGCCCTAGCTGGTTTTGCTCAGTGGTTGGAGTGTCAGCCCATGGCTGAAGCGTCGTGGGTTTAATTCTGATCAAGGGCACATACCTTGTTTGCAGGCTTGATCCCTGGCCCCGGTTGGGGAGCTTGAAGAAGACAATCAGTTGATGTGTCTCTCTCACATTGATGTTTCTCTCTCTCTGTCTCTCCCCCTCCCTTCCATTCTCTCTAAAAAAAATCAATGGGAAAAATATTCTCTGGTGAGATTTAACAAAACAAAAAGAGTTTGTGTTTTTATTTATCAAAGTGTATAATTATTTATGTTTCTGACCATTTGTGTACTATTAATAATCATAATCTAGTCAATAATATTTTAACATTTGCAACTTGATAGCCAGTGGGAAAAAAATTTAATTAAAATGTTAATATATACTTATTTTGTAGCAGAGAATTATGATAACAGTGGTCTATAAGACTTTCAAGAATAAAATATATCACATAAAAATAAAATTCTTTAAGGAAAATGAAATGGAAATATGAGGTCAAAAAAATGACCTGAACATTCAGCCTGTTAAAGAAGAGTTTATTTGCATATTTTTAAATAGGTGATGGTGGATATCAAATCACTACTTAGAGTCCACTGAATGCATTTTAAAGGGTAATGTAACGATTTTATATAGAAATTCCATATTTAAAATATTTTATTTAAAAGGTTAATATTTATAATATTAATGAAAGCACATTCTTTAAACTTCTATTTATACTTAAAATGTATAAAGAGATGCTAAATTTTTAAAATTTTCTTAACAGGTACATATGAGCAAATATTGAAGACTACTTTATATGTAAAAGAGAGAAAGAAGCAATACTCACATTCCTCATCTGGCAAGCATATAGTAGGTGCTTACAAAATGTATATTCAATAGGTAAATGCTGAAGCACTTTGTAAATTAAAAGCACTCTACAAATGTTAGAACTGGTGATGCAGCATGGTCACACCCTGCGCCTACATCAGTCACCACAAGAAATTTCATAAGTTTAGTTCAGGATGATATACTAGCACAGGCCCTACTCCAATGCATGGTATTCATTATTTTCACTGTATCTGACAACCTTCAACAATCACCTGATTTTGCCTTGAAAGTGTGCTGTTAGTAGGTAAGTTCAATATTAAAATATTTCCTCTAACAAGTACTTTTATACTAGTGGGAACTAGTGGAGTGCAAATCCCTTTGGAGTGGAATCTGGCAACAGCTACTCAAATTACAAATGCATTAATCCTTTAACTCACAATTGTACACCTGAGATTTTCTCTACAGATACACTTGGACCCATACAAAATAACTCATTTTGTGAAATATTAGAAAAAAATTGGTAACCACCCAAGCAGGATTAAATAAATTATGGTACACCAACACCATGGCATCCTATGCAGCTGTAAAAAAAAAAAAAAAATCAATGTCTATAAATTGATAAGAAAATATCTCTGGACAAATTGTGAAATGGGAAACAAAACCTAGGTGCTTTATGGTATGCAAATCTCTGTACCAGAAAGGCCAGGGAATAAGAATATACATCTTTGTATCTGCTTCAGTTGGCATAAGAAATCACTGGAGGAATAAAAATAGCAACACAGGCAACAGGGTAGGTAGGGATAAGGTGGGATTGAGACTTTTCAGCATACACCTTTTACATCATTTTCATTTTTAAACTATGTTTTATAGTTGATTTTAAAAAGTAAAAGTACCAAAAAAAAGTTTATACCAACTACAGTCTAGAGCTGAACCTGATACATTTTAATTAATTGACCTTATCTAACAATATTTTCTGAATCAAGACCCAATTTTTAATTTCCTTGGATATGTTTTCTCTGTATGATTGTAGATGCATATTTTATTGATTTTGCTACAGGAACTGTAATTGCTAAATTGGAACTCCATGAAATGTGTGCATATACCCCACAGCAACTTAATTTATTAAATGGTTTTAAGCAATTTACAAAAAATGACTTTGGTTTTTTGGCCAGCTCCCTATAGTTCTTCTTTCTTATTCCAATAGTCAATTGAGTCTGGTACGTTTGGTTGAGCATACTCAAATGTAGAGCAGAACTATTTTAATGGCACATTTAGTGCCCATTTGTAATAATGTTTTTAGTAATTAAAATGTACACTGGGGAGAACTGTGACAGCAGCACTAATTACAGTCAAGCAGAAGCTGGGATGAAGAGAAGGAGGTCCAGCGCTCTCATACCCTATTCCAATTTTTCACTAGCATTTTGACCTCAACAAGACCTCCACTCCCTTGATCCTTCCATTCTATGCTAATGCATCAGCCCCCTCTGGCTTCATTTCCTTCCCTACTGAGCCAAGACCCCATGGTGAATCACTCCAACCTCTCTCTTGTCAGCACCTTCAATTCCCTCGACCTTTCTTCTGCCACATACCCCCTGCCAATCTCCAACTCCAGATTCCTCCAGCAATCTGTCTTCTCTATGCCTACACTGAGACTGCCAAGCACAGCTGGAGAGAATCACACAACCCTGCAGATTGGTGCCACTGCAGATTTATGTTTTCTGATCACAGCTGAATTCTCAACACTATTTCTCAACTTCTCCTGAGTCAGCTCCCCCTCACATTCCCCACAAGGGCTCTTCTGAACTCTTGCCCCATTCCCCTCAACCTGTCATTCTGATAACTTTGCCCCACATTCTGAGAGAAATAAGGCTATCAGTGTGTGGACCTTCTCCTACCAGACCAGAAATAGTGATAGGCTCTCTGGTCAGGTGGACCACAGGGCTAAGGTAGAGAGCAGGGTGGGAGGCACCACTTACTACAGGACCAATACCATCCCTGGGGACCATAGTCATGCTTTATATCTTCATACCTTCTGATTAAAAGCCGCTGCCTGAAATACTAGTCTCCTTTAACTCTACCCTCTTCTTCACCTCCTATTCACTCCTTAATTCACTGCAATCCTGCTTCCACTTCCACCCCTTCACTGAAATTTTAGTTCCTTAGATCTCTTATGACACAAGGTACTAATCAAGGGCCTTTACTTAGTCCCTAGCATTACTGACTTTGTCATACATTTAGCCATATAGACCACACCCTCTTCTTAGCCATCACTCTCTCCTCCATCCTCCCCTAGGATAATTCTCACTCAATTCCTTTTCCTGATCTATCTTTTGCCACAACAGCTTAAATAGCTTTGCTCCTTGTGCACTCCAGCCACTGAGTAATCTCATCACCTCCTATGGGCTTTATCACTTCCATATTCAGACTGACTTTGTTCAAGACTGAATTTAGTTCCTTCCCTCAAGAGACTGGTTTCTACCCCAGATATTTCCAGATGTCCATACAGATAATTCCTGTACACAGAAGCTCAACCAATAAACGGAAGTCAGTCTCAACATCTTCCTCTGTACATGCAATCAGGCATCAAGTTTTAGAATGTCTTCTAAAGGTCTCTCAAATCCCACTCTTCTTCTCAATCCTCATATCCTTCTGTTTCATTCAGGACTTTACCATCTCCCACCTGTGATGAATGTGCAGCAGCAGTACCTGGTGCAAAGTCGATACTCAGTCAGCTCATTGTTGAATGAATAAGTGAATGAACAAATAAGCTGGACTGAACCATAATCTCATTACCTCTGGCCCATACCACATACTGAAACTAGACTCCTCTCTAAATAACAAATCTGACTACATATTTTCTCTGCTTAAATTCCTTTAAAGGTTCACCATTACCTGTAGAATAAAATCCAAAATCTAGCTCCTAACTACCTTTCCAACTTCATTTCCCATTATTCCCTCATAATAATAATATCTAACACTTACTACATGTAAGGCACTATTCTAAGCTCTTTAAATTCATTATCTCATATAAACTTCACTCTGCACCTAAAAAGTACATACAACTTATGTTCTCACTTCTCAGATGGCAAAATTGAAGCACAGAAATACTAAGTTACTTCCCAGGGTCATGCATCTAGAAAGTGGCAATGGAGATTGCTATGACCATTGTCTTACTTGCACTGTCTGCTACAGCCAAAATAAGTCACTAGTTACACCTTGTTTCTGCTAAGTTACTTAACTACTCCATGACTTTGGTCATGCTCTGCCAGAGGGATATTCAAGGTTCTAATCAAATTGTCCTTCCCCCACCATTCTGTTCGCTACACTCCAATTTAACTCTCAGTACACAAACAGGCTTTAGCTCTACCTGGAAGCCTTTCCTGCTTTCTCGGGCTGTAACTGCTCCTCCACTGGATGCCTTCACTATTTCATACGCAAGTGTGTTATAACACTTAATACACTGCTATTGTGAATATATGTGTGTCTCCCCATTAGCCTGTGAGCTTAGGGAACAGAGACTTTTTCTTATTTATCACGGAATACATAAAACTTAGTACAGTGCCTATACATTGTAAGTCCCCAATCAATGTTAAATGAATAGGAGATACTTAAAAACTGATGATGATGAAGCTGCACACAGATATTGCACCTTTTACATCAATAAATCTCAAAGTGGAACTCTGAAAAGGAATTTAACCAGTTCAATTTATAAATATTTGCTGAATGTCTGCTATAATTATCTTTTATTATGGTTTAGAAGGTAGACACCAGAAAACACAAAGGCACCTCAGAAAAGATTCATGGCAACACCAGGTATAAAATCAAAATATGAGCAGCATGAAATGATTAGTAAATGAATAAAAATCTTCCCTGAGTCATCATCCAGGCTTTTCCCAGCATATCCAGTGCTTTGAGCAATCTATTTATCTGTTTTGTACTCTATGCTGCAGTGGTATGAATTATATAACAAAAGGCAAAGGAACTAAGCATGCCTTGAGAACCTTAATGTTTACTACATCTCCTTTGTGTAATATTTTTCTGGTTTGCAAATACTTTCACATATAACATCTTCTCACAGGTAATGTGATTTCCAAAATTTTTGAATTAAAATTTGAAAGATTAAATCAAGCCTCTTCAAATGGCAAAAACAATGAAAGTGATGTCCAAAGACTTGGATAATTTGTTTGAGCCCCACTGCCCTTGAGATTATCAAGAATTACCCCCATTTTACAACTGAGGAAATAGAGGCTCTAAGAATTTAAGTGATTCATCCCATTATTGCATAGCTAGTTAGTGGCAAAGTCAGGATTTAAATCTTTGTTGTCTGACTCCAAGCCTAATGTTCTTTTTCTTTTTACATCAGCTCAGCCAAGATCTAGAGAAAACAAATGCTCTGGATCCATCAGGTAGCAGCATTGCCTGAAAGTGCGGCTGCTGGAGCAAGGCCCTCACTAATTAAAAAGCACTCTTCCACTCATGGACATGGACAACAGTGTGGTAATTTTGGGAGTGGGGTGGGGTGGGGTGGAGGTGGAAGAGGGCATAGAGAGGATACATGGTGATGGAAATAAATAAATAAATGAATAGCCCTGGCCTGAGTTGCTCAGCTCAGTGGTAAGAATGTTGGCCCACACACCAAAGGGTCACAGGTTCAATTCCCAGTCAAGGGCACATACCTGGTTTGCAGGTTCAATCCCCAGGCCCAGGTCGGGGTGCATTTGAGAGACAACAATCCATGTGTCTCTCCCCTCCCCTTTCTCCTCCTCCTCCTCCTCCTCCTCCTCCTCCTCCTCCTCCTCCTCCTCCTCCTCCTCCTTCTCCTTCTTCTCCTCCTCCTCCTTCTCCTCCTCCTTCTTCTCCTCCTTCTTCTCCTCCTTCTTCTCCTTCTCTCCTCTCCTCTCCTCTCCTCTCCTCTCCTCTCCTCTCCTCTCCTCTCCTCTCCTCTCCTCCCCTCTCCTCTCCTCTCTTCTGCTCTCCTCTTCTCTTCTCTTCTCTCTCCACTTCCACTCTCCCTGAAAATCAATGGAAAAAATATCCTCTCGCTGTGACCGGTTTGGCTCAGTGGATAGAGCATCAGCCTGCGGACTGAAAGGTCCTGGGTTCGATTCCGGTCAAGGGCATGTACCTTGGTTGCGGGCACATCCCCAGTAGGAGGTGTGTGGGAGGCAGCTGATCGATGTCTCTCTCTCATCAATGTTTCTAGCTCTCTATCTCTCTCCCTTCCTCTCTGTAAAAAATTAATAATATATATATATATTTTTAAAAAATATCCTCTGGTGAGGGCCTAACAATAAATAAATAAATAAATAAATAAATAAATAAATAAATAAAAGATTACCACCCTTGGATAAGGTTTAAAGAATGGTAGAAAATAAAAATTAAATTGTGTTTTGAATCTTTAAAAAAATCCTATTCTTCATTCCCTTTACTGGAAATTAGAAAACAGAGTCCATATGTCTATATGCAATATATTTTAAATGTATAAATTTCATATAACGTACCTTTTCTAAAAATGAAAAGTGATAGTATTTTTTTGTAATGGGACATTAGCATTAATCTATTATTATATTTACTAAATAAAACAGGGACTTAGAAAGCTCTTTAAGTATTAGCATTTTTTAATTTTTTTATTATTAAATCTTTATTGTTCAGATTATTACAGTTGTTCCTCTTTTTTCCCCCCATAACTCCCCTCCACCCAGTTCCCACCCCACCCTCCGCCCTCACTCCCCACCCACTGTCCTCATTCATAGGTGCGCGATTTTTGTCCAGTCTCTTCCCGCATCCCCCACACCCCTTTCCCCCCCCAAGAATAGTCAGTCCATTCCCTTTCTATGCCCCTGATTCTATTATAATCACCAGTTCATTCTGTTCATCAGATTATTTATTCACTTTATTTTTAGATTCACTTGTTGATAGATGTGTATTTGTTGTTCATAATTTGTATCCGTACCTTTTTCTTCTTCTTCCTCTTCTTAAAGGATACCTTTCAGCATTTCATATAATACTGGTTTGGTGGTGATGAATTCCTTTAGCTTTTTCTTATCTGTGAAGCTCTTTATCTGACCTTCAATTCTGAATGATAGCTTTGCTGGATAAAGTAATCTTGGTTGTAGGTTCTTGGCATTCATCACTTTGAATATTTCTTGCCACTCCCTTCTGGCCTGCACAGTTTCTGTTGAGAAATCAGCTGACAGTCGTATGGGTACTCCGTTGTAGGTAACTGACTGTCTTTCTCTTGCTGCTTTTAAGATTCTCTCTTTGTCTTTTGCTCTTAGCATTTTAATTATGATGTGTCTTGGTGTGGTCCTCTTTGGATTCCTTTTGTTTGGGGTTCTCTGCACTTCCTGGACTTGGAAGTCTATTTCTTTCACCAGGTAGGGGAAGTTTTCTGTCATTATTTCTTCAAATAGGTTTTCAATATCTTGCTCTCTCTCTTCTTCTGGCACCCCTATAATTCGGATGTTGGTACGCTTGAAGCTGTCCCAGAGGCTCCTTACACTATCTTCATATTTTTGGATTCTTTTTTCATTTTGCTTTTCCGGTTGGGTGTTTTTTGCTTCTTCGTATTTCAAATCTTTGACTTGATTCTTGCGATCCTCTGGTCTGCTGTTGGGAGTCTGTATCATATTCTTTATTTCAGTCAGTGTATGCTTAATTTCTAGTTGGTCCTTTATCACAACATCGAGGGTCTCACTAGATTTCTTGAGGATCTCACTACATTTATCGGCGGTCTCACCAGTCTTTTCGAGGGTCTTACTAAATTTATCGGCGGCTTCTAGATAGTTCTTGAAAAACCTTAAAAGTGTGGTTTTGAACTCTATATCCAGCAGTTTGCTTTCCTCCATTTCTGTCATTTGTGTCCTGTTTCTTTGTCTCCGCATTTTTTATGCTTCCTTGTGTTGATAAAGTGGTTTTCTGTGCTAAGTGTCCTCTAGGGCCCAGTGGTTCAGCCTCCCCAATTACCTGAGGAGGACACTCTTCGTGCTCCCCCTTGTGGTCTTTGTGCACAGTCTTGTTGTAGTTAAGCCTTGATTGTTGTAAGTAACACTGGGAGGGATTGACCTCCAGGCCAATTGGCTGTGAGAATCAGCTGTGTCTGCAGTGGGAGAACTTCTGTCCTGGAGCTCTAGGGAGGTGCTAATCTAGCCCCTGCCTGAGGCTATCCAGCAAACGCCTCTGTGCAAGGCTTGGGCGGGGCGGGTCCCAGGGGATCAACAGGGTGGGCGGAGCGAGCTATTATGGCTGCTCTCAGTCCTGCCTTCAGAGGCCCCGCTTCTCAGTGTCCCAGCAATTGCTGCAAGTACCTCCGAGAGAAAGCTGCTCTCGAGTTCCGACCGATGCCAGACAGTCCCGCTTCTCCCGTATGAGTCTAGATCCCCAGAGACTCGCCTGGAACTGGAGCTCAGAGCCTGAGACTCCCTCTTGATTGAAAAAGACAACCGTGCCCTCAGCCGCCAGCCCACTCCACGTGTGCCTCTGTACCTTAGTATTTTACTTCCGCACCGCACCTCCTCTGAGTCTCGGTATGCTTTTCCCTTTCCTTCTAGTTGTAGAATTTCCACTCAGCCAGCCTTTCTGTGGTTCTGGGTGATGTCCGTTCCGTCTTTTAGTTGTATTTTTGAAGTGGTTGTGCGAGGCAGCAAACTCCGGTGTTTACCTATGCCGCCATCTTGGTTTCTCAAGTATTAGCATTTTATACTACTACTAGGGGCCCAGTGCACGAATTCGTGCACCTTGAAAGGAACTGTGAGTCACGAGGCTGCTATGAGCACAGGGGCGGTTCTCAGTTCATCCTCCACACCCTGCCCAGCCCCTCCCACCGTGGCCCCCAGTCTCATGTCTGCCAGCAGCCCCGCTCCCGCCGCCAGACGCTCCCACGTGCTGATGGCACCTGCCCCACTCACACCTGCTGATGGCATGGAGCAATTGGGGCCGGTGCCGGCATCAGGTGCGAGCGGGGCTGGCACTGTCAGCATGTGCAAGCTGCAGCTGCTGCCCTGATCATCCCTCAGGAGCAGGGGGAGTGGAGAAGCCCTCAGGGGCAATTGGGGCCGGCAGCCACTGCTCACACCTGCTGACGGCACTGAGTGATTGGAACTGGTGCTGGGCGCCGGCAGTGGGTGCAAGGGGCAGCTCCAGCACCAGCAGCAGGTGTGAGTGGGCTGCTGCCGGCAATTGGTGCGAGCGGGGCCGGCACTGGCAGCAGGTGCAGGCACCGGCAGCAGGTGTGAGCACCCGGCAGGACCACAGCACAGGGGTGCAAAGAATTTTCAGTAACCACCAGAGGCTCGCCCTGATGACAGCAACCGGCACCCACCTTGGTCTGGTGCCCCCACTCATCTGCTCCACCATCCCGCCACGGCCGATGCCTGCCATTTCCATGCTCTGCCACCTGCTGCTGATGCCCGCCATGTTCTGTGCACGCCCCCTGGTGGTCAGTGCACATCATAGCAACTGGTTGTTAAGTTGTTTCTCCATTCGGTCTATTGCATATTAGGGTTTTATATAGAGAGATTTTAATTTCAACTGAATGACCAATCAGATTTTAAAATAATGAAAGACCATGAACTTCTCTTGGGGAAGAAAACAACCAACCAACATTTCTTATAGGAGGGTCATGTTTTCTCCTGGTATGGAAATGATCCTGCCTGAAAGTAAAAGTGTATGGACATGTATACAAAATACTTATGCTGATGTGACTGCAGTTAGCATGGTTCATTCAACAGACTCATAGCACAGAATTATAACTTAGAGATAAAGTCCTGTCTCCTCATTTAAAAGATAATTTAAAGCAGTAATACTCACTACTATTTATCAAGTGCCCACTGTTTTTATTATGCACATATTGCCCCGAAGTTTACACTACAGCCATTCTAAAAGACTTACACCATTTTGAATATGTTATATTCCAGTTGCAAATGAAGACAAACACACTCATTAGATCGCTGTTTGTAAAGCTTGTATCAACCTAAGTATCCCTCACTAGGATTCGAAATGTGTACATAAAATGAAGTAAATGCAGACAATGAATACTGGCAGTAGTCAAAAGTTAGACAATATGAATGGGGCGACATGAATTTACCCCCCAAAAATAAATCTTTGATTAAAATAGAATAAACCAAATGAGATATATAACCCATTAGCATTAAAGTAAATTAATACCTACAAAATAGTACCATAATATTTTTAAAAATCTATACAGATAACTAAAATTATATGAGGGTATTTGATTATATATACAAAAGTAAGTACTGATAGAGCAAGGAAAAAGAACTGGAGAGAGAATCATGAGTCAAAAGGAAAATTATGAAATAATATAAAATTAAAAAGAGGCTTGGTTGGATGGATGGTCACAGTGTGCAATAAAATGGGGAGTCTGATCAACTCAATTCTGAACACCTTTAAGTCCTAAAAAAAAGTGGAGAAGAAGAATATAATAGAAATGTAAGAGTCTCACCATTCCCCAATTCTATTATAGGACAAATAATTTCTTTATATATAATAAGACAAATTTTAGTGCATGTGGTTTGAAACAAGTTTTATTTCTAGTCTTCATGATCAAACCTACATAATGCATCACTTTTACAACACAGAGTATTGTGGTCCTTAAATCTAATTTTTAAAAATTCTACAAAACACTACAAAAAAAATCAACATAGGAGAATAAAAACCAGAATGGCAACTGCCACTTTCTACAAAACCAGGAGAAATCTGTGACCATGAACTGAAATATGTGAGGATGGGTGCTAAAAGCAAGAAATATTAAGGGTGCTGAATGAAGATGTGAAAAAAATGCCTATGGCTGTGAATCTCTGGCAATACCTTAGTTAAAAGCTTGCTTATGTAGGAAAAATTAACCTTCCCTTGTTTAGATCAATAGAAACGGGAAGTGAAGGCAGGTGGAAACATTTCTTGATAACAAGCATAAACAGGTAAAAAGGGAAGAATGAGAAATTACATAAACACAGACATTTGTTGAAAGTAGTATGTCAAGAAGAGAGATGGAAGAGAGACTGTTGTAAACTGACTGACAGCTATCAGTTTTTACTTACTGGGGAGCAATAAAGACTGGAA
The DNA here is from genome assembly GCF_000147115.1 of Myotis lucifugus. Lineage (NCBI taxonomy): Eukaryota > Metazoa > Chordata > Mammalia > Chiroptera > Vespertilionidae > Myotis > Myotis lucifugus. Next base: position 5,281,354 of record NW_005871060.1, on the reverse strand, counting down.
GAAATCACATGCACAACTCTTCTTGGCAAGTCAGGAACACTGTCCTGGCCTACCTCCACTCAAAACTCCAGCAAATAAATAAATAAATATTTATTTATTTATAAAATAAACAATAGAGAAATTTTATAAATAAATATTTATTTATAAAATAAATAATAGAGAAAAAGAAAAAAGTAATCACCACAGGATCTATGCAAAAAATAGTATAAGAAAAAGAAGAAAAAAAATTTTTTTCAAATATATTTTATTGATTTTTCACAGAGATGAAGGGAGAGGGATAGAGAGCCAGAAACATCGATGAGAGAGAAACATCGATCAGCTGCCTCCTGCACACCCCACACTGGGGATGTGCCCACAACCAAGGTACATGCCCTTGACCAGAATCAAACCTGGGACCCTTCAGTCCGCAGGCCGATGCTCTATCCACTGAGCCAAATGGGTTACGGCAAAAAAAAATGTTTAAGATATTGACAGCCTGGCCAGCATGGCTCAGTGGTTGAGTATCACCCTATGAATCAGGAGGTCATGGTTCAATTCCTAGTCAGGGGGTGTGCAGGAGGAAGCCAATCAATGATTCTCTCTCATTACTGATCTCTCTCTCTCTCTCTCTTTTCCTTTCCTCTCTGAAATCAATGAAAATATATTTTTTAAAAGCAAAATTAAATTTAAAAAAAACAAAATGGTTGAAACTGATTGGAGAAAAAAGGTTATGTTCAAGAAAAAGCACAAAAATAATATATAACAATTTAATTAAAGGAAACCTTCCAGGAATAAGACTTGAACCTACAGACAGAAAAAGGACACCATATCCCAGGAAAATATGATGCAGCATAATTCTATGAAACAGGTTCAATTGCAGACAACACTAAACACTCTAGCTCTTTTAAGAAGAATTTAATACATGGGAATTATATGCTTACAAAAAAGTTAAAAGGACTAGATGAGTAGGCTGAACTTTCAGAGATAACTTCCAGAATACCACCATAAACTAGCCCATCAGCGAGGCTGCAACTTCTACCATGATCAAGAAGCAGAAATCAGAAAGAAGCTGCCTGGTGTACAGATACCAGTCTGCAGACTACCTTTGCCCAGATCCAAAGATTGGGAAGCTTCTTAGTCTGTTTGGGCTGCCATAACAAAAACACAGTAGACTAGCTGACTTAAGTAACAAACATTTATTTCTTACAATTGTGGAAACTGAGATGTCGGAAATTGAGGTACCAGCAGATTCCAAGTCTCGTGGGAGCTCGATTCCTATATACTAGACAGTAGTCATTCTGCTATGTTTTCACATGATGGGAAGATCAAGGGAGCTCTCTAGAGCAAGCATGTCAAACTCGCGATGGCCCACAATGAATGTTTTTGTGGCCCAGCCAATATAAATGGTATGTAAGAAACGTTTTAATAAAAATTTCCTAACTTAATTTTTACAATATCCTGTTATACATAACCAGAGGCCTGGTGCACGAAATTTGTGCATGGGTGGGGGGGTCCCTCAGCCCAGCCTGCACTCTCTCCAATCTGCTGGCTCCCAACCACTCGCCTACCTGCCTGATTGCCCCTAACCACTCCCCTGCCAGCCTGATCGATGCCTAACTGCTCCCCTGATGACCCAATTACCCCTAACTGCCCTCCTCTGCAAGCCTGATCACCCCCAACTGCCCTCCCCTGCTGGCCCGGTTGCCCATAACTGCCAGTCCGGTCACCCCTAACTTCCCTCTCTTGCCAGCCCAATTGCCCCTCACTGCCCTCCCCTGCTGGCCTGGTTCCCCCCAAATTCCCTCCCCCACAGGCCTGGTTCCACCCTGTGGAGAGCAGCTACAGTGTTTGGACAGGTTCAAGCCTTGGCCTAATAAGAGGGCACAGTCCTCTCATGGCCACATGCAAGTCCCAGCTTGGAGAGCAGAGCCCTCCCAGCAAAATTATAGCCAACAGCTATAGTTGTAAGCTTGAACCTATGGTGCGAACATGTGGCCCCATGTGCCTTAGTGATGTGGGCTTGATAGAGTTCAGGTGCATGTAATAGAGTATGATTGAAACCCATGAGAATGCTGTAAACATCTTGACCACGCCCTTACTTTGCCTCGTGGAATCTGTCTATAAAATAAAGACATGGCTTGTAGTCTGTGGCACTGTCTCTCCATCTGGGAGCAGCGTTCCACCCAGACCCAGCTAACTCTCTTGTCTGTCTTTTCTTCATCCTTCACCGCCCCCTCTCAGGGTCACTGAACCTGGCTGAGCTGGTGTGGCACATAAGGCGCCCTGGGACTGAGTAAGCCATGGCCATGCCGGCTCGCCACACCCCCCAACTGCCCTCCCCTGCAGGCCTGGTCCCCCCCAACTGCCCTCCCCTGCTGGCCATCTTGTGGCAGCCACCTTGTGTCCACATGGGGGCAGCCATCTTTGTGTGTTGGAGTGATGGTCAATTTGCATATTACTCTTTTATTAGATAGTATTATTAATAACGAACTATAATGTTTGCTAATGACTGATTACTATAATCATGTTGCATTCACTTCCCTTACGCACCTTACACACAGGCGCACCATTTCTATTGAATATTTTAGCAGCTTATTGCCTTGTCATTAGTCTTGTACTGACTTGTTTGGTGTGCACAACAGGAAATATTTCACTTTCAGAGAACAAGAAAAATAGGTTTATTTGTGTTATGCTTATTAATTTGTGCAGTTATTCAGTGTCTGGTAAGTTAATGTTCAAGAAAAAATATTATTTTTTATTAAAATGTTCTATTATTTTATGTTAATGACTACTCATTTATTTCCACCCTTTGTATTCAGCATGCCTCTATTGAAATAAACCTACACCTCTATGAAAATTGAAGCTTTTGGTTTTTTTGCAGCCCACATAAACTTAAACCTTGTTTATTTGGCCCTTGTTAGTCTTTGAGTTTGACATGCTTCCTCTAGAGCAGGGGTCCTCAAACTACGGCCTGTGGGCCACATGCAAATACAAATGTTGTATTTGTTCCCATTTTGTTTTTTTACTTCAAAATAAGATATGTGCAGTGTGCATAGGAATTTGTTCATAGTTGTTTTTTTTAAACTATAGTCCGGCCCTCCAACGGTCTGAGGGACAGTGAACTGGCCCCCTGTTTAAAAAGTTTGAGGACCCCTGCTCTAGAGTCTCTTTAATAAGGGCACTATTTCCATTTATAAGGGATTCACCCTAATGACCGAATCACCTCACCAAAGTCCCACCTTCAAATACCGTCATATTGGGGATTAGATTTCAACATATGAATTTTGAGGGCACACCTAAATTCTGCCCATAAGAGGGAGTCGACTGTTGGATCTCTTATCACAAAGAGTTAGCCATGATCCATGCCAGTCACGTCCACAGTTTCTTGACACTAATAAATACAGGTGCCAGACACTGACATGTCTGGTACTGCTGCCACAGACTAAAGCAAATGCCCACACTATTACTACTAGGTTTTCTAGTGAAAACAGCAGCAGAAAAGAAGCTTTACCCTTGGCCCTCTCCCACCTTTCAAATCTTAGTTGGTTACTTGATGGCAGCTAAATCACATGCAGAGCCTGAGCTTTAAGAATTCTAGGGTATTCAATCTTTAGTAGATGGAATGCTTAAAAGAAGTTGAAATGGAGCTGAATAAAATATCTTCAACATCTGCCTCATTGATTAACATGATAAATGTCTTCATGAAATTATTGGATGTCAAAGTTCAATAAAAATAAAAAAGATTCTTTTAAGCATCCAGGATACAGATCAAATTACCTAAAAGGAGAAAAATATCAGACTGTCCAAAAACAACATTAACAACATTAAATGCTAAAAGATAAAGGAGCAATGCATTCCTTGAGAAAAGATAATGTGATCCAACTATTTTATTCCCAGCCTAACTTTGGTTCAAGTAAAAGGCAATAGGTAAACATCTTTAACATGCAAGAACTCAAGAAATATAGTCCCCATGAGTCTTTCTTGAAGAAAGTACTAGAGAACTTCAACCAATCAAAAGATGAATGGAGAAATAATAACAAAAACATTGCCAATAAAAATTGAATCAATTTAGCTGTAGATCAAGAATAAAACAAGTACGAGAATTATGGTTTAAGAAAAGAATGGAAATACATTAAACCTTGACAATGAAGAAAAATATATAATTAGTATAAATTACAGTGAAGGAGAAGAGATAGAAAGTAATGCAAGTGTACTTTCCTCGTTTTTTAATAAACAGGGATCAAAAGATAAAGATGACAAGTCTAAGTAATCATGATAAAAGCACAGTTAAAAGTATAAAGGAAAAAATATTAAAATAATATATTTGATCAAAATCAGATATTAGAAGAAAGGAATAAGGGGATGTAGTATGTAGATACTATCAAAATAAAGAGAATTAAATGTAAACTAGTTATAAAAGTAACCAATAGAAAAACAGCCACTAAAAAAAAAAATCCAAAGAATACTTAACATTATTGGTTAATGGTGTAAGAAGGGAAAAAAGTTCAGTTGATACAAAGTGAGGAATTTCCAGACTAATAGAAGATGGGAAGATATGAAGGAGAAAAAAAAATCAATTCAAAATGAGGTTAAAAATGATTAAAAAAATTTTTAAATATAGGGAAAGTGTAACAAATAGAGGATGCAAAATTAAATTATAAAAAAAGAATCTAAATATATCTACAAGTAGATTAAGCCTTAGTGAAAATAAAGATTATTAGACTAGATTTTTAAAAAATATTAACCTATATGCTTTTTGTTAACACAAATATACCCAAAACCTAAGGATATAGATAGGACAGCTTGACAGTAAAATTTTAGAAGATGATGTACTAAGAAAATACTAACAAAAGAAAATTTCTCTTATTATATTGCAAATCAGTTTAGAAATCAATAACAAAAATAGAATTAGAAAAAAATGTGTATGTTTGGAAATTCTAAAAGCCCAAATCCACATAACTTTTGATTAGAAAATAAATTATAATGGAAATTAGAAAATATTTACAATGTGCAGTATGGGCATATTCCAGATTAAAATTATGACAATGCAGAAATTAGAGAGAAATTTAAAGGCTTAAGAACAACTATAATAATAAAAGCACAATATGCTAATTAGACCAGACAGTCGAATGACCTTCCGGACAAAGCTGGGGCGGTGGACGCTGAGGCAGAGGCAGTTAGGGGCAATCAGGAAGGTAGGTAGAGTGCTTAGGAGCAATCAGGCATGCAGGCTAAGGCTGTTAGGAGTGATCAGGCAAGCAGGTAGAGTGGTTAGGAGCAATCAGGCCAGCAGTTAAGAACCAATGGTCCCGGATTGTGAGAGGGTACAGGCTGGGCTGAGGGACTCCCCACCACCACCACCACTGTGCAAGAATTTCGTTCATGGGGCCTCTAGTATATTAGAAAAGAAAATGTAAAATTTAATTATCTAAATAAGCATCAAATTTAATAATTTATGAAAAAATAGAATAAATCAAAGGCAAGTAGAATAAGTAAGTTATAAAGAAAATAAATTAATAAAAAATAAAAGCAAACATACAAATATAAAGACTAATTTAACCAAAAGTATTTCTTGAATACTTAGTACAAGTCAGGCACTACTCATGGTAGGACTTGGGGAAGTAGTAATAATCAAATTAAGCCAAAATCCCTTCTCCCATGTAGTTTATAGTTTAATGGTTTGAAATATATAAAGTGTAAATAACTTTAGATTTATAGGAAAGTTGCAAAGATGGTATGGAGAGTTCCTGTACAGTCCTCAGCAAGTTTCCCCAACTGTTAACATCTTACATAACCATGGTGCATTTGTCAAAACTAAGAAACTGTCATTAATACATTACTATTCATACACCATAGATTTTATTTGGAATTCACCTAATTTTTTCATTACTGTACTCTTTTTTGTTGATTGATTTATCATAGATTCCAATCCTCTCTTGAAAGATATCATTTCTTCCTCTATTTCTTGAATATATTAATCATAGTTACTTAAAAGTACATGTCTAATAACTTCAATTTCTGAGTCATTTGTGGGTCTGCTTTTATTGTTTATTTCTTCTCTTGGTTTTTAATTATTTGATCTTGTTTCTTGACATTCTTAGTGATTTATAATTGCATGCTGAATACTGCATATAAAACTTTTTAGGTACCAGATGATGTTATCTACCAACATATTAATGGCAGATTACTTTGTTCCAGTCAAGGCTAGGGGTCTCTCATTATGAGAGCTGGTTTATTTCTGGTTTACCCTTATTCCAAAGATGTAGCTTTTACTCTTAATGTATATCTATTGAGGCAGCTCAAATTAGAGCCTATTGTGTTTACCAGAGCCATTCCATCCTTGCAGGCCCTAACCTCAAATTTCTGTCTCCCTAGAATCACAAGACTGCCATGGGCAGTCACACATTTACATAATTTTACCTGCCCAAATCCCCATCTGTGCTGTGAACTTCTGTAAGATATTTATCTAAGATCAAAGAAGAAATAAAAAGCATCCTGGTAACAAACAACAATGAAAACACAACAATCCAAAGTCTATGGGAAACAGTGAAAGCAGTCCTGAGAGGGAAGTTCATAGCTCTACAGGCCTACCTCAAAAAACAAGAAAAAATGGTAATAAATTATCTAACTCTACAACTCAAAGAATTAGAAAGAGAGCAACAAGAAAAGCCCAGAGTAAGGAGAAGGAGGAAATAATAAAGATTACAGTGGAAATAAATGACATAGAGACAAAAAAAATACAAAAGATCAATAAAACCAAAAGCTGGTTCTTTGAAAGGAGAAACAAGATTGATGAACCTCTAGCCAGGCTCACCAAGAAGCAAAGAGAGAAGACCCAAATAAACAAAATCAGAAATGAAAGAGGTGAAGTAACAACCAACACCACAGAAATACAAAGGATCATGAAAAAAATACTATGAACAACTCTACTCTAACAAACTGGACAACCTAGACGAAATGGACATATTCTTAGAAAAATACAAGCTTCCAAAACTTAATCAGAAAGAATCAAAAAACCTGAATAGGTTAATAACTACCAAAGAAATTGAAGCAGTAATCAAAAATCTTCCATCAAACAAAAGCCTTGGTCTGGACGGCTTTACAAGGGAGTTCTATCAAACATTCAAAGAAGAACTAAAACCAATCCTCCTCAGACTATTGCAAAAAATTTAAGAGGAAGGCACACTTCCAAGCTCTTTCTAAGAAGCCAGCATTACCCTAATTCCAAGACCAGATAAAGACACCACAAAAAAAGAGAACTACATGCCAATGTCCCTGATGAACATAGATGCTAAAATCCTCAACAAAATTCTAGCAAACCAGATCCAGCACTACATTAAAAAGATCATACACCATAACCAAGTGGGATTTATTCCAGGGATGGTACAATATCCACAAATCAATAAACGTGATACATCATATAAATAAATTGAGAGACAAAAATCAAATAATCATATCGATCAATGCAGAAAAAGCATCTGACAAAATCCAACACGCTTTCTAGATAAAAACCCTCAGCAAAGTGGTAATAGAGGGATCATACCTCAACATAATAAAAGCCTTATATGACAAACCTACAGCTAAGATCATATGAATGGGCAAAAACTAAACTCATTTCCCCTAAGAAAAGGAATAAGACAAAGATGCCCACTCACACCACTCCTGTTCCCATAGTACAGGGAACTTATAGTACCGCTAGCCATAGCGATCAGACAAGAGGAGGAAATAAAGGCATCCAAATTGGAAAAGAAGAAGTAAAACTGTCCTTATTCGCAGATGACATGATATTGTACATAGAAAATACCAAGGACTCCATCAAAAAACTACTAGACTTCATAAATGAATTTGGCAATGTAGCAGGATACAAAATTAACACCCACAAGTCTATGGCTTTTCTATACACCAATAATGAACTCACAGAAAAAGAAACTTTAAAAAAAATCCCATTTACCATTGCAACAAAAAAAATTAAGATACCTAGGAATAAACTTAACTAAGTAGGTAAAAGACCTGTACTCAGAAAACTACAAGACATTGAAAAAAGAGATAGAGAAAGACATAAACAAATGGAAGAACATACCGTGTTCATGGATTGGTAGAATCAACATCATTAAAATGTCCATACTACCCAAAGCAATTGATAGATTCGATGCAATCTTCATTAAAATAGCAACAGCATATTTGACAGACCTAAAACAAACTCTCCAAAAATTCATCTGGAATAAACACACACACACACACACACACACACACACACACACACAAAATAGCCACAGCAATCCTGAGAAAGAAGAACAAAGTTAGAGGAATCACGATACCACATATCAAGCTATATTACAAAGCCACACTTCTCAAAACTGCCTGGTACTGACACAAGAACAGACATACAGACCAATGGAACAGAACAGAGAACCCAGAAATCGCCCCAAGCCATTATGCTCAATTAATATTTGACAAGAGCATTCAATGGAGTCAAGACAGTCTCTTCAATAAATGGTGTTGGGAAAATTGGTCAGATACATGAAAAAAATGAACTAGGTCACCAACTTACACCATACACAAAAATAAACTCAAAATGGTTAAAACACTTAAATGTAAGACGGGAAACCATAAAAACCTTAGAAGACTCCATAGCAGCAAAATATCAGACATATGTCGCAGCAATATCTTTACTGATACAGCTCATAGGGCAATGGAGACTACGGAGAAAATAAACAAATGGGACTACATCAAAATAAAAAGCTTCTGCACAGCAAAAGAAACCATCCACAAAACAACAAGAAAGCCCACTGCATGGGAGAATGTATTTGCTATCTCTGATAAGGGTTTAATTTCCTAAATTTACAGAGAACTCATACAACTTAACTAAAGAAGATGAACAATCCAATAAAAAAATGGGCAAAGGACCTAAGAGATACTTTTCAAAAGAGGACATACAGAAGGCCAAGAGACATATGAAAACATGCTCTAAGTCACTAATCATCCGAGAGATCCAAATCAAAATGACAATGAGGTACCATCTCACATCTGTCAGAATGGCTATCATCAACAAATCAACAAATGACAAGTGCTGGCAAGAATGTGGAGAAAAAGGAACCCTCATGCGCTGCTGGTGGGAAGGCAGATTAGTGCAGCCATTGTGGAAAACAGTATGGTGTTTCCTCAAAAAACTAAAAATGGAACTCCCATTTAACCCAGTAATCCCACTTCTAGGACTATATCCCAAGAAACTAGAAACACCAATCAGAAAGGATATATGCACCCCCTATGTTCATAGCAACACAATTTACCATAGCTAAGATTTGGAAACAGCCTAAGTGCCCATCAGCACATGAGTGGATTAAAAAGCTGTGGTACATCTACACAATGGAATACTACACTGATATTAAAAAGAAGGAACTTTTACCATTTGCAACAGCATGGATGGAACTGGAGAGCATTATGCTAAGCAAAATAAGCCAGCCGGAGAAAGAAAAATATCACATGATCTCACTCATATGTGGGATATAATGAACAACATAAACTTATGAACAAAAATAGATTCAGAGACAAGGTAATACTGAACAGACTGTCCAACCTTAGAGAGAAGGTGGAAGGGGGATGGGAGTTAGAGATCAACCAAAGGACTTGTATGCATGCATATAAGCATAACCAATGGACACAGACACTGGAGTGGTGGGGGCTTGTCCTGGGGGATGGGAGTGGCCAGGGGGGAGGATCAATCGGGGAAAAAGAAGACACATGTAATACTTTAAACAATAAAAAACAATAATTATAAATAAATAAATAAAAAGAGAAAATATATTTATCTATTTTCTTTTATTTAATCATCACAACAAACCTATGAGGCAGGTATGTGAGTCTTATTTAGGGACCTTGTTTACTACTGTATTTGCAAGAGCTAAAATTGTACCTGGCAAACAGTAGACCTAAAATAAATATTTGTTGAATTAAGGACCTCAAAGAATAAAAATGATGCAAATTAAAAATGAGAAATTATTTTTGCCTCTCTCTCTCTCCCTCCCTCCCTCTCATTTCTGCAGATGTAATTAGTTAAGATGAGGTCATTCTGCACTAGGGTGACCCCTTAATCCAATATAACTAATGTCCTTAAAATAAGAGAAGAGGGACAGAAACACATGGGGAGGGCACTATTTGAGGACAGAGGCAAAGACTAAAGGGAGGCATCAACAAGCCAAGGATTGCAGCATACCAGAAGCTAAGAGAAGGGAAAAACCTGATTCTCCTACAGAATTTAGAGAAAACATGGCCCTGTCAACACCTTAATTTCAGACTTTTAGCCTCCAGAACTGTGAGAGAATAAACTTCTATCGTTTTAAGCCACAGAATTTGTAGTATTTTGTTACAGCAGCCCTAGAAAATTAGTACAGTAATTTTGGACAAAAAATAATATCTAACTCACAGGATCATTAAAGGGATTAAACAACAGAAACTATAAAGAGTGTAGCCGTTCTGGCACATATTCAATATAAGGTGGGACAAAAGTAGGTTTACAGTTGTTTGCATGGAAAATAATACTATACTTTATAAATAATAATACAAGAATAAACTCCATATTTTGAGTACTTCAAACTGTAAACCTACGTTTGCCCTATCCTGTATTCAGGAAGTGCTGGCTATGGTTATCGATAAGTGTTGCTAATAATTGTATACTGTGAAGTTATAATAGGAATTACATGTCTCTCCCAGAAAGAAATATTATCCCCCACCCCCACCCCCAATCTTTTAGCTTAAAAGGTTGGAACACCTGGCATCTCCCTACTCAAGGACCTCTCCCAGTAATGGTAACTGAGCAGCACACCAAGGATTCAGAAGTGTTTGCCTGGCCATTAGACTCAACCTTTGGGAAACTCTGGTTGACACCACTTACATTTCTTTGTCTGGAAGTGGAAGAGGGATCAAGTCAATAGGCATCCCTCAAACTCCCCAAAATAGAACCATCAATCTTGGCCTAGGTGACTATCACATTGAACATTTTCAGGCAGCTTTTTCAACCTTGGAGGTTTGGGCATCCTGCCAGTAATGAAGATGTATTAATGCTTAATGCAGCTTAATGTAATAGGTGTCATGTTCATAATTTACAGAAGCTCTTTCTAAAGCATTAAATTCATTTATACTTCTTAAAAGCTACTCAATCGTGGGGGCTTAGTTCGGTAGGGTTTCTTTTTTAGGATCAAATGATATATAAATTGTTAACATATCCAAACTCATCCATTAGTGCATGTGAAAGCAATAAATGTGCCAAAGTAGCAATAACATGATCGAGGAAAGTCATTGTGGTCATTAGGGCTGAAAGGGTTTCATTTATGGCCCTGGGAAAGAGAATGAAGGCTGTAAAATAGACCCAGGAGCTCCCACTGACCAGGCACCCTGCCTCATTATGCTCAAATAAAAATAAAACAAAATGTATATTTTAGATGTTCAAAAGTGGCAGTGGGTTTTGCCTTCTGTTTTATAGTACGTTGTCCCTCCTTCTTCCATCCGCCATTTTGAGAAAAGAAAATGAAATGGATTGATGAGGACTTCACATCCCAACTAACTGTTTGTAGAATATTGATTGGTCTCTTGGTAAATAACTCTAAACAAAACAGGGGGGCACAACGAATGAGAGCCCTTACTTGTTGGACAGATCTGGGAGGTCAGGAATTGATGGAATTATAAATCTTAGCCCCAGGATCATTTCCAAAGTAGCCCTAGGATCAACATAGGGATGAGAAGAAGCTATAACTTTGTGTATCTGATTAAGGAACCACTATTACCCCCATTATGATCTGCTGGCATCCACCCTTACTCATGCCCGTGTGAGTCAAGTTCCTGCCCGCCCCCCCCCCCAAAAAAAAATTTTGCAGTGCCGAGAAGCACTGCAAATAGAAGGTAGGAAAGCAAGTTAATAAAAAATGTTGAGTCAAGTTATTCTAGCTAAGTTAGTACTTCCGCTTGGCATAATTAGAAACACCTGAGAGTTTTAATAAATTAGCAATATCTTGATCCCACCCCAGATAATAAATCTCTAGGGGTGGAACTTGACCCTCAGTTTTTTTAATGTTCTCCAAGGAATTCTCTTGTGCAGCCACAATTAAGAACCATTAATTTAACTAATATTACAAAGATTCTAAGTAAAGATGATATAACACAGTTAGTCATTTCTTCTTATTTAGCATTCTCATGGACAAGTGATGCAGGCATTCAGTGCTTGCCTAAGTATGCCCTTAAGAACTTGACACTCTGTTCAGTCTCCTCTGCTGGAGCTTCTGAAATCAAGGAGGACTCTCCACCTAGGAGTCACTTCAGTGCCTGAAAAGCTAAAGGCTTAAAGTGCTGTTCATTCTCCAAATAAAGCACCCGCCCATCCTCAGTTCACTAAGCATGCCAGGTCTTGCTACATGGTGCTGGCCCTCACTTACCTGAACAGACAGCTGGAACAGTGATTATCAGACATTTTACCATGGAGGAAACTGCTGAAGATGTTGCTCTTAACTTCTGTTTCTCTATGAAAAGTCACACTTGTCA
>NW_005871060.1:5264875-5268657 GCF_000147115.1 Myotis lucifugus | reverse complement strand
ATGTCATTGGGCAGCATAATCCTGCTCCAAATACATCATTATTAGATGAACATTCCAGACTTTTATTTTCATGCTTGTTATGCACCATCCACATGCATATATTTCTGTGGCACCAGAAAGAGCTGTAACGGGCACCTGACAGCTTTTCCATTGTTGTCTCAATCACACACACCCCACCCACCCGGTCTTCCTCCGGGCTTGTAAGGTTGCGCTTATCTGGTCTCCAGGCGAAGGCTTACAGTCCCTACATTACAACATCCTGCGATAAGGACCCTCACTTGACATTGTTTCTGCCTGTGCTGCAAACAAGTGACAAAACTGGCATGTATAAAAAGAGAGAGAGGGAGAACAACAAAGCCAGAGCTGCCTCCCCCCGCCTCCTCCCAACACCACCGCAAAGGACAGCCCATCAATTCTCTAGGATGTACACAATCATTATTGTAGGGGAAACAAAGGCCAGTGTCAATTGTGCAGTGTTATAAAGCAGTCCCTCAAATTAAAACCATGTACCTAACTGCATCTGATGGCAGAAGCTATTTAGCAGTGATATTTTACGGAAAGGCAATGAAAAGCAATAACTGCTTTATTTAATGTATCTGTTCAATCCAGCTGCCCTGGATAGGCCTTAATAGAAGCTGTCGATCAATGTCAGGCCCTTAGAAATAACTGCAGCAGACTGCAATAAACATGAAGGAAAGATAACTAGAACTACTGATCAGCCTCTTGTTACCTTCCTTGTGCCCAGAAATTTGTCATTTGTTTATCCTGCTCATAATAGCTGGCTTGATGATTATCATCTTACCCACCTGGCATTGTGGTGGGCACACCACAGTGGGGAGTGAGAGGAGAAGCAGCATTGGAAGAGGAGGGAGGAGGAAGAAATATGAAATGTACAAAAAGGTAAGGAATAATGAAAGAACGTTTGTGCAGGACAGGAGAGGTTAAATCTCCTAAAGTGGGCATTCTGGTACCCTTGTTAAAATGCTAGCCTCATTCCTCCTTTCTTGACCACCTCCTGACAGGTCTTCCCTTAAAATTAATTAAATAGCACACGAATGTTTCGTTTCAGTGTCTTTAACAAATCTTTGTGCTACCAGGAAGACATTAGGAAGGCCTGTAGCCAGGACAGCCCATACCCATCCATGACTTCACTGGCCTCTCTATCCATCCACCCTCAGCACCAACTCTTTCTCATCTGATCTCCTCCCTGTCCTTACACAAGCTCGTCCACTCTCGTGTCCTTACCATCTATAACAGGGGCTGGCAATCTACAACCCATGGACTAATCTGTTTTCTAACATTTTTTTGGAACACAACAACATCCATTTGTTTAGGATTTGTCCTTGGCTACTATGGTGCTAAGATACAGTTGAGTAGTTGTGACAGATACTGTATTGCCACAGATACTCAAGCTGCTATACCCCCAAAGCCTATAATATTCACTACCAGGAAAAGTTTGCTGATCCCTGATCCATATATAAATCATTTCTACATATGTATATATATCACCAGCCCAGACTTCTCTTCTTTGTCATCACTAGGCCTATCTTTCCATCTGCCCTCCACCCCATCCCTCCATCTGGCTGTCTACATACAACTCACATGTAATATATCCAAAATCTAATTCATTTTATTTATTTTTCCAAACCCACAGTTTCTCCTATGTTGTATCTCAAGTCATGGCCTCACCATCCCTTATACACCAAGATGTAAAAGCTGAGCCATCTTTTGTATAAACCTCATTTTATTTTCCTTTCCATCCCCTTCCTTATCACCCTGTCCCCTCTGTCACTGAAATGTACCTCAAATACATCCTATCCTGCCTGTTTAGAGACACTCCCCCTGCCCATTCTGCCCTTTCATTTGCCTGGACTTTTACAACCTCCTAAACAGTCTTCCTGCTTCTAACCCCTCTGTTACAATGCCTCTACCAGATCTATTTTCAGACACAAATATAATTAAAACGATGGCATTTATTTAGTATTAAGTACCTCCCAGGCACTGTTCCAAGTACTTTCCATGTATTTATTTACTCATTTAATCCTCACTAAACCTTATAAGACAAAGTAGGTCCCATTTTCATTCCCATGAGGAAATTGAGGCTTTGAAAGATTTTATGAACTTGCCGAGGTCACACAGTTTGCACATCACTACACTGGGTTTTGAACTCAAGTTTGTCAGTCGGTAAAGCCCAAGACTTTCCCCACAACTATAATGCTTTTCCCTTATTTTCAAAATCATTAACAGTTCCCTACTCCCCACAAAATAAAAGCTAACCTTAATTCATATGGCATTCAAATTTCCACCTTTCCTTTCTAGGTGTTTTCTCACCACACACTATCTAAAACTGCTCTTGACGTGTAGTAGGCCATTTATACATTATGTGATTGTGCAGTTAATGGACCACCCTCCCCATACCCACTCCAACTTTCCTCGCAGAATTAATTGTTCCTTCCCGAGTGCTCCTATACTACTTCAGTTATCTTGCAGGGTAACACTTATCAAACTGTACTATAGCTAAGAGTGTGTATCTATGCCTCCTAAAATATGTTTCAGGTCTTTAAAAGAAAGGTCACAGTGCTTCTAGGTTGAGACCAGGATTTGAACCTGGGAAGCTGCTACGCTTTGTCTACATCTCCTTCATTAGGGCCCAGATCACTCTGTACAGTAATCGCCACCTTAACCACAGTTTCAGCTACTCATGGTCAACAGCAGTCCAAAAATATTAAATTAAAATTTTCAGAAATAAATAATTTATAAGGAAATCTATATAAATAAAAGGCCAAGCAACCGGCCGACTGGCCGACTGGCTGACCAGCCAGTAGGTATGATACACACTGACCACCAGGGGGCAGACGCTCAACGCAGGAGCTACCCAGCAACAGCAACTCTTGCACTCCAGGACCCCTCGGGAGATGTCAGAGAACCAGTTTCGGCCCAATTCCCGTAGGCCAGGCCAAGGGACCCCACCTGCTGGAGGGACCCCGCTCACTCCGCAGATGCCCTTCGAGCCTCAGCGTCGCCCCAGGTGTGGCCAGCCGGGGAGGGACTGTGGGAGGTTGGCTCCAGGGCATATCCACCCCATTTCACTCAGTCCCACCCTGCTGGCCACCTTCTAATTAATTTCCTTTCAATGTGCACGAATCTGTGCACCAAGCCACTAGTGGCATGATAAAATCTCACTCCATCCAGATCTGTTCCACCTGAGACAAGATTCATCCCTTTGTCCAGCATATTCACACTGTATATGGTACCTACCTGCTAGCTACTTAGTAGCCATCTCAGTGCTTATATTCAAGTAATCTTTTATACCTAACTAGAGGCCCAGTGCATGAATTCATGCATGGGGGGTCCAGCCAGCCTAGCCCCAATCGGGGCAGATCGGGGCCTGGCCTGTCAGAAGGAGGAGACAGCGGGAGGTTGGCCAGCTGGCCCAGCCCCCATCAGGGCCCGATCAGGACCAGGACAGCTGGGAGGAGGGTCCACGGGCAATTGGCCGGTGGGCTCTGCCCCCAATTGGGATAGGGGGGCCGGTTGGGGGTCAGTGGCTGGGGGGGGCCATGGGTGGTTTGCCGGCTGGCCCTGCCCCTGATCGGAGTGTGGGGGGGGGCTGATCAGAGGCGGAGCTGACTTGGGGGGAGGGGCCCACGGGCCGATTTGGGGTGGTGGGAGCCCATCGAGGGGTGGGGGCCAGCCAGGGGAGGGGCCCCAGGTGGTTGGCCAGCCGGCCCTGCTCCTGATTTGGGGTGGGGGGTGCCAATCTGGGGTGGGGCTGACTGGGG
>NW_005871060.1:5240001-5264712 GCF_000147115.1 Myotis lucifugus | reverse complement strand
CTGGCCGCAGTGGGCATCATAGTCACCAGTCATTACAGTCGTTATGGCATTACGGTCGCTGGTTTTTTTATATATATAGATAATGGCCCCAAAGTACAAGAGCAGTTTAAACTTTATCACAAGTATGTATGTATAGGAAAAAACATAGCTTACATAGAGTTTGATACTATCTGCAATTTCAGGCATCCACTGGGGGCCTTAGAACATATGCCCCATGGATAAGGGAGAACTATTCTATTTCAATCATTGCTCTAAATGTCTGTCTTCACAGTCTTCTACTAGATATGAGCTCCTAAAGGCTATTTCTAAAGGGACATGTCTCTGCCCTAGCCGGTTTGGCTCAGTAGGTAGAGAATTGGCCTCCAGATTGAAGGATCTTGGGTTCGATTCCAATCAAGAGCACATAACTCAGTTGCAGGCTCGAACCCTAGCCCTGATCAGGATGCGTGTAAGATGCAACCAGTTGATGTCTCTCTCACATCGATGTTTCTCTCTCTGTGTCTTTCCCCCTCGCTTCCACTCTCTCTAAAAATCAATGGAAAAATATCCTTGGTTGAGGATTAAACAAAAAATAAAATAAAGGGACATGTCTGATTCTTCTTTGTGTGCCCAGCACCTTGCACAATACCGAGAACAAATAGAGACTCAATAAGTCTTTGTTAAATGATTTCATGAACATCAGTGTTCAAGAGACCTAAAGTAAGGAGATGATGGAGGTTTTGATGATTCAATGATATGCCTGTCACAAAAAAATCAGATGATCACAAACAATAAAATGGGTACTATAGTACTCACAACAGATAGAACCGTGGCCCTAAGTTCTAGGCTTTAGTCTACCTTTGATTGGCTCCAGGGGCAGGGTGCATCGCTATTTTCTATTGCCTCCTTTATAATACAGGACCTAGTTCACCAACATACTAAAGTCTTAGAAGTTTGTAAACAATGCGATGTTGCTTAAAGTATAAGAAATGCAACATTGCTGAATATTCCTTCCCTTCGCAACCATAAAATGATGCTGTGCCCTGAGGCTTAGTTCCTAAACCTCTTCTTTTCTCTCTCATTCAGTCCAAAAGTCATTTATTTGATCTTTGGAGAAAAACATTACCAGAGCTGAGATTTGGAAAGTCTCACTTCTAGTGACTCAGTACTCATAAGCCTATCTGTCTCATAGGTCTGAATTTGCATAGATGAAGCTATACATGTCTTGTGAGGAAAGAAACACCCTATCTTCTCTGCCTAGAGTCCCAGAATAAAATAAAATAGTTTATCTGATTCTAGACATAGAGAAGACTCGTTATATCCCTCTGCATAACTCTGAATTCCTTCTCTGTGAGGCCGTGGGTCATAGAGCACATGTAAGCATGATGATATGTGGCAGTCACTACAAGCACTGGGATCTCTTCACATTGGACAAGGGATCACTTGCTGGTATTGGTCCTTGTGTTGAAAAAATAAGCAGTAAAGCAGAGCAGCAGACTTTTAAAGGATCTCTTTGCAAATAGGGGCTGAAACTGTAGGGTGCTTTGGTTAGTTGGAAGCTTTATTTGTACTTTGGCCTTGGCTTGGAAGGACAACATTTTGGAGATGCTCTTACCAGTAGTTAGTCAATGATCACTAAGGTAATTGGGTTCTCTGATGTGATGGATTGGAGTGCCTAAGAAGATGTCACTCGCAAATTTAATCTCGCTTAGTCTTAAAGCACCATCTTTCTTGGTCCAAAGAAAGACAAAGTCAGATGCAGGAGAAGAGAGTGATACAATATATTTTATACAGACCTTTCATTTGTAAATTTTAATAGGGCAGATAAAGTTTTATGAAAATGTTTTCATAACTAAGATATCTGGCATAATGCCAAAAAATAGAAAATTTAGATGTTCTTATTGATATCTGTGTTATATAGAACAAAAGGTAAATAAACCACTGTGATTCCTGTCTTCTTTTCAAAAAAAAAATTAGCAGTTCATTTCATCAGCAAATGTATATCTTTTGGTTATGTGAAACATATTTAAAAAAACTATTAATAACATTATAAAAATTATGTGCTAGAAAATTACAACAACCCAAATTCCTTGATCCTAAAAAAATCATGGCAAGTCTAATAGGAATCAGTGCTCAAATATTTTTTTTTAATTTTCCCTAAAAACCTATTGATGTTTTTGGAAATTACTTTTTTGGTTAGATGAAAGAACACCATCATGTACCAACATTACTTTGTGTCTAATATGAATTCACCTCAAAGTTACCTTCCCTAACCCATTTTCAGGTTTGCTCTATGGGCTTCTCCTGAAATTTTGATACTGCACATGAGTTTAAGAGCACAATGTGGCCAATCCTTTGCTTATTAGCAACCCAACGCCTACCACCATCCATATACGTCCCAGCCTACCTTATTGATAATGTGATACAGTTCTGACCAATGAGATATACGTTTTTATTAGGTGGGATTTCTGGGAGAGCCTTGGTATCTTCTAATTAAAAAAAAAAGTTAGAGGGATACATTTGGCTGGTATAGTCCTTTGCTTCTTCCCCCTTCCTCAATTTCCTGACTGGAATGCAGACATTTGGCCTGAAGGTACAATAGCCACCTTGTAACCATGAGGCAGTAAACAAGAGGATAAAGCATAAACAGAAGAGATGGCAGAGTAAGCTATAGGACAAGCTTGGAGTCTGATGGCATCACTGAAGCATCCTACCAGCCCTGAGCAACCTTCCCCTGAGCTTCTTATTGTGAGAAATAAATAAACCCCATCTCTCGAAGCCACTGTTAGATTTTATGTTACTATTTTCCAAACGCCTGATGAAAGTAAGAGCATGGGAAAAAATAACAATAAAGTCCTGACTTTTTAGAAATATGAGCAAAGCAAAACAAAATAGGAGAGCCAAGTAAGATTTTTAAGGCACAAAATCTAGTGGTAGTTGGAAGGGTCCGCCTTTCAAGCTAATACCAGCATAGACTGAGTTCCCTAAGTGAAGGGCGAAAGAGGTTCCTGAGACAGTGACTCCACGCATTGAGCTCCTATTACACCATTCTGCATTTTGAAATGAAGCATTTATAGTACTTTTAAGTCAAAACCTGTGTTTTAGGTCACAAGGGGGCAGGAGTAGGGGAGGACTGAGAAAGTGAAGAAGTTAAGGTTTCTAAGCTCTGATTCTGTTTATTCAGCTAGTTTCCAATGTCTTGCCTATGTATATAAAGAGAGAGAGAGAGAGAGAGAGAGAGAGAGAGAGAGAGAGAGAGAGAAATGCAGACGCTAATTGTTTGCCATTCATTTGCCATGCATCTATTCAGAGCTGCACATTCCTTGAGGTCAAAGACTGAGTCTTTTCATCCACTCTAGTGCCTGGCACATAGTGAGACATTCCATAAATGCTTGTTGAATAAATGAATAAATGTCATTTCTATTTAATTCTCCTGTTGCAAATATTTCAGGTTTAACTTCTCTAAAACAATAATTCATATAGTAAAAAAATTAATTCCTGATTTTTTTCTTCTCTATATTCCTTGACCTTTCCTCATAAAAACACCATTTGTCTCCTAATATAGCTCCAGTTTCATTCCCATTGGAAGGGTCTATGAGGAATCTATTGCTGTAAATAGAATAAATGAAGAGGGCAAGAGTTCTGCATCCTTACATTTGTCTCCTAAGAGTCTCTACTCCATTTCTGCTGCTTCTCTGCCTTCTGAGGGTAAATGGAACAAAAAGCTAACACAGTAGTTAATGAGAAAATAATCAGCTATTGCCTTTATAACACACCCAGTGCCAAAAACATCCATGGGGATCCGTTACCAACACTGTCACACATAATTGCATCAATACCAGAGACGATAATATACAAATTAATTTGGATTCCATTTGTTTTAGACTTGGGGGGAGGGTTGGAATAATAGATAACCCCAGTGTTCTCTCTTTCACAGAAAATTGAAATAAACAGCTTTCTAACTATGGATGAAGGAAGCTCCACCTGATAATTATTAAGCAAGCAGGGCTGAGAATCCGCACCAGGAGCTGATCCATTCACGGTGCTTTTTCATATGGATATGGCTCTGACTGATGTCAGCCACGCCATGCGCCATGCTGGGAACTTGAACACCTCTTACTCAGCATGGTGGCAGTGAGGTTGCTTTAAGCCTTGGGAATAATAATAACTTAAGTTTTTATAGTAGCTTTTAAGTCAAAAGATGTCTAAGTGATTTCCCCTACCCACCGGGTAAAACCTTTGTTTTCCCTTGCATTTTCAGAGCTTTGCAGCATGAATGTGAGATCATAACTACAAGTGGCCTAAGTGGCTCAGGAAGATGAAGGGCTGAGGGGAGGCAGAGTGAATAGCACGTGCTAAACAAACTGATAGCAGTGAGCTCCTAGAGGGAGCCACACATGGGGGAGGCTGCCTCTGGAGGCACTCAGAGGTAATCACTAGTGTTCACTGAAAGAGAAAGTGGAATTTAGCAGACCTCCAGGACAATTCCATCCCAAATTGGCACATTTAAACCCTCTGCAGGAGTGCCACTCAGAGCTTAATCTTCACCCCCAGCAGGAAGCCTCATTCTGCACCTTTCTCCAAGACGGAGCCCTCAGGCCTGCTCTTCCCTGGAAGGGCATCAGGGAGGAGTTGATGGCCCAATGAAGTAGCAGGGCCATTACTGAGACAGCTGGCAATATCCCCATGTTTTGTCATCCCCACGGCTCCATCACTACCATGGCTCTCAATGCACAGGAATAAAGCAGGGAAGGGAATGGTCAATTTAACCCAGCATCAAAGAGGTATATTCTAGGCAGCCAATGACTTTGTCAATAGGAACTAGTTGTCTTCATAAAAACCAAGTAGTTAATCATCCTCAAAAACCCCAAGAAGAGAAGGGGATGCAGGTGATTTCATGAGTGCAGGCTGGAGGAGGTATGAAGCTTGCTAAAGAAGATAGCAAGTATGGCTCACTTTAAGAATGGATGAACTTGCTGTTCAAGCCCTGTGATGCCAGCAGACCCAGGGGCCCAGACCTGACCCAATGCAAAGGGAGGGCCACTTCTCTTCCTCACACAGATATCACTAGAGAGGATCCCTGCAGTCCATCCGGATAAGTTCCCTGAAATGCTGACTGTGGGGTAAGGGTCAGCACCTGGCTTTTGCAGAGTCTGTGCAATAAAGACACAAACCACAAACTCTAGAGCCAAGCCTACCTGGGGCAGATTTTCAGCTTTGCCACTTGTACCTGGAAAATGCTTTGCAAATTACTTACACTCTCTGAACCTCAGCTTCCTCATCTATAAAATATCTATAAGGTTGCTATAAATTTAAATGACATGATTTATTAAAAGAACAAATTTTTTGGTGGTTTTTATGTTTAGATTCAAATTCCCAAACACTTAGAAAAATAGGCACAAAGCTCAATTAGATCAGTAAAGAAATTAATTGTAAAATCATTCTTAAAATGTTTTATACATGCCTTTTTAAAAGGGAAACAATGCATTCTTACAACATACCAAGAGAACCTATATCAATCAATGAAGTCACCAATTTCCATCTTTGATACTACTCTGATTAATTTTTTAATTTGATGACAATTTTATAATTTTAATTATAATTTTTTAATTTGATGATTAATTTGATGATAAATCCAATCCCAGGGGTTTCCCTGCTTTGCTTTCTCCTATCTCCCTAATCTATCACCAATGAATTTCTTGTAACCCACTCATGGGTCCTCTTTTGATTGCAGAGTATAAAAAAAGGTGCAAAACTGCCATTCTCTAAGAGCATTACCTCAACTATTGAGATTTTGCTTCCTGCCATTTGTCGACAGTTTGGCTCAAATAAACTCACAAAAATTCTTCACAGGTTTGAATGTTTCTAACATTGACAATAATAAAGCTGCTAGGAGAATTTTTTAAACACCTACCTGAATTTTAATGTTTGTCTACAAACTTTTAAGGTATCTATATATATAAAAGCCTAATATGCAAATTGTCCCCACAAGAGTTCTACCAGACTGATCACTTGCTATGACGTGTGCTGACCACCAGGGGGCAGCACGGGGTGAAGGAAGGCCCTAGCCAGCAGCTGGCAGCCGAGGAAGGGAGGCCCCGGCCGGCAGCTGGAAGGCCCTTGATCATGGGCCGTGCATGAATTTCATGCACCAGGCCTCTAGTTTAATATATTTAAGAAATCAAGCAAATAGTTACTTATACAATGAGTTTCTTAATGATACCCGCATCTATTCTTTGGTATTTTAAATTCAAATATAAAAATTAACATTAAATAGAATGCATCCAGAGACTCAGATGATTGGTTTAATTACTCGGTGCCTAAGTGTTCTGGTTAGTCTAAACAAAGATGAATGTGCTAGAAAATTATAGGAGAAGTAAATTTAAAAATGACCTCCCACAATTTGATTATTAAAATTAAAAAATCAATTTATACATATTCAACATGGCCAGTATCTTGTCCTTTTTCTCTTCTTCGAATCAATGTAGCAATAAATATGTACTGGATGTCTCCTGTGGCCAAGGCTCTATGACTGGAGCTATGGAACCAAGGGTTATCAGTGGATTCCAAATGTATCCTCATCTAGTTGAATGGTAGAAAAATGGGGTGCAGTCCTTTTAAGAATGTGATTTGAGTATCTTTATTGAGTGAGTCTCTTATTTGGAATTTCTCATCACTGTAATAGTGTCTATCTATTTATCTATCTTTCTAGCTATCTCTTGCCATGTTGCTAAAATGATTTAACAATGACTTACCAATTGGAGGGTAGAACCCAACAGACATTTTATCTATAGTTCATGCAATAAAGGGCCAGTACCTGGCACAAGAAGAGAAATGGAAGGGGGAAGAATATCTACTGATGGTTTACCAGGTGTTGGTGTCTCATATACAGTATTTTTCTTTAATCCTCACGATAACCCTAAAGTCAGATATGTATTATTATATCCATAGTACAAGTTAGAATACTGAAGTTAGAAAAGGTTAAGTGACTTCCCATTGTCATAACAAAGCACTTACAGCATCATTGTTTTTCATGAGGCTTCTACATGTGCATTACCCTTCTGTCCACAATTATCAAGTAAACTATAGGACTTACCCAAACTGCTGCAAAGCACTGAGAAGCATATAGCATATGAATAGAAGGTTGGGATTTAGAATTAGTCCTGCACTGAAGTCCATATTCTACCACTTACTCATTATAGGACCTTGGGCACATTATTTAATCTCTCTAGGTCTTAGTCTCCATATTCGTAAAAGCCAAAACAATTTACTTCATCACTATGTCATATTATGTGAGAGAATATATATAAAATACTTAGCCCAGAGTATGCCATATTAATACCAAAAGTGTATACAGTGGTTATTACTGTGCATTTTGGTTAAGAGTTTAAGCTCTCTCAACTACTGAGTCCAGTAAATATTTATTGCAACTAATATGCCATTGTTAGAATAACCCAGCCTTGTTTAAACATCTTTTGATGCTTCCTTATTTTATCTGTATGACTTATCTTAGACCTTAAAAAAGGTCCTTCCCAGCTAAAATAGCCAGAATAAAACCAGCCCTGCAAATGTTTAATTCAGATGCCTCATAAACAAAATAACAATAGATAATATTTTAGCTCTTATTTTGTACCAGACACTGTTCTAGGTGGCTTTAAATTATTAAATTTAATCCTCATAAAATCCTACAGAATAGATACTATTATTATTATCATCTCCATTATATATAGTTAGTATGACTTGAACCCAGGCTTACTCCAGTAATTCTAGCCACTACATGGCATTCTCCACATAGCATTAAAAGAAAATACAATGCATAAATTTTCTGGCTTCAGTAGAATCGAGTAGATTTAATAGCTCATAATATAAATCCAATTTCTTTATTCTATCCATAAGCCAATAGTTCAAGAAACCAGCTCTTTCAGATTTTAGACAACACAAATTTCATTTTGAAATATGAAATTCAAGGAACTTTCCCCCACTTCCACTCCCATCATGCGGCATGCATTAATCAACAGAAAACTCTACTCAATAGACATTATCTTTCATTTGTAAAATTCAGTTTGCTGTGGTTAATTTTTTAATGCTTCAGACTCAGTTTCAATTACCCTTGAAAAATTACAGATCTTATATATTAAATATTAAAACTTTCCTGTAAAATTGCATATAGTTAGTTCTTCCATTTAGAAAAATAGCACCATCTATATTTTAACTCTTTGCACCAAATCTTCCTTTTGCTAAAAGCAAAATCTTTGGGGTTAGAATCAAATATAGAAATCTTAAGAAGTCTAATAAATCAATACCTTTAAACAAATGATTCTGTAAATTAGTAGTATTTCAAAGGAAAACTAAGATTAGTACCTCAGAGCTTGCCAGGGTTATTGTCTTTAATGGACAAAATTGCATTGACACCCTGAAATCTTTAGTTTATAGCAAAGCTAATTAATTCACAGGAAATAACACTATCAAGTGATCAGAACAAAATAAAAACTGCTATGGGCAATTTAGTGTAACAGCCAAATATTGAGATATCACCAGATTGGCCCATAATCTATATATAAAAGCCTAATATACAAATTATCCCTGCAGGAGTTTGATCAGGAAACTGATCACTCACTATGACATGTGCTGACCACCAGGGGGTGGCACAAAATGAAGGACGGCCCTGGCCTGCGGCCAGCAGCCAGGGAAGGGAGGCCCTGGCTGGCAGCTGAAAGGCCTCGATCAGCCCTGATCAACAGCCAGGCCTACGGACCCTACCCGTGCATGAATTTTGTGCACTGGGCATCTAGAAATAAATAATCATCAAAAAGAAGAAGAAGCTAGAAGTCATAGAAAATTTAAGTAAATAATTTTCAAGGCCTTTCACGTAAGGGTTTTAAACTTTTGGATAACACTCCTAAGTTTTAACATTCTCCTATAAATTCATGCCTATAAAGAAGGTGAGTATCTTAAAATAAAAATCGTTTTTGTATTTTAAAAAATCACTGAAGTTCCTTGGGTTAGATCCAAAATGGCCTATCTCAATGTCATATTCAATTATGTATCAAATAGCTTTTTGTAAATTTTATTTATTAATCTAATCATTCATTCATTCCACAAATATTTGTCATTAGCTGTGGTGCAGTCATTATACTTGACACTGAGGATATGGAGGTGAATAAGAAAGATAACTTGCAAAGTTTGCCAACCCCATTTTATTTTTTTTTATTTTTTTAAAATATATTTTATTGATTTTTTTACAGAGAGGAAGGGAGAGGGATAGAGAGTTGGAAACATCGATGAGACAGAAACATCGATCAGCTGCCTCCTGCACACTCCCTACTGGGGATGTGCCCGCAACTAAAGTACATGCCCTTGACCGGAATCGAACCTGGGACCTTTGAGTCCGCAGGCTGACGCTCTATCCACTGAGCCAAACTGGTTAGGGCTCACCAACCCCTTTTAAAGGGAAATTTAGATATTAAAGAAGAGTGATAATAACTCTTAATTTACTAAAATGCTTTCCACAAATGTTATTTTATCTTCAGAACTTTTCTGTGAAGAAGCTAATGCTGTATCATTACTAGAGATGAAAAAACTGAGGTTCAAAGTTTTCAGGTAAATTGCTAAAGGTAACACTGCTAATTAAAAAAGTAGAACTTAACTGGAAAATTCAACTTCAAAATCCAAAATCATCCCATTGTATATTGTTTTAGTGTGCAGGCGGGAAACAAATGATGGATCCTCAAATAGTTAACCAATTAGTAATAATTTTTCTTATCAAACCTTCTGAGGAAAAAGACAAAAATAACACTGAATATTAGGAAATGGGTTTAATAGGTTTAAATGGGCCTAAATCGTAACTTTCAAGTAATCCTCCTATTGTAAAAAAAATAGGGGTTCCTAACACCTAGGCCAGTGATCGGCAAACTGCTGCTCAGCAAACCGTCTTTGGCCCCTTGAGTGTGGCTCTTTCACAAAATACCGGCTCTTCCACAAAATACCGACTTCTGCGCATAGGCCACGAAGTTTCAATCGCACTGTAAGTGTGCGCCCGCACGTGGTATTTTGTGGAAGAGCCTCACTCAAGGGGCCAAAGAACCGCATGTGGCTCGCAAGCCGTGGTTTGCCGACCACGGACCTAGGCAAAAGTGAGACATAGAAATATTTTTGTTCTTCTTCCAACATCACTTACTTGGAATGACCTCTTTGTGACCTCAACACTTGATTTTCACCCAGATGGCTCAGCTGATTGGAGCATAGTCCCATGCACCAAAAGGTTGCAGTTTCAATTCCTAGTCAGAGCACATGCCTAAGTTGCAGTCTCCATCCCGGTCGGGGCATGTGGGGGAAGTAACCAGTCTATGTTTCTCTCTCATATCAATGTTTCTCTGTCTCTCTCCCTTCCTCTCTCCCTAAAATCAATAAACATATCCTTAAATGAGGATTAAAAAATGTTTTTAATATCTTGACTTTTCCATGTCTTATATTGCCACATACCAATCCATTTCTTCTAGTCCCTCATTCTTTCATGGCTTCATTTGTGCTTTTATTTAGCCCTATAAACAAATTGAGAGACAAAAATCACATAATCAAATCAATTGATGCAGAAAAGGCATTTGACAAAGTCCAACACCCTTTTCTGATAAAAATGCTCAGCAAAATGAGAATAGAGGGATCATATCTCAATATAATAAAAGCCTTATATGACAAGCCTACAGGCAACATCATACTCAATGGGCAAAAACTAAACTCATTTCCGCTAAGAACAGGAACAAGACAGGGATGCCCTCTTTCACCACTCCTGTTCGACATAGTACTGAAAGTGCTAGTCATAGCGATCAGACAAGAGGAGGAAATAAAGGCATCCAATTTGGAAAAGAAGTAAAACTGTCCTTATTCGCAGATGACATATTGTACAAGAAAACACCAAGGACTCCATCAAAGAACTACTAGACTTCATAAATGAATTTGGCAATGTAGCAGGATACAAAATTAACACTCACAAGTCTATGGCTTTTCTATACACCAATAATGAACTCACAGAAAGAGAAACTAAAAAAAAAAAATCCCATTTACCATTGTGACAAAAAAATTAAGATACCTAGGAATAAACTTAGCTAAGGAGGTAAAAGACCTGTACTAAGTAAACTACAGGACGTTGAAAAAAGAGATAGAGGAAGACATAAACAGATAGAAAAACATAATGTGTTCATGGATTGGTAGAATCAACATCATTAAAATATCCATACTACCCAATCTATAGATTCAATGCACTCCCCATTAAAATACCAACGGCATATTTCATAGACCTAAAACAAACTCTCCAAAAATTCATCTGGAAAAAAAAAAAAAGACCCCAAATAGCTGCAGCAATCCTGAGAAAGAAGAACAAAGTAGGAGGGTTCGCAATACCAGATATCAAGCTGTATTACAAAGCCACTGTTCTCAAAACTGCCTGGTACTGGCACAAGAACAGACATATAGATCAATGTAATAGAATAGAGAACCCAGAAATGGACCCAAACCACTATGCTCAATTAATATTTGACAAAGGAAGCAAGAGCACGCAATGGAGTCAAGATAGTCTCTTCAATAAATGGTGTTGGGAAAATTAGACAGATACATGCAAAAAAATGAAACGAGACCACCAACTTACACCATACACAGAATAAACTCAAAATGGATAAAGGACTTAACATAAGATGGGAAACCATAAAAATCTTAGAGGAATCCACAGGCAGCAAAATCTCAGACATATGCTGAAGCAATATCTTCACCGATACAGCTCCTAGGGCAATGGAAACTAAAGAGAAAATAAACAAATGGGACTACATCAAAATAAAAAGTTTCTGCACAGCAAAAGAAACCATTAACAAAACAACAAGAAAGCCCACTGCATGGGAGAACGTATTTGCCAATGTTATCTCCAATAAGGGTTTAATTTCCAACATTTACAGGGAACTCATACAACTTAACAAATGGAATATAAACAATGCAATCAAAAAATGGGCAAAGAACTTAAATCAGGGGTGGGCAACCTTTTTGTGAGTGCGTGCCAAAACCAGCAAAATCTGACTCAAAATTCTTCTGCGTGCCAACCCTAATTTTTTGAGAACATGTTACGCCTACTTGATATCTCTTAAGGTGTACATATGTGAAGAACCTTGAAGAAATAATAAAATTCATTCGAGCAACAAAAACACAGTATATGATGATGAAAAATACATTTATTTTTTAATGTATACATGTACACTGATAGTCCGACAGAAAACTTTATGACTCCGTTTGATATTATCAGTGGGACTTTTGCTGCTGCATCACTGATGACAGAGATTTTACATCAGGTTTATATTTCGTGACCTTCAGAGATATGCACGAGCTATTACTTTCATCTGTCAGGCTACTCCTATTACAAGACTTAACAAAATTCATCACTGAGAACAAAGATTCACAAGCGTATGTGGATGAAACCAAAACACTGGTCAGATCTAGGAAGGCAGGGAGAGCTAAGGCAGAGGCATAGAAATTGCTCTTCCCCTCTCTCCTCAATCCATGTCTATGGTCTTTAAGATAACTTGTTATGTAAAATTATTTATTTATCTAAGATGCACCTACACTGAATTTATCTGAAAAATAAAGTCGATATTAAGAAAAAAATTGTAAATGGAAGATTATAAGAGAGGGTTTCGCGTGCCAGCAAAAGTTACTGCATGCCATGTTTGGCATGTGTGCCAGGGGTTGCCCACCCCTGACCAAAATAGATATTTTTTGAAAGAGGAAATAAGGAAGACCAACAGACATATGAAAACATGCTCAAAGTCACTAATCATCCGAGAGATCCAAATAAAAATGACAATGCGGTACCATCCAACACCTGTCAGAATGGCTATTATCAATAAATCAACAAATGACAAGTGCAGGCGAGGATGTGGAGAAAAAGGAACCCTTGTGCACTGCTGGTGGGAATGCAGACTGGTGCAGCCACTATGGAGAACAGTATGGAGTTTCCTCAAAAAACTAAAATTGGAACTCCCATTTAACCCAGTGATCCCACTTGTAGGAATATATCCTAAGAAACCAGAAACACCAATCAGAAAAGGATATATGCACCCCTATGTTCATAACAGCACAATTTACAATAGCTAAGATTTGGAAACAGCCTAAGTGCCCATCAGCACATGAGTGGATTAAAAAACAGTGGTACATCTACACAATGGAATACTATGCTGTTGTAAAAAGGAACTTTTACCATTTGCAACAGCATGGATGGAGCTGGAGAGCATTATGCTAAGCGAAATAAGCCAGCCAGAGAGATAAATATTACATGCTCTCACTCATTTGTGGATTATAATGAACAACATAAACTTATGAACAAAAACAGATCCAGAGACAGAGAAGCATGGATCAGATGCTCAAACCTCAGAGGGAAGGTAGGGGAGGGTGGGGGTAAGGGGGAGAGATCAACCAAAGGACTTGTATGCATGCATATAAGCATAAGCCATGGACTCAGACATCAGGGGGCTGAGGGTATGAATGGGAGCGGGGTGAGGAGGCAATGAGGGGATAAGGACACATATGTAATATCTTAATCAATAAAGAAAAAAAGAACCAAATTCTCTGGCATATTTCAAAGTGTCTTGTGTTTTGTTTTGTTTTGTTGCATTTTTCAACTGTCCTAGGTGATTATATATGCTAAAAAAAACATTGCTTAGACAGTTTAATAAATAATAATTTTACTTAAAAAAAATACCATCATCATAGTCTGAAGTGATGGGAGAGTGCAAATTACAATCTCACACATTCCTGGTTTTAATTCCGTCTGTTACCTCTAATTAGCAATTTGAATTTGGAGAAAGTACTTACTCCCTCTAAACCTCATTTCCTTATTTGTGAAATGATGATAATCTTTACTACCAAAAAAATAACCGTAGAAAATAAATCTTAAATAATGTATGTAAAATGCCTAACATGGTGTCTGGCTCATAGCAGGTGTCCAGTAATTGTATTACTCCATTCCAACAACAGAAAAAAGGAAAAGAAGAAGAAAAAAAAAGACCAAATAATTTACAAATGGATAAATCTTAAAAAAAAAAGAACTTGCAAGTTTAGAGATATTGCTAAAAGCTTTGTTTCTTTGTTGATATATGTTGTTTCTAACATTATGTAAAAAATTCACTTACAGTTTATAAACCTAGTTTAAGAGGCAGCAGAAAAATCATAGTAGGGCTGGGGGAGGGTTTAAAATAACTCTTAAAGAAGTTGTAGCAAGAAGCATGGCCCCTTGCCCACACATAGATTAAATCTACACACTCTGCTTCATATCTGAATCTTACAATAAGAAATCTCTAGACTATTGCTGGTCTAAAAAGGGCTGCCCTGTGTAGTAAGAATAGCTGCAGAGCCAGGCCAGTGTGGCTCGAATGGCTATCATCCCATGAACCAGGAGGTCACGAGTTTGATTCCCAGTCAGGGCACATGCCCAGATTATGAGCTCAATCCCCATTAGGGGGCATACAAGAGGCAGCCAATCAATGTTTCTCTCTCATCAATGTTTCTGTATTTCTATCCCTTTCCCTTCCTCTCTCTGAAATCAATAAAAACATATTTTTTTAAAAAAGAATAGCTGCAGATAAAGCATTATGCCAGGAGCTAAACTCAAAGAGGGGACTTGGTAACTGAGGGTATAATAAAAAGCATTTATTTATGAAATTCAGCATCAAGTTTTTCTATATCTAATAGTACATTGAGAGATCTTCGTGTGACTCTCTGCATCCTTGACGTCAGACATATAAGCTGTACCAACTGGATGAAAAATATTGACAGCTAGATGCTATAATGGTACAGGCAGAGGCACCAACCTTCGGACTGCAAGATGGTTATTCAACTTGGAAAGCACAGAACAGGCTATTTCTTCAGGTAGCCAGTCACCTTGGAAGCCATCCATGGGACATAGGAAAGCTTCTGCTGTAGACATTTCCGTTTTTATCTCTTGCACAAAATGCTGTTTTAGCCCCACAGCTCCTAAGGAATGAAACTAGTGTCAAAGATTTAATGCCTTTTCACATTAGTGATGTCAGCACAAAATGGCCATCTTCTATGAATAATTTATCTTCCCACTGCATAATTTTCTTATCTTTTTTCTACATTTTGGCTTTTTACTGTAGATGGGGAGGTAAATGGCTGTTAGTCCCCGACAAAACCTGTGGAGTATCCTTCCCATCAATCAATTAAAAAACACTTACCTTACATTCAACATGATTTATTTCTTGTTAATACAATTGTCTCACTATATCCTTCTATTATTATACCCTTAATTCCATTAGCCATTCGCTTAATGCTCGCTTTAAGGCTGACCCCCAAAGAGCTTGGAAGAGAGAGAGAAGTCCTTCTAATAGTGGCATCGCCAATAAAACTCTGGAAGCTCTTCTCCTAGAGCCTTGTAGGTCATGGAAAAGATAGGTCACAGAATGTATCCTGCCTAAAAAGAACAGAGCAATCTCTCATGTATTTGTTCTGATGGAGACTGCCTCGTGGTTTAAAAATCTTGAAGAGCTTTTATCTTCAAAATCAACACAATAGGTTCACAAAGCATAATCCTACACATTACACAGGGATGGGTAAGACATTACCAAGCTTTCCTTAAATAAATTTGAAAAGGAGAAAACAAAGAGAAAAAAAAACATTTGAATTGTTTGAAGATTAATGTCTTGCTTGTTTGGGGGTGGAACAAAAGGTTAACATCTTAAACAGTTAAGTGACACAAAAACATTGTAGTAGTATTTCTCCCAGTATTTATAAAATAGTGAGGTTACAAATTTCCTCCATTTGAGTTGAAATTTGAAACCTTTAAAAAGAAGCCTTTGTACGGCACTTCTACAATTATACATTGAACAGCTGCTATGCTTTTTCTCAGTGAAAACATATGCTTTCTTTTTGGAATTTAATTGGATGACTATTTCCATGCAGTATATAAGCATAAATATTTCTATATCAGCACATATTGGATTAGGTCCTATGTAGCAGACATTCTTACTTGCCTGGTAGCCATTTCTCTCTCCTTTCTTGCAAATACAAATGCAGTTTTTTCAGGTCTCTACCCATCCAAAGCCTAAAGGTAGCTCTGGTCAGTAAACCAGTACTAGACATACCATAGCCCCTATTGGTCATTCATTTGGGGTCAGGCATCTGGGACAGGTTTCCTTATTTCTAAATATAAACATGAAACATGGACAGGGTTATGACTGCCTGTGATGCCTAGAGTTTTGACCACCATCTTGCGGCCTTAGGAGAGAGCGCTGAAAACAAAGCCAACATCCCAGGAATGACAGAGTAGAAAGAGAAAATGTATTCTTTCCAACAAACGTAATTTGTCCCTGGAATTAATCAAAAAAGGCCTATCCTACTTCAACAGTTTTTGTTACATGAAATAATGCATATACTCATTGTTTAAGCCAGTTAAGTCAGCATCCTGGCTATACTTCATGGGTACTTTTTAAAAGTCTTTTCTATTTTTGCTTTTTGCTTCCTCCTCTTTTCCCTTTTATTTCCCTTTCCCCATCCCAAATCACATCCCACTAAGCTCCATTCCAAATTAACCTGTGCTGACAGTCTAAAATGTATCCTTATGTATTTCTCTCCATGTACATTTAATCATATACAAACATGCACAAATGCACTTCTATGCATACATATTGGCACATAAATATAAGTGTCGTGCCTTTACAAAAAAAAATGTGACTGCATCATGCACATTCTTTGCATCATGTTTTTTTGTTCTACAATTCTGCATGGAGATTTCTTCAGGTCAACTAGTATAGTTCTAAATTCAACACAGGCTCACTAACTTTCATAAAAATGCAATGATTTTCTTACTAATAGTCACTTGATTTCTTTTTAACTATGGCTAACTAGACAATGAGTTAACACAATCTTGGGGTATATATCCTTTTATACTGGTGCTTTTATTGATGTGGGATATGGGATAGATTCTAAGAGTGGGTGCTAAAGGAAATGTGGGCTTTCTTTTTAATATTTATTTTCCCAAAAGGCTACTGTGATTCATGTTTCACCAGCAATCTGATTGGTGTAATGTAACAGCTCATTTTTACTCTAATTTATACTTTCCTCTCTGCTAGCAAATTTACACATACTTTTATGTTTCTTAACCATTGTATTGACTCCTCTATAAATAGCATATTCTTATCTTCTGCCCATTTTTTGGTTGATGTGTGGCTTATAAATTTGTACATTATAGATGACAGCTGTTTGTCATTTGTGTTGCAAATATTGTTGTAAAATCAATCCTTTGTCTAGGGGTATAACATCCTTTCTAAACATAAATTTTAGTTAGGAAAATGTGTCCCAATTTTCTTTTCTACCTTCTTGGTTTACAGTTAATATTAAAAACACTGTCTTACCTTACCCTTGCCCCTACCTGTGTTGTACATATAAGCCAGTTTCTTACTTAAAAACCTTACTTTGTTTTAAACTCCTACCACTAGGTAAAAAGCCATTAAATTTAAAATATTTAAACTCACAGAAGCAAAAAATAGAATGGAGGTTGCCAAGAGCTAGGAGCAGGGGGAATGGAAAGTTGTTTGAAGGGTGCAGAGTTTCAGTCAAGCAAGATAAAAAGTTCTGGCGATCTTTTGACAACAATGTGCATGTAAATAATAATAATGTATTGTACACTGAAAATTTTGTTAAGAGAATAGATTTCATGTTATATTTTTTTACAATAATAAAAACCATTTCTACTAATTTTAAGGGGAACAATTACGATGTGTTTTGTCACAACTCAGGAGATACCCAAACAATATTCACAGATAGAAAATGTATAAATTAAACAGTGAAAACAAGTGTATGTAATAAACAAAAGTTTGAAATTAAATACAGTTTACACATAAAATATATGTATATTTATATATGTTTTAGCCTCCGTTCTTTCCTCTTTCTTTCCCATTGTCTTCACCAATTTTTAAGCCTTTTGGAAAGTTCTTTATTTCTTCAAAATATACAGGCATATTTTGAAGATATTGTGGGTTAGGTTCCAAACCACCATAATAAAATGAATATCACAAGCAAGTCATAATCTTTTGCTAATGTAAAGTCTTGCCTACAATTTGTAAAAATATGTAATATCTTAAAGCACAATAAAGCAAAGAGCAATAAAATAAGGTATGCCTATATTCAAACTGCTCACAAAAGCATCTTTAGATAAAAATAAAAGGGACACAAAAACATTTTAAAAATGTGGAAATAGTATATGTGCACAACAGGTTGCAAGTATATACTAGTAGAAAATACTGCCTCTTCATCCCTCTCCCCTGACAGACAAATGCAAAGTAGAATATTCTGGGTTTGCTCAAGCAAGATGCACAATTCAAATCTATGCTCTCTCTAACTGAAAATTATTCTGTCAAGTAAATGGTGTGTATTTGCCTGAAACCAAACGTTGAAATATCACTTCTTTTAGTCCATTTATTTGGTATGTTTTTAGGTGATAAAGCCATCCAAAAAGTGGCATAACATTTCAAGAGCCATTATGGCTAAATTGTTAACTGAATGGACATTATAAGAGGGAACTCTGTATTCCCCTAGATTTTCTTGAATTATTTATTTTACACTTACATTTATGTCTTTAATCCATCAGGAATTTGTTTTTACATATGGCATAAGAAAGAATTCAACTGAATTTTATTACAAAAGGATACTATTTGACCTAGCATCATTTATTAAATATTACATTTCTTTTAGATATTACATATACATTAAATTTTCATATATAGTTATATCTATAGTCTCAGCTCTGTTCCACAGATCTTTCTGTCTGTTACTATGAAACACCATGTTCTATTTATTAGAGTTACTTTTTGGTATGTTCCGATAACTATTAACACTATTCCCCTTCACTATTCTTTTATTATATTTGTTTTAATTTTTCAACTTTACTTGTATATTCTCATAAATATATTCTTCCACATGAAATTTTAAATCATTTCCTATACAGTTCTCAGGCCTCACAGAAAATCTGCTATGATGCTTAGTGGAACTGCATTAAATGTATATGTCAATTTTGTGAGAATTAAAATGTATGATATAAATTTTCCAAACCAAGCACAAGACAGATCTTCCAATTTGTTCATATCTTGTTCTATATCTTTCCATGATTTCTTTATGGTCTACTTAAGATAGGTCCTGGCCTTATTTTTTAAATTTATTCCCTAATATTTTATTGTTTTGTTACTATTATTAAATAAAATATTTTTCTTATTTTCCTTTTTCAGTTTTAATTTTTAGTATAGAGAGAAGGTATTCATTTTTATAATTTTATCTTATATCCAGTCATTTTATCTTAGAAAACTAACATGCGGTAAGATATTTAAGATAATGTGCAGTAAAGGGTCAGTTTATTTTATGAGTAGGGAGTACATACTCAGTGGGAGCCAAGGTCAAAATAATTGTTATAATGACTCTATCTAAAACCCTCTCACACAAATCTATAGTCATACTGACACTTCCAAGGTTGTTTCTCAAATTGGTCTACTGGAACAGAAGATAAAACCTTAGAATAATCAGGAGAGTTTTGATTAAAAGCACATTTAATAAGCAGAAATATGGCTAAGCAATCCAAGTACTGTCTTTGTGAGCTTGGGCTGCCATAACAAAATACCATAGACTGGGTGGCTTAAACAACAGGAATTTATTTCTCATAGTTCTAGAGACTGAAAGTGCAATAGCAAAGTACCAGCAGGGTAGGTTATGGTGAGGGTTTTTTCCTTGGGATTCCAATGGCTGCCTTCTCACTGTGTCCTCACATGGCCTTTCCTTGGGAGGGAGGTAGGGAGGGAGGGAGGGAGGGAACGAGCACTATGGTGTCTCTTCTAATGGGAACACTAATCCCATCTTGAGGATCCTACCCTCATGATCTCATCTAAACCTAATTTCTTCCCAAAAGCCTCTACTTCAAATACCCTCACATTGTTGGTTAGGGCTTCAACATAAGGAATTTTAAAGAGGACAGTCACCAGATTGGCAGGCATCAAAAACAAACAATACTACAAAATGGTATGCCTAATTTTTTTTGTATCATTAACCTTCTTACTCTTTGTTTTCACCAAATTTCACTATATAATAAAAGCCTAATATGCTAAGTGTCTGGTCATGCAGTCATCCGGTCATCCATTAAACCAATCAAAGTGTAATATGCTAATGATATGCTAAGGTCGCTCAACCGCTCACTATGACGTGCACTGACCACCAGGGGGCAGATGCTCTGACCGGTAGGTTAGGTTGCTGCTGGGGTCTGGCCTATCGGGACTGAGAGAGATGGGCCAGACATGCCCTGGAGCCCTCCCACAGTCCCTCCCCAGCTGGCCAAACTCCTGCGTCCCTCCCCAGCCCGACCGTGCACCAGTGAGGTCCCT
The DNA here is from genome assembly GCF_000147115.1 of Myotis lucifugus. Taxonomy (NCBI): domain Eukaryota; kingdom Metazoa; phylum Chordata; class Mammalia; order Chiroptera; family Vespertilionidae; genus Myotis; species Myotis lucifugus. The sequence goes on along the minus strand of NW_005871060.1, from coordinate 5,244,322 downwards.
TGGCCTGGCCTGTTGCCCTCTAGCAATCCAGGACCCCTTGGAGGATGTCAGAGAGCCAGTTTCAGCCCAATCCCTCAGGCCAGGCCGAGGGACCCCAATGGTGCATGAATCCGTGCACCGGGCCTCTAGTCTATATATGTAAAAGACCAGCAACCAAATGGCAGAACAACCAGAACTGGTCGGCCAGTCGCTATGATGCTTACTGACCACCAGGAGGCAGACGCTCAATGCAGGAGCTGCCCCCTGGTGGTCAGTACGCTCCCATAGTGGGAGCGCCGCTCGGCTGACCAGGATGAGCGGCTGCTCCCGCAGTGGAAGCAGCCCCTAGCAGGCCCAGGGTGAGGCCAAGTCTCTGCACCTATCAAATACCTGATACCATCCAGACTCTGCCCTAACCCCAACAGCTGATGCAGGCCCTCTAAGTTGTGTTCTAGAAAGAGTGCAGGGAGCTGGCGTAGGCGGATGGCAACAGGGGATGTGACTGTGGACCCCCTGAGGAGGCTGTCCTGATGGCTGAGGATCCTGGAGCATGGCTGCCCTGAACATCCCCGATGGTGTCATCGACCTGGCATCACAAATCAAGGACATTCACCGAGTGGCTTTGGGGTGCAAAGCTCTCCACCAGGCTCCTCCAGGACACAGAATATGCCTTTACTAAAGACATTACCCCAAAATATCAGCTCAGACTAATTTCCTCATTCAGTAGCTGCTTATAGGGTGGGTCCACAGCCTCTCGGCTGACCAGGATGAGTGGCTGCTCCCACAGCAGGCCAATCCCCGCATGCCACGCCCCCACCAGTGCACAAATCCATGCACGGGCTCTAGTATTCATTCGAAAATAAGGTGAAATTCAGAAATACCAATACGTGTTGAAGTAGAAAACAAACACTAATTTGATGTTCTTGAATGTCGAGGACTATCCCATGGTTAATAAGTGATAAACCATCTTTAAGCTCCTTTTTTAATTCAGTTCACATGACCACCTACAGACTCTCATCTAGTCTTCCTGGCAAACTTAAACAGAGGTGTGGAGGGGAAAAAAATGTGTTTTGTATAGTCTGCCCCCAGAAGCTTCAGAGCTACAGAAATTCTATTCACAGTGGGTGACTATGAAAGCCTTTTCAGAGGCATGTTTGTGCTCCCCTTCCAAAAAAAGAAAAAGGAAGACCTCTAGCCCCTGGTTCCTCTCTACACTCTGGGAGGTGACAGGCACCTGCTCTGCCTGTGATGATAACGTTTAAGCCTAGGGGCCTGGTGCAAAGTTCTACGCATCATTTAAGACTTTGATGCTGAACTGAACTCAGAGGGGGGAAATGTCTCTGCCAGTCTGGGATTGCTGGTAATAATAAGGAATATTGATTGGGGTGATGACAGAGTTCGCCTGGTTCAAGTCCTCATCCTGGAGAGCCTCTGCCCCAATCTTTCCAAATTGTGATTACCTCCTGGACTGCTAAACACTCTGCCTAGGCCAGGTCAGATAAAAGAATGAAAGATTTCCCTAAAACAAAGCCTAAAGCATGAGTGAGTAGGTGATGGTGTTTGCCGTGTTCACAGATTGTTCCTTCCTTTTCTGAGTTGGTAACAGGGGCCTTTACTCTGGTTGTCCAGTGCTGCTGGAAGCAGGAGAGGTGGCAGTGATGCTCCAGTCTGGTGTTTGTGACATCCCAGCCCCAGGTTTGATTATCACACCGCATGACCCATCACACTGAGTTTTGCTTTGGACAATCTGGACCATGCAATCATTTAACGATTCATCCAGGTCAACTTAAACCAGGCTGCTTAGGTTCACATCCTGGCTCTCATTTGTGAGGCAAGTTACTTAAGCTCACTGTGTCTCAGTTTGCTCAACTCTAAAATGAGGGTAAAATAGAACACACATAAGGGGGTTTTGAGACAATTAAGCAGGTTTTAAGACAATTATTGTATCTCCTGCCCAGCCGGCGAGGCTCAATGGTTGAGCATCAACCAACGAACCAAGAGGTCACGGTTCAGTTCCCAGTCACAGCACATCATCATTGATGTGTTTATCTCTCTCTCTTCCTCTTCCTTCCTCTGAAATCAATAAAAAAAATTTTAAAAAAAAAACACAAAACAGTACCTACTTAGCCCATAGAGAACACTGGGTAAGCATTATTATTGTTTCACTATACTAAACATACCCAATGTCTCCTCTAAGAAATAGCACCTTATCCCATTAGCAGTGCCAAAGGAAAGAATTACACAATTCAGCACATTAAATTCCTATACCCATCTTCCTAATATATTTTAATAACTTGTAAATGATAAAGTTTTAATGAAAACCTAATTTACATAGTTAACTTATATATTTGACTCCTAATTTTTCACTAACAAGTATTGTCCAAAAAACATTTACATTTCTAAACACAACTGGCTTAGGGATCATATATGTATATATGTAGGTATTAATAAAAGATCAATAAATTAAAATCCTCATAATCACACCCATAACATCCACCTCTAATTCTAAGGTCTGAGTAACCCCTTTTTTACTTTACTTTTATTTTTATTGTTGAGGGTATTACAGATGTTCCCCAATTTTCTCCAATTGCCCCCTTCCACCTGGTTCCTGCCCCACCACAGGCCTTCACCACCCTATTGTTTGTGTCCATGGGCAATGCATATATGCATATAAGTTCTTTAATTAATCTCATTCCACTCCCCTCTCCCCTCTTAGATTTGTCAGTTTATTCTATGCTTCCATGGTTCTATTTTATTCATCAGTTTATTTTGTTCATGAGATTCCACATATAAGTGAGATCATGTGATATTTAATTTTCTCTGACTGGCTTATTTTACTTAGCATAATACTCTCCAAGACCCTCCATGTTGTCTCAAGGTGTACTAGATCCTTCTTTTATACTGCTGCATAGTATCCCATTGTGTAAATGTACCACAGCTTTTTTATCCACTGACCTAGTGATGGGCACTTGGGCTATTTCCAGATCTTAGCTATTATAAATAATGCTTCTATGATCATAGGGGATGCATATATTCTTTCTGATTGATGTTTCTGTATTCCTAGGATATAGAAGTGAGATCACTGGGTCAAATGGCAGTTCCTTTTTAATTTTTTGAGGAAACTCCACACTGTTTTCCATAATAGCTACACTAGTCTGCATTCCCACCAGCAGTAAACTAGGGTTCCTTTTTCTCCACATCCTCGCCAGTACTTGTTTGTTGATTTATTGATGTTAGCCAATGTGGCAGGTGGTACCTCATTGTTGTTTTAATTTGCATCTCTCTGATGATTAGTGACTTTGAGCATTTTTTCATATGTCTCTTGGACATCTGTATGTCCTCTTTGAGAAAGTGTTTATTCAGGTCTTCTGCCCATTTTTTTATTGGATTGTTTGTCTTCCTTTTGTTTTAAAAGTTTAATGTAAATTCTTCCTGAAATTTTCCATGTTTATAATAGACATAGTTACATATACACATACTGTATAAGCACACACACTGTACACACAAGTATGTATATGTACGTATACATTTATATAGATGTATTTATTTACAATAGAGAATCTTGCTGGAAATTAGCTTCCAACTTTTTTTATTTTAACAATATGTTGTGGATCTCAAATAAGACACTTGGATTCATCTTATTTTTTTAATGAATGCCTAGTACTTCATTATATAAACACTAGAGGCCCGGTGCACAAAATTTGTGCACTGGGGTGTGGGGGTCCCTCAGCCCAGCCTGCCCCCTCTCACAGTCTGGGAGCCCTCAGGGGATGTCCTACTGATGGCCACACTCTGGCCACCCTGTGTGTGTGTGTGTGTGTGTGTGTGTGCGCGCGCACACGCTGGGGGCCTGCCCCCTGCCCCCAGCGAGGCCATGGAGGCTCGGAGCAGGCACCCCTCTCTGTTGATCTCTCAGGCTCCAGGCCGTGCCTGCATGTTGTTCTCTCAGGCTCAGGGCCCACCCGGCCCCTCCTCCTGAGCTGGTCATGACTGTTATGGAGTCCTGACCTCATTTGCATATTAGTTATTTATTTATATACTAGAGGCCCAGTGCACAAAAATTTGTGCACTGGGGAGGGAGGGGGGCCCTCAGCCCGGCCTGTGCCCTCTCGCAGTCTGGGACCCCTCGGGAGATAACGACCTGCTGGCTTAGGCCTGCTCCTGGGTGGCAGAGGGCAGGCCCAATCCCTAGGTGCAGCCCCTGGTCGGGCTCAGAGCAGGGCCAATTAGGGAGTTGGGGTGTCGCCCCCTGTCATGCACAGAGCAGGGCAGATCGGGAGGTTGCGATGCCACCCTCAGTCATGCTCAGGGTATGGCTGATTGGGGGGTTGGGGCACCGCCC
>NW_005871060.1:5212020-5239901 GCF_000147115.1 Myotis lucifugus | reverse complement strand
AGGGAAGGAGACTACAAACACACTGCATGCATAATACTTTTTAAAAAACATTAGGACATTTGACCATTGTTCAATTAATTTTCCTTTAATCCCTTTATCCCTACTCTACCTCCCAAAATAGATTCAGTTTTATAACACATAATTTTATCATCGCTGCCAATATCCACAACAACCTAAGAGTTACCTGCCTCACGAGAGTTTACATCCTTTGACCTGTGTTATACTTGAAATTTACAAAGGAAAGAGCTGTATTATGTCAAGGATATTTTTCCTCAAAATGGAAATATTTTATGAATTTTGTTTAAAATAAAATAAAAGCAAGGTTGTTGCTCAACATTACACCATGGAAGAGCATAAAAATAGAAAGTATAAATCTTTCTAATCCTGGGCTTCTAAACCTCCCACTATTGGCATAATGTGGGCTGACATGTGCATTGTAGGATGTTTCGAGGAATCCCTGGCCTCTAGATGCCAGGAGCACCACCCTCAGTTGTGACAGACAGACAGGTGCCCAGACATTGCCAGACAAACAGAACTGTCCTTGGTTGAGTACCAATGTGATCCTGCCTTTCAGGGGAAACTCTGTTAACAGTTTAATAAATAGCAATCCAGATATTTAATACAAATAAAAACTTACTTTATACAGTTTGAAAATGTCTATACTGTACCGGAGATTTTTTAAAACTTAACAATATATCATGGACACTTCTCCAAGGCAATAGCCATAGGCTTACTTACCTTATACTTTTAACAGGTACATTTAATTTTCACTGTATGAATTCACTGTAATCACATATTAATGGACATTCTGATTATTTTTTTATAATTTTCAGTTGAAAGTAATGCTGCAATTAACCCACCTATACTTACATAGCTGCACACTTCTATCATTTCCTTCAGAATTGCTAGGTTAAACGAATTTTTAATATCATATTTTTACAATAATGTTGAATATATTTTTCATGTGAGATTAAAAAATATTGACCTAGGCGTGCTATTACCCATCTCCTTCCAAAATAAATAGATAAATTAATCCTCTCTTCCCTTGCACACTGACATGCATTCTCCTGGGAGGAAATAAAAAAAGGAATGCTACCTTTCTTTGCCTTATTTTTTTAGTTAAGACTTAAAGCTTTGACCAAGACAACAAAACCTTTTTCTTCTGATGATAAAAGCCATGTGCTAAAGCAGATCAACTCACGCATGCAAGGGTGACAATGAAAACAGCTTTGGTTGAGAGAGAGGAGTTATTGATGAGCTACAGGGAGAGGAGCACCTTGGTCTTATTTCTCACCTTGTCGCAGAAGACAGCTAAGTTGTGAGGTTAAATTGAAGTTGGTAAATACACAATTATTCAGCTTGTGTCTCGGTAATAAATGTGCCTGTAGGCAGTGAACCTGCCAGTCCTCAGAGTACCACTTTGCTGATTAAGGAGATAAAAAGAGGATATTGTGGAAAGGGTCATTTCAAGAGTAATGAATCCTTATTCTGTCACTGTACTTTGCCGACAAGGAAAAGAAGTTTAACAGAGATGAGGCATCCTGGAATATTCAGGTGGCAACATGGAGTAAGGCAAATCAGAAATGACTATTCTAGGCCATGAAAAAACAGCAGGACCTCTGATGGCTGAGAAATGACTATATTGGTGAATTAAGTACATCTCAGGGAGACGCCTTATTAAATTAGCCTAATACCTTATTGCATGATCAATAACAATGTATTTATTTTGTACTATGGCCTTGAGTGACTTTTCATTAGGAATTTAAATGACCTTAGAAAGCTACTGAGTATCAATTTAGAATACTTTCAGGAGAGATTAGCCTGGCCTCAGAGCAAAAGATGAGTGAAAAATGCAGCTCATTATTTAAGTCAGAAAGAGAACGTCAAAAAACATTTTTCCTTGGCTTGGAGAAAGGTAGCTCACGTTATGTATCCAACCCAATGCTACTGCTCTGTCTTCTTGGATTCCCAGGTTATAAAATAGATCAAGAAAGAAAATATGTGCAGTCCCAATAGATATTAACCCAGGTGATTGTCACGATAAAGGTCATGAGACTGGAAAAGACAGAGATATTGTAAAAGTTCACATCAGTGAATTGCCAGGATTCTGCAGCATCCTGTCAGTGTTCTGCCCATGCTCCCTGGGATTCCTCTGCGATTGCCACACTCACAAACTCTGGGTGGGTTTTCACTCCCAACAGCCTGCTGCCCTCAAACTACCAGAAAGGCTTCATGGGACCCTAACTGTCCATCCTGCTGGGAGCCCTGAACCAATGACTGGCTGGTGTACACCAGATTTTTTTAACCTGAGTGCTACTGACATTTGGGCTCTGATAATTATTTGGGGTGAGGTGCTGTCCTGTACATTGTAGAAAGCTTAGCAGCCTCCCTGGCCTCCACCTATCGGTATCATATTCCTCCCAGTCTGACAATCAAACATTCCTGGGGGACGAATCACCCCAGGTTGAGAACCACGGGTGTAAATGTATAAATACCACAGCTCCCTTGCCCCTAACTGGACTATTCTGAGATGTGACCAATGGGATCACACTCTGTGGAACTTTGCCTGCCACCACACTCTTGCTCAATCCCTTCCCTTTCCTGTTTCCACTTCCCATAGCTCCTATTAGTTGCCCCAGGAACATTTCCTAATATTCACGGAGAAATCCTCAGCTCAGGATCTGTGTCCGAGGATGCCAACCTCAGGCAAACTTCCTAACAACTGAGATGCTAACTAGATTATCACAGAGTTAGATGATACTATCTTAAATATCTTCGCTGGTCTTCCCATTATTCTCCACCTTCTACCTTTCCTATAAGTGTCAATTCCTACTTGATTGACTTAAAACAAAAATGAAGAGAAAAAAATACTCATTTCCATTGTGGTTTTTTTCTGTGTACGATACCCCCACCCCTATCCATGGTTTTTACTTTCTGTGGTTTCAGTTACCTAAGGCCAACTGTGGTCTGAAAATATGAAATGAAAAATTCCAGAAATAAACAATTGTGCACCATTCTGAGTAGTGTGATGAAATCTTGTTTCTTCACCCTGAATCCCACCCAGGACATGAGCCATTCCCTTGTCCAGCATATGCTCACTGTATATACAGTACAATAAGATATTTTGTGAAAGACCACATTCACATAACTTTTATTATAATACATTATTATAATTGTTCCATTTCATTCTTAGTTACTGTTGTTAATCTCTTACTGTGCCTGATTTATTAGTTAAACTTGATCACAGGTGTGTATGTATAAGAAAAAACATCGTATATATAGGGTTCAGTTCTATCTGCAGTTTTAAGTACCCATTGGGGATCATGGAATGTACCCCTTTGGACAAGGGGAGACGACTGTATTGACACCCTAATATCATTCTCTTCTCTCTCTCTCTCTCTCTCTCTCTCTCTCTCTCTCCCTCTCTCTCTCCCTCTCTCCCTCTCTCCTCAAGCATGTTCTTCTTAGCCTAAGCAAGCATCCTTTTCTTTTCATCCTTTAGAGCAGCAAGGTGCGCTTTCTCTGATGTCTGTGGTCTCCCACTTACCACACCTAAAGCTGCTTTCTCTCTCCATTCACTCACCAACCTGATCTTCAGCCTACCTTCTTTAGAGTGCTAGAGGCACTCTCCAGTCTCTTTCTCTGCTTTTACCTCCTTTTAATATTAATACTTTGTCTAATATTTATTAACTCTCTTTTTATCATGTTTTTAAATCTTCACTTGTTATCATTTATTTTTTCTTACTAGATTTTAATAAGAGGAATAAAATGGAGAAAAATCCAAGAAAGTTTGAATAAGCCCAAACAATTTCAAGATACTAAATCTAGACATACATGTTTCAAGAGGAAATAAACCAGGGGCAAACCAGCACTCTGTCGATGTGTGTCTGTTTGAAAGGGGAAAGCAGCGTGTGAGCCCGACTCTTCCCGCCGGCAGCTTTCTCTAAATCCCTGTTTACCACTCAAGACTCTAGAATGAGATCGTGAGCACCACTGATCCGGTGCCTTTTATTTCACAAGTGGCCTTGAGACATACCTCACAATGAAGATGAAAATAAAAACGATCCCCTTCTGATGGCCCTACTAAGCCAAATGAACAAAATCAATAAAAATGCAATTAATTTGGATTCATTTGGACTGAAGAATCAAGAGGAAAAAATAAAGGAAGCACATCTGCCAGACTCTGTGATGTAGCTTTTGGCCAGAAATCCTGCTTCCGAAAGCATCCACCTCAGACACAGCGGCAGTAATAAACTCCCTGTGTCTTATACAGCCATAAATCCTTGTACTGACCACGATTCCGATGGTCTCTTCAACCCACACATAAAGCATTCCAGGCACTAATTTAGAATATTAATTAAATCAGAGAAAATTGCATTGGGACTCAGGCACTGTTCCATTACCTGTATAACTATTTAAAAAAAAACACCTGGATTACCCACTTCAAAGAGATTCCTCTTATTGTCTTATTGTGACCTTTTTCAAAGAAAATGTAATAAAATGCTCCCTTTCCAAAATAATGATGATGCATTAGGAGGAATTAGCTTAGGCTAGAATAGCCACCACAACCATATGTGATCAAACATAAATAAGGATTTGTAAAGTATTCTTTGCAGGTATATGAAAAAGATGGATGTTGATTTTAAAAGGCAAATGTGTATTGTAAAACTTTTAAAGAGGCTACAACACAAATTCAATGTGCTTTATTGGAAGGCACTGGCAACTATCGGCTGACCTTAAAGGGGGTTGTATGATAGTAAGAAGAGAGTGTTGAAGGAGCTGGTGGGTAAAACAGAAGGGAAGATATGGAGTCCAAGAAAGAAGATACTAAAATGGGAGAGGACAATAGAGGCACGGAGATGCCACATCCGAGGTTACAGGGGAGGAAACGAAGTCAGGAGACTATCCTAAGTTAAAGGAAAAGGGTAAGAGGAGGGCATCCCCTCTGCTTTTGCAGAGGAAACAGAACCCGTGTTGAAGGCATGACAGAGGAGCCAAACCAGCAAGGCAAGCATAGAGTAGCCACAGGTGAGAGAACTGGGGCTCTAGGAAGGGTAATTGAGCGTTGGGCCATTGTCAGAGAACCTTTTGGAATTTGCTCTCTTACTTCCTAAAGGGACTGGATCTCTAGAAGCAGGTTGAACCCGGTGATCACAGGAAGGGCACAGGACCTCCAGGAGAAACCAGAGACTGAGAAAAATCCTGGGACATAACTATAGGTTAGAAATATAACCTGTGTTTTCTCCTGGGGTGGAGGTCAAACAGAACCCTAGAGGCGAGGAGCCACAATAACCCCAGCAAGAACCCACTTAGATGCACAAACATTGAACAATTCAAGACTTCACTCATTAAGCCAATAAACACGTGCTGAGCTCCTTCTGTATACTAGTCTCTGGGCTGGGAGCTGGGGCTACAAGGGGGGAGGGGCAGGTCCCAGGTCCTGGAGACTCTGAGCCCCGATTCCTGGGTTACAGATGGCAGTGGGAGCTCCTGACTAGAATGGCTCGCTCACTGCGGGGGACCCCAATGAAATAGGTTGTTCATATTTATTATTAGAACTTATAATGGATCAGGTTTAAGACAAATCTCAAAAATACTCAGGGTCCTCAGATGTGTGGTAAACTAAATGGAGTGTAAATTTATATTTCTTAAATAATAATCCTCAAGATTTCATGTTTTCACATAAGTACTAATAATAAATGTGTTATTGAATGTGTATATTTTGGAAAGTACTGTGCATTCTTATTCCAAACTATATCTGAACTCAGTTTCTTTCTAGTGGTCAAATCGAGCCACGGTTCCCTCCTGAAGGGTATCTACACCACATGAGTTCATGAATAAGCCAGAAGGAAGCTTCACATAAACTAAACAAAAAAATTCAAAAAGCTGTGGTGAGCAGGTTTCACAGTTTAATGTATGAAACAGCCCTGGATCTGAATTATATTGTGAGAAAAAAAATTAGTAGTTTTATCCCTCATGTATCATCATCCTTTTTTGCTGTGCAGTTATCTCTACAAAAGTGACTATAAGAAACCCCACTGCACAGTTCCCTACTTATTCTCCCTGATTTGCTTCCATCTCACATTCCTTCAGTTTACAAATAGCAAAATTATTTTCTGAAAGTCTTTGCACTGCCAGCTCCAGCTGGGAATTGAAAAAACACACAATATACTTCCTGTCTCTCATATTATCTGAAGCTAGAGAGCTAAGAACATCCGTTTGCATTTTTGCTGAGGATGCTTAAAGAGACTGTTGTTTTCCCCAGCAGATTTCCTGCCTCCAAGCTGCTGATATACCCAAATCCACATTTTATCAGGAAGATCAAGATATAGAGAGAAGTGCCATCTTTTCTTCTTTGCTTCAGACAACATGTATTTATCAAATACAGTATCGGGCGCTGTCCTGGGTGCTGGGGATGCAACAATGAACGAAACACAAGCCTTAATGTGCCAGTGAGATAGAAAGGCAGATACACAGATTATTAATGATAGGGACAAGGATGTATCCACTGCCATGGGAACGTGAGGGAAAGACACCCAGCTTTGGTGTCAGGGTGGGCTTCACATAGAAAATGATGTCTGAAATGACACTTGAAGGACAAGAAAGAATTATTCAGGCACCTAGTGAAAGTTTGTGAAGGGGAATGGGTGGAGAGAGAATGAAATAGAAAATGAACAGAATATGTAGGAAGCAGGGGACAGAACCTGAAAGTTCTTGTGATACATGTTAATAACTCTTGACCTTAATTGAAGGCAATGTGGGGGTGCATTTGATAGAGATGGAAAACAACCATATAAATGATTTTACTACGAATTTATTTGGTTGCCAATAACAGTGATTTTAAAGCAACTTGTTTTTCCTAAGCTGTAAATTGGCCACCGTCTCTGTGATTCAATCTCCTTTTTCAGTTTTTCTTTCTCATGTTTGTTCAGTAGAGGATATATAACATAATGCTGCAGTGATAGATAAATAAGCAAACAAGGAGTTCTTGATAATGCTTTCTGGTAGTGATAACAAGGAACATAAAATATTTTAATGCTTCTTTCATGATATCAATATAAAATTTCATTTCCAAGACTGCTGCATCTGTGTACATGTATAAAATGAGGGAATAATGGGCACATGGGGATATCTGAGAAGAGTGAATAATAATTTAAGAAGACTAAATACCTAGAATATACTATAGCTTGCAAAATACATCACAGAAAACAAAGAGGATATTTTAGCTTGGGAAGGCATAGATATGATTCTGGGGATCGATGTAATAATATTGACAGATGACAAAGAGAAAGCAAAGCTACTCAATTTTTATTTTGCTTTTATCTTCTATGTCAAGGAGAAGGATTGATTGAAAGGACAAAGCAAATATTGGGATGAGAGAATTGAAGACCAAGACAAATGGGAAGAACTATAGAAAGCCTAGTTTTGAATGTGTTTGGAGGCTCCTTTGTTAGAAGGCTCTGAGGAACTCTGTAGAAAATAGGAATAGTGCTGGATGATGGGGAAAGTGTAATAGCTCAGCATTCAACAAGGAAAGAACAGTGGATGCCCCAGGAACTAACAACTCTGTGTATCTCTGGCTCCATCCACCTCGCAGTGGTTCTCAACCTTCCTAATGCCGCGACCCTTTAATACAGTTCCTCATGTTGTGGTGACCCCCAATTTCATTGTTACAAATTGAACATAATTAAAGCATAGTGATTAAATACAAAAAAATATGTAATTATATATGTGTTTTCCTATGGTCTTAGGCGACCCCTGTGAAAGGGTCGTTCGATCCCCAAAGGGGTCGTGACCCACAGGTTGAGAACTGCTGATCTAGGGAATCATGAACTCCAAGGCTGAATGGCAGGCATCTAGGTTTCTTTAAAATCTTAACAGGTAATTCTGATGCATAACCAGAGCAGAAACTCTGCTATAAATCTAAGAGCTTGATGTCAAATTCAGCCAAATTTTTAAACATCTTACCCTGTTTTGTGAGACACCAGTTTGTGAGCACATGAAGAGTGAATGAGTGATTGTTGAAAGTCAACATGGGCTTAAGAATAACAAACCATTCCAGATAAATTTCATTTTCATTTTTATTGAGGTTTGTATATTAGCATTTTCTAAAACCTGTACACTACTTCTATAAGATATTAATAACTACTGTAAAAAAATTTTAAAGGTTCCGTAATAAATAAATCTGGAAAGTTTTTTACTTTAACTGATTTAGTTAAACTGATATATTTTTTAGATTTTCTTGGAGTCTTAAATCAGGTAATGTGTATTGGATCTCTAGAGAAATTTAATAAAGACTCTTTCCCAAACACTTAGAGATCCTTCACCCCTTCTTTTTTTGACTATTTTTTGTAACCAGTGTTTTTTTAAATGTCTACTACAAAAAAAGATTATTTGGGTTAAACTAGTGCATTTGACAAAGTATTTCAGGTTATCTCTGGAAGAAATATGGAGGAATATTGGCTATTAATTGCACACATAATTTATACCTGGTAAAATAATAGTACTTTAAAAGTGTTGATTAGTTGACTCTACTTAACCTAGAAGAACTCTTTTATTTATTCAGGTATCCATTTGTTTATTCACTAAAACTATCCAATATGTTCTGGACATTGTGCTAGATGTCATAAGTGCAATAGTAAACAAAGAAAACATGAATCTTGATGTTGCCAATATTTAATATTTTCATTTGTATGAGGTTGTATATGCTATGCACATGTTTTCAAAAACTTCAACCTAGAAGGTATGGAGAATACGTTGGATGTTGAATGAAAAGCTTAAGATTCAAGATCACTACTTGGCTAGAATGATGGATAGAATATGACAAAATGAAATATAATAGTAAAAAACCAGTGCACAAATCTCAGCACATGCAAAAAAGAGTCAGAGTTTAATTGACAACAAGCTCAATATGAGTTTTAAAATGTTAATAAAGCATAAGGTTGCATTAAGGAAAAGACTGTGCTCATAAAAAGAAATTTATAGTTCTATAAACTATTTATAGTCCAAACCAGACCAGGAGTAATATGTCTAACATTGCCACCATTAAAAGGAGTCATCATTAACCAGAATCCACCTAGAGGGGAGCCATCAGGGTGAATGGAATCTCAAAACCAGTAAACATAAAGAAGTGGTGCAAGAATAAAGAATATTACATGTAAAAAAAAAATGTATTGAGAGTTCATGATAGCTATCCTATATAATAAAAGCCTAATACGCAAATAGACTGAATGGTGGAATGGCTTGTGGAATGACCAGTCACTATGACACACACTGACCACCAGGGGGCAGACACTCAATGCAGAAGTTGCCCCCAGCCTGCAGGCCCCAAGCCAGCAAACGCAAGTGCCAGCGGGAGCCCCCGAATCGCCCCGCTGGTTGCCCCACAGATCAGCCCTGATCACTGGCCAGGCCTAGGGACCCTACCCGTGCACAAATTTCATGCACTGGGCCTCTAGTGCTTATATAAGTAAAGGGAGGAATTGATTCGTTATTGGACATTTCTAATAGCAATGAGTAAAGTTAAGATAAGGAGTCCTTGGGCTCATCACAGGAAAAGTTTGTAACCATTAACCTGCCCAAAAATTTAGTAAGCTGCCTCTTCATTAAAGGTATTTAAACAGAGGCTGAATTACCATTTTCCAAAAATGTTATTAAATGTTAGACAATATTGTCTCAGGAAGAATTTTAATTAGAAAATGACATCCTATTTCTTTTAGCAACATATCTTTAGTCCTGTCCATGTTAGTGATAGATCCCTTCACCTATAATCTGAACACCATACTTTCCTACCTCATTCATTCATTCATTCATTCACTCATTCACAAGCCTTTATTGAACTGTCTAAATGTACCAGGTTTCCATGATAAGCACTGGACATCATAAAAGAATAAGACATGACTCTTGATCTTTTATTTTATAATAGAATCATATTATAAGAGCAATGAGAGCTCAGAAGAAGAAGGGTTTTTTAATCAATCATTTTGTTGAAAACTTGATTAATGTAAAAAAGGTTAGAAAGGCTTTTTAAAGAAGAAGGCATTTGCACTGGACCTTGAATTAATCAATACTACATGCTTTCTAAAACTTGACATAAAGTTGTTTTTTAACACCAATTAAGACTCAATCCTCCATAAGCCATGGCACTTCAATTCCTACTATTTTTTCTCTAATATTTCTCTCTCTCTCTCTCTCTCTCTCTCTCTCTCTCTCTCTCTCTCTCTCTTTTTCTCTCCTGAACTCTTTTCATGTTTACCTATTTGACAAATCCATTAGATTTGCATTTGTTTTCCCTCCTCTTCCCATCACTAGCTTCACTAGATCTTATGCCTGGATTCCTGTGGCAGGCTCCTCACTGGTTTTCTCCAGCCCCAGGATGGCACATCCCTCCAAATTCCAGCATCTACCCCAAGTCACTACCACCTCCATTCCCCAAGTTCCACTTGCCTATTAAGTCATCCACGATGGATCTCTTTTTTATCAAACAAATATTCCACCTTGGGTTACAGGTTTGATTGTTGCCTAATGGCTTCTTCTTTTTCTCCTCTCCCTCAATATCATCTTCCTAGCTAGCTCTTCACTGTCCCTTTCATGTACATTATTTATTCCAATTTATAGGATTTTACTCATATTACCTTTACAACAATGTTGTTCCTCCTCCCTCTCACCCCCATTCTGCCACACAGGATTCTAGCCATGTTTTGAAGCCTCGTTTAAATACAATCTCCTTCTCTAGACTCCAGTGACATTGAACTCAGTCATACTAATTTACTACTTAAGTATCACCTGATAGTTTTATATATACGTATTAGTCTTATCTTTCCTGAGTTATAAACTCCTTGAAAACAAGGATGTTTTATGTATTCCAGGACAAGTATTATGCCCATAATAAGCATAAATAAATAATTCTTGGCTGATAATTTGTATTTGGAGAACAACATAAAATGTAAAAATTCTCAATTAAATCTAATGCTTGACTAGAGTGGACTAGTGGAGCAATTGTCTGGGTAACAATCTATAATATATTCTATTAGATTATTACTGGGGTATAAAGACATCTTCAGAGATATAAGGGGGGAAAGAGATAATGAATTTACCATAACTCATCTCAAAGAAGATATTTTATGTGCTTAAAAGGAATGCTGAGGGTAAAATCCTCCAAAAGTCATGCTTGTCCTCAGAACACCAGAGAGGCCCTGCTCCTTCCAAGGCCATGAAGTACAGGAAAGAGCAAGGCTATAACAGCTGGAGAAGCCACCAGAGGTCCCCTCTATTCTACCTCTCCTCTAATTAGGAGTTAAAAATTATTTTACAACTATCAGTTCATAGGGACATGAAACTTTTAGCTGTCTCTGGGCATCCATAATCCTTATGTCATCATCGTTCCTTAATCAACTCCAAATGAGAGCATGCAGTGAGTTTACCTCTTGCCCACCCTCAACTCTATCCCCATCTACAACTTAGACAATGTTCCTATGCATACAATTTGTTGAAGAGGATCCCAACCATTTCTGGAAAGAAATGGAGAGGGTACAGGAATTGGTGGCAGAGAATCCAGGTTGATGACCTGGGTTCAAATCTTATTTACTAGCTCTGTTCTTGAGCACCATTATTTTCTCATCTGCCAAATGGGATGTTTGTTCCATCCAGAATGTATGTGAAAGTCCTTTGTAAACCCTAAAGCAAATTACACGATAGTCTGTTTATAGGTGAAAAATGGGTATACATGGGTATTCTCTGAGATCTAGCTTAAATTTTTCTTATTGAAGTAATTACTTTTGTTCTCTAGAAATAATTCTGGTTTATGATTACATCGTTTATGTCAAACAAGGTATATTTTATGTGATAGTCTCATTAGGTTATTATAACCACTATTTTCAATTGTAATACCTCTAACTAAAAAATAATGGTGTAGTATTGACCAGAAAGTAACCCTTCTTCGTTATTAGTGACATCAGAGAGTATATCTTTCTTAGATTTTTGCTTTATTCAACAGTTTTTGGTATGGGTGACCTTATTCTTTGAACGTTATGCAGAATTAATTAAAGAGACCATTTTTTTTTAATGCCACAACACATCTTGCTTAAAAAATTAATGTATCACTCACCAGTTCATTTTTCATGAGTATAATTATTCCCCTTTTTTGCAATTGTCATTGTTCCATATTCTTTCTTTATGAGCCACTATTTTTTAAATATAAATTTTCACCTACTGTGTAAATGGAAACAGCTGTAGAGCTTGTAGTCCAGGAAGGGCCGTTCACATCCTCCGGCCAAATTACAAGTGTCGTGACTGGAAAAGCTATTACTTTTGAGCTCACCATAGTGAAAAGGCAAGCTAATCCAAGAAAGAAGTTTTTACATCTTGCAGATGTAACCTTTTCAGGTAAGCCAGAGTCTCGTTCTCGTGGCTGGGTGAAATTGTGTAACAACAATTTCAGTCCTATGGCCCTTAAAATGGTCTGTCAACACATGCTGGTGTGTGCTTTTCTATTTCCTTCTAGAGGTTTTTCAGCAGAAGGGTTGAAGTTATGGACTTTGAGGTCACCTTGGGGTCAGAAGTGAACTCAAATCCTGCCTCCACCTATTTACTTGCTGTGTGATTTTGAACATGGTGGTTAAACTCTCTAGGTTCCATTTTCCCACCTATAAAATGGATAAAAATTCGCCCATAGAAACTATTTTTATAAAAGGCTTACCATGATGCCTGGCACATTGTAAGTGCTTAATAAATATTAGCTATGTTTAGCTTTGTGTATGTACCTTCCCTATATTTAAGGTTTTTTTCCTATGAATGGTATGTTTCCATGAGGCTCTGAATGAATTATGTTGTGTAAAGCATGTGGCAAACATTTCTATTGTCATGCACGTCCCAATCCACCTTTCAGCATCTCTCCTAGAAATCTAGTGTTGGGCTCTAATTATCTAGAGCAAAAGCCATGGTATTTTCAATGCTTTAAAAAAAAAAAAGCAATACTCAAAAGAAATTGGAGGGAGATCTTTGGATATTCAGGCTAAAAGCAGAGGTCAACAGAAGTCAGTTTCTTAAAACCTACCTAAGCATTATGATTTTACATCTCTTTTTAAAAAAAACACACACACATTTTTATTGATTTCAGAGAGGAAGGTAGAGGGAGAGAGAGATAGAAACAAAAATGATGAGAGAGAATCATTGACTGGCTGCCCACACTGGGGATCGAGCCCACCCGGGCATGTGCCCTGACAGGGAATCAAACTGTGACTTCCTGGTTTGTAGGTTGAGGCTCAACCACAGAGCCACACTGGCCGAGTGATTTGACATCTCTTAAGAATCTTCATTCCTTTGTCCATGTTGTAAAGTTTGTACAATTTAGACATTTTGTTACTCATTTTATCCTGAAATGTGAAATTAAGAGGAATACAGGCAAAGATTTGAACAATAAATAATCAGAGTACTTGGATCTACCTGGATATTTTTCCAGAATGTCAGGAACAAATCAGAAGATGATATGAGCACCACAAGAAACCGGAAATCACTCTCCAAAATGGAGCCTTGAATCTACAAACTTCCATTGCTCATTTTTCCTAATAACACTGTTGATCATGAGGTCTGGATTGCTCTATTTGGATAAGTCCCCTAAGGACATAACTTTTAGTAATAAAATGAAACATGTATAAAACTAAAGCCATCATCATCTCTTCAATCTTTATTCCTTTATCTCTAAAACTCTGTTCCAAAATTTGGGCCTCTCTTGCTTCCTATCCTTTCTTCTTCAATCTCTCAATATCCTGTCAACAACATTAATTTCCAGTAATTTTGTAACAATACTTCCTCTCCTTTGTTGTTATCACCATCATTCTTCTCCAGACTCTCTCCCCTTCAAGATGTCAGGCAGCAGTTGTCTTCGACATACTCTCTGTGGCTCTATTTTCTCGCCGTTTCATCCCTTGCAGACTATCAAATCTTCCCAGCTATCAACATGTCATTTTACTGTGCAAACGTTTTTTTGCAAATAAACACAAAATATTCCATATACCTGACTCTATTCTTTTAAGACTGAGTAGAGACTAGATGACCTTAAGCTATGGCTTTCAACATTTTTTAGCAGCAGAATTTTATTTTGCTTTTTTATAGATGAGCCTTCCCAAAAGACACTTTATAAAATAGCTAAAAGTCCTAAGTAGATCAATCATAGAATTTATAAAAACTTTAAATTGGAGAAGTCAAATAACAGTTGTGGTCTTATCAAATAAGCATGTAATATACATGCATAAGCTCTCAAATGCAGCATGCAAATTTATTTGTTGTACTTTATTGAGAAAAAAATCCTGATTCACACTGATAAGAAGCTGAAAAAGGCATAAGTTTTATATTAGCTCTCTTAGCAATCTCACATTGCTTTCTGAATACAGACAAAATGGCGGCAGAAATTTTATTCCAGGTCAGAGTGAAATAAATAAACTGATGTCACAAAAGTGATAAGTAATATAATGTGGCAAATACAAAATTTGAGTGTATACTTTGTTACTTTTTAAAAATGATTAAAATACATTTTCATATAAAGTTCCATTTAGAACGTGTGAAGTACCTGTAAATAACCTGAGTTTTACTGCACAGGTTTGAAAACCCTTTGGAGAGCACTCTTCTAACCTCTGACTCTTTTTTACTTCTAATTAAGCAGGACCTTTTGCAACCAACTCCAGTATATTCTTATGCCTCAGGGAGCAGTTCAATTCCCACCACCTCCATGAGGCCTTCCTAACCCCTCCAGCCCACAGAAATCTCTACCTCATCTAAATTCCTTCAGTGTTTATTGTCTATCACAAACATTGGGCACACCATTCTATGTACCTATCATAGGGCTACACAAATGTTAGGCAGTCAAGAAGCTCTGGATGGGAGAAAGATAAGGAAGGTCAACTGACAAGTTTTTAGCAGAAAAAGGGTTAAGGATGAGGTCACCTAGATTAAGTATGTTTCAGTGTAAAAACATTACTGGGATTAGAAGAAGAGAGATGAACATGTGACTGAAGTGATACATTAGGTTCTCCCATTCCGGCCCCCAACTTGGCACCTAACAAATCCATAAGTGTGTTATTTATTATTATACTAGAGGCCCGGTGCACGAAATTCATGCACAGGGGGGTGGGGGGTTGTCCCTCAGCCCAGCCTGAACCCTCTCCAATCTTGGACATCCCTCTCACAATCCAGGACTGCTGGCTCCCAACGGCTCACCTGCCTGACTATCTGACTTCCCCTAACTGCTTCTGCCTGCCAGCCTGATCACCCCCTAACCACTCCCCTGCCAGCCTGATCAACGCCTAACTGCTCCCCTGCCAGCCCGATTGCCCCTAACTGCCCTCCCCTGCAGGCCTGATCGCCCCCAACTGCGCTCCCCTGCAGGCCTGATTGCCCCCAACTGCCCTCCCCTACTGGCCTGATCGCCCACAACTGCCCTCTCCTGCTGGCCATCTTGTGGCATCCATCTTGTGTCCATATGGGGCAGCCACCTTTGACAACATGAGGGCGGCCATCTTGTGTGTTGGAGTGATGGTCAATTTGCATATTGCTCTGTTATTAGATAGGCTATTACAAACAAAATCACTGATTTGTTAAAATAGTGAGAGTGGTTGTCTCACCATAATCTATGAACTGTTTTACTACACAAAGGAATACTTAAATGTGAGAATCCTACTGATATATTTAAAAGGTTTTTTGGATGATGTTTACCTTTAACTTAGATTAGATGTAGATGTTACCATTCTTCTTTTATTTTTTATTAATTAAGATGTCTTTATTTTTTTGTGTGATTAATCACTATGCTTTAATTATGTTCAATTTGTAACAAGGAAATTGGGGGTCACCACAACATGAGGAACTGTATTAAAGGGTCACGGCATTAGAAAGATTGAGACCACTGGTCTAAGGTTTATTTCTACCTCAATTTCTGACCCCTACCCAGCCTGGTCCTGGTCCAGGCTTGGGCAAGAGGCAAACAACTGATGTGTTTCTCTCACATCGATTATTTCTGTCTTTCCCTCTCTCCCACACTCTCTCCAAACATCAATGGGAAAATATCCTCGGGTGAGGATTTAAAAAAACAAACAAAGGTGGGTAACCCGGTCAGAAGGTCAAATCTTCAAAGTGCATGCAAGCTGCTCCTCCCAGGGCGTCCGGACTGAATGTTCGAGAGCATCTCCAGGAAGGCCTGTGGGGATGGTGCCTCCACATTCTGGAAGGTGTTCTGGACTCTGCCGAACAGGATGAAGTATTTCTTCTCCAGCCAGATGAACTCGAAGTGGTTCTCATCCAACAGGATGAAGACTCCAGGGTAGCGCCTGGGGTAGCCGAAGGGAGCTAAGGGACCAAAGTAAACTCCATAGAAACACAACCTGCAGGTTCGGGGGTAGTTCTGGTCTCTGGAGCGCACGCCCACAGGCAGAACAAACGGGACAGTCTGCTCCTCCGAAGTTGCAGTCCCAGATTCCCCGACGCTGGGCTGGGCAGGGCTCTGCCAGCCATGGCCCTCGCTTTCCTCAATCACGTCTTCTTGCTGCTGCTGCTGCTCCCAGATCACCTGCTCGTCAATCTCCTGGACCACACGGGAGAGCTCGTTGAAGTTGCGGAAGATCTCGCCATCTGGCAGCTGGATACGGCGCATGAGGTGGATCTCTAACGTCCCCATGGAGTCTCCCGTGATCTTCGTGACCCTGGCATACTTCCCATGGAAGCTGAGCATGGCAATCATAGGGCCGAAGCCATCGTATTTGCCGTGGAAGAGGCCTGGCCTGATGAGGTCGTCCAGGTGGCTCGGTGGGAGATAGAGGCGGCGGTAGGTCAGCCAGTCATAACGCTGTCTGTCCTCCAGCACCAGCCCCCATTCTTTCCTAAGCCGCGTTGTTAAATCCTTTCGGTGGTCTCTCTTGATCCACTGGATGCTGAACCTGTTCTTCTGAATCTGCATGTGGCGGCTGTTGGAAAAGCAGTAGATGTCGTCCATGCACTCCACCGTGGCTGGTTTCCTCTCCGTCAGGCGAATTCTAAACGAGGGCTCAAATTGCATCGGGTCATCCACATGGGTGTTAAGGGAAGGCTTGTACCTCCAACCAGTAATGCATAAACCGTCCACCACTACATTCACTATTGTTCTATAGCCCTCAGTATCTAGCTGCCACAAACCCAAAATGTTTCTGTATGGGAACAGCTTTGCATAGACTTCTCGATAAGACATACCCATCATCTCCAGGTTCTGCAAGTTTTCACGAACGCCAAACTCCTTGTGGCAGCGCCGTCTCCAGATGCTGTCGGTGTGCAGGATGTGGTGGAATTTGGTGCAGACCTGGGCCAGGCTGGGCAGGTCGGTGCCGGGGAGCGAAGTGAAGATCTCCACCAGTATCTCCACCGGCAGGTCCTGCAGCGAGCAGTGCGAGGGCAACATGGGGCTTGCAATTCCTCCACTCCCCGCACAGCACTGCGCTGCTGCGTCAGCCTCGAGGTGCTTTTCTGCCAGGGCCGGCTTGCCTTCGGCCGCTGCCCTCTCAGCTGGGCCCTGGCACTCCTGACGACACCGACATCCCCGCGAAGAGCCCACACCACAGAGGCAAGCGCACTCCTCCATGCCTCCACACTTAACAGCCACTACAGAGTGGGCTGCCGCACCTCTGCAGGGTTTTAAACTGGCTGGGTCCGCCCTAGAGTCCAGCCACGCCCCCTCAGAGAGGAGCCAATTGTAAGACTTTAATCCCATATCCATTAACAGTCGCCTCCCTTTCCCAGTGCCCCTCCCTGTCCTCCAACCCTAGCCCCAGGCAGTCACTAATCTGCTTTCTGTAGGGAGATGCCTCCAGGGATATGCCTATAGGGGGGCGGGGGAAGGACATTTCACAGAAATGCAGTAAAAAAAAAAAAAACACAACTGTGGTACATCTACACAATGGAATACTACACTGCGGTAAAAAAGAAGGAACTCTTGCCATTTGCAACAGCATGGATGGAACTGGAGAGCATTATGCTAAGTGAAATTAGCCAGTCAGTGAAAGATAAATACCACATGATCTCACTCATTTGTTGAATATAGAGAACAACATAGACTGATGAACAGGGACAGATCCAAAGATAGAGAAACAGTGATCAGACTATCAATCCCCAGAGGAAAGTAGGGGAGGATGGGGGTAAGGGGAAGAGATAAATCAAAGGACTTGTATGCATGCATATAAGCCAAACCAATGGACATGGACAACAGGGGGATGAGAACATGAGTGTGTGTGTGTGGGGGGGGGGGGGGGGTTATTGGAGGGATGAGGACACATTTGTA
The DNA here is from genome assembly GCF_000147115.1 of Myotis lucifugus. Lineage (NCBI taxonomy): Eukaryota > Metazoa > Chordata > Mammalia > Chiroptera > Vespertilionidae > Myotis > Myotis lucifugus. The sequence goes on along the minus strand of NW_005871060.1, from coordinate 5,221,609 downwards.
ATACCTTAACCAATAAAGAAATTAAAGATTAAAAAATAAAATAACATTAAAAACATTCATGAGACTTTGAGTCTTACCAAATGTTTGTCAAGGTTACTTGATCTAAGATAAACTTCTATTTTAAGTTTGTTAGTTTAAATAAAGCAGACATGTCTTTAGAGTTATTAGAATTAAATATAATACTTTATTCCACCTAGGTTACTAAAAGTCAAATAAGCTCATGTTATCTCTATTACAAAATGTGTGAGCAAGAAAGGTAACCTCATATGTTGGATTGCCACTTCTGAGGAAGTTGAGACTCAGCTACATAAGAAGAAGCCAGTTGGCTTAAGAAAATGACTCCCTAAAACTGGGTCTTTTTTAAACTTACTTTATCCTAATTGGTTTGGCTCTGAAATGAATTTCAGACATTGAGAATTATCCTATATAATAAAAGGCTAATATGCAAATTGGCCCCTCTACCAGGAGTTTGGCCAGGGGGCGGAGCCAGCCGGCCAACCTCTCTCATCCCCTCCCCCTGGCCCATCGAGATGGACCCAATCAGGGTGGGCAGGCTGGACCCCTTATGTGCATGAATTCGTGCACTTGGTCGCTAGTCATGCTTATAATAATTAGTCTCCTTGGTACCTCAAAAGTTGTAAACGCATGTTCACAGCCAGTAACCACCAAGAAGATGATCTCCCTAAGATTAGAACATCAGATAAAGAGCAAGGAGAATAACTGACTTAAAAATGTGAACCCGGCAGCATTACCTATGAATACCCCACAGAGACTCAGCAAAAAAATAATGGAGGACTCCAAATCAGTAGCACGAATAATCAGATGTTACCATTCTTAACTGTCACACAGAAAATTGTATATTGGCCTAAATTACATGCACAGAGCAGTGAAGGTAGTCCCTGTGGAAATGTCTTCTACATGCTTTTCATATAATATCACAAACAAACTACCACAGCAATCCTATAAGATAGGTACTCGTAGGCCCATTTTACAGATGTAATTGAGGATTAAAGTCATTTAGCCACTTGCTCTAAATCATATAACCAATTAAGTGGCAAAGTCAGCATTTAAAGCCAATGTGAACCCTGGAACACCTGCACTGGTATCAGCTGTTAAAATGCAGATTACTAATTCACAGAATAAGAATACAGACAAAATCCCTGGAGATGAAGCCTAGGAGTCTGTGTTCCTTACAAGCCCCCTGGGTGATTAAAGTTTGAGAATGACTAATGTAACTGATGAGTTGTCAGACACTGCCATGTTTGAAGGATGGTGAGGGTGCATATCACCATTGCTGGACTTGAGGAAGTCAAGGGATTTTGAAGCAAGATGTTTATATGCCTTCAGCACAGAGGCTGTATAGTAAAAGGTTCTGAGTCATTGAGTTTTATGATGAGAGGACCATATACAACCAACCAACTCCAGTAGAAGATTGCTGTTTCCTCGTCTGCAAAATGAAGGACTTGCCTTAGATGATCGCTAAAGTTTCTTCCTTCTCACATTTCATGATTTAACAATTCCTGGTTTCTTATCTTGATTTCCAACTCCAAGTGTGCTAACTACCCAGGGGGAAGGAGGAGTCTTCATTAATGATCTTTTCCTATGACATTCAATCTGCTCAACAGACTCCCCTAAATGGTTCCCTAGGAACAAAAGGCCCTCACTTGCCTTCTTCAGTATTTACCAAATAAAGAAAAGTAAACTGAAAGAAAGCAGATTAAAGAGGAAAAAACTGCCTAGCACACAGAGATTTTACCATCTGCTATATTTCATTTTGTGCATTTATATTTCTGCCTCTGAGCTCAGAATTCTTTGGGGGAATGTGTATATTTTGGACAAATTTTATAATAGAGACTGTAAATAAATCCTAAACGTTGCTAGACCTGGAAGTAGATCATTAAACTTTTATGGAATCGACATAAGCTTGGGATCTGAAAAATCTCATTTTAAATGCTGAATATAGCAGCTTCCAAGCAAAGCACAAAGCTGATAGTATGTATTTAATCTCTATTAAGGCCTCTCAAACAATACATGTTTTAACAATATTTAAATTCATTGTCACATTTTTTTCTGCAAACAAGTTATTACAAGAACTGGGCTGTGGGATTTCAAATTTTGACATAATGCATAAATACTAGGAATATACAAATAAACTAAGAGGACTCTGAATACAGCCAATGTAATGACTAAACTAAATTCCTGAGAGACACCTAGTGTTTTACCCATTCAAACACGAACAGCTTAACTTCATGGCCAGACTGACACCTATCACACCTCTACCTTCTCTCCCCTGAGCAAGGAATGTTCATTCTCTTCCTAAGAGATCATCTCTTCCAATAAGTGTGCTATTCTTTCTTTATGCCCTGCCCTCAATGACATTTCATCCTGTGAAAAATGACTTACAGGTTTTTCATCTTTTGAAACCATTATCACCGACTAGCAGCCCCTATAGAGAAAAGATGGATTGGATTATGAATCCCAACCCCTTTGCAAAACCTATTACGAAAGGAATACTAGTACACCTCACACTCTCCTTCCTTTTCCTCGACGACTGCTCAGTCCTCGGGCTGCTGAGACCAAAGCTATGTCACCTGGGTAGCATATCACAATGGGTTTTGTGTGCAAGACCAAGCCACACTTTCAACTTCTGATCCAACCACTCTGCTTGGGGACTTTCCAGAGATGCTGCTTGCTCTACCAGGCCTCTTTACTTTGGGGCTGTGCCTACCGAAATCAAGATCTGTTGGGTTGATTTGGGTGGTCTTGTGCATAAGCACAAAGGTCCAGAGTCAGAAGTGAAGCAGTTAAAGCAGCCGAGGCATGTTTACTAAGCCATTTGAAGTTGATAGCCCGCACGGCCTGGCTTTTTTCTCTATCTTCGTAAACCGCAGTGAATTGATGGAATGACCTGGACTTGATCTTCAGGGCAATATGTCTGATGGCACCGCTGGATTGATAAATTGATTCAAAACTATTACCATGGTGAAAAAGCAATAAGGTCATAAAAATTGCATCAGCTGGCTAAGTAAATCCTGGCATTTCATGACAAGTAATGCAGAAGAATCGCAAGAGGATCTGGGCATGAGGCTGAATGAGTGAGGGAGAAATGACTTTGAAGAGCTCATCATCTCCGATCTATTCTTCCTGCCAGCGATTCATGCCTTCGCATAGTGCCACTTCATTATGGGGAAATAACTGTACACTTCTAGCATATTCCTGGCCTCCCTGGCGGCCCCTGGAGGACCCTTAGCTGGTTAATACCTCATCACGGGCTTCATTGAACACTTTAATCTGCACTTGTGTGATCAATAGAATCCTGGTGTAAATTAAAAGGACAATTTCATGTAATCAAGCCTGTTAATGCTCATTTTGAAAACCATTATTTGTGGAAGGCATTTAGAAGAAAATTACAAAGTGACAGGCTGATGCACTCTGAGATGATTTGAAAGCAGGCCTTTTTTTGTGTGACTATATACCTGCTTTGGGAGCAGGATGGTTGTGAGGGTTAGTGAATGCATGGGGGGAAGGGTAGGGAATGGGAGCCTGTGAACAAGAGAGGAGCAGCCCAGAAGGAATATGTGTGTATGCCCTGCCCGCTTGCTTGCCTTCATGCAGGGAAGAAGAAAATGAAATTTTCCAGTGTTCTATTTCTGTGGCAAATTCAATTACTGTGGGGACTTGTTCAAAGCGGTGTAACTTCCAAGAGGCAGAAATTGAAAACCTGGCAGCTAATGAAATGGCAAATGACTAGGAAGTTCAGACAGGGGCCGTCAGTCACATCAAACACCTGGAGAAAAATAGCAGCTACCCCCCAAGGCTTCCCTAAAACCACTCTCTCAACTGTCCCCCCTCTTTAGGAGAAAAGAGACCTCCTTCCCACAACATTTTACTCAAGCTGCAATAATATGTTATTAGCCAACCATAAGTTTCCATGGGCCTCTCTACCAGCAACATAGAGTGATTGTGCATGAATCGTGGGATGCAAAATATAACCAACATGCTACTTTTTTCTGATTCTTGGATGCATGTTGAATATGACTGTGCAATATGTACTTAGACAATTTGCCCACAAACATTCTGGTAGCTGAGATATATGCACTCATAGGTATAGCTGATGGCAGTATATGTCTTGGAAATATTTTTGAGAATGCTGAGACCAGAGACTGTCCGATTGGTCTACGGTATAACTCTGACTTCATATTTTTAAAAACTCTCCAAGTGATTATAATGCTCAAAGTTGATGAGAAGTACTGGTATCTATAACATCTTGTGGGCATGGATGCACTAACTTTTGTCATGGGTACCAGTAATCATACATTCAACGGTTTCTTAACATTACTGAACCCTGGATGCCAATAATGTGACCCAGAGAGCATTATATCCCAGCAATACCAGGGATATGAAATTACAAGACCCAAGAAAAAGTGGCTTGTAGGCATGACAAACTGAAATCTAATTGAAAGCACTTACCCAGTGCTGGTCATTGCTGTGGCATCCGTCATCCAGCCTCAGGAGTATAAAAATTTAACATTCTGTTCTATTTTCCCCTTGATGCTCATCACAACACTCCAAAAAGGAGAATCATTTCCATCTGTCATGTGACAAACATTTCCAGTCAACTCTTATTAAGTTGATATTGGTTTATTCAAAATAAGATGCATTTCAGATGGCCATTCTCTGAGCAACTGAATTTCCTATAGCTCTTTAATAACATTGTCAGATAATCTGAACACAGTTTATTCAAAACTTGCTTGCTTTTATTTTATTTTATCAATGCTTGCATGTCAAATAAGTATTTTAATGTATTTAGCCACAAATAATGTTTTCTCTTTTTTCTGCATGACAAAATGGCACTTTCTCCTCTCATTGTTCTGACACATTGGAGCTGACTTGCTTTTTCTGATTCCTTTTTAGGACCCTGCCCTTCCCCCACATCCCACCCAAAACCTTTACATAGTGCTTAATTTTATCTCTTAGACTTGGATCATGTTTAACATTTTCTTGCAAGAGCTAACCACATCCATGTGAATTTGGTTACTCTATGATTTATGTTCTACCATTATTTTTGTTCTTTACTTCCAAAAATATCCAATATATTTAATACCTTCTAAAGATGTGAATCATTGAATGTGAGGTGTTTTCCTTTAGACTTTTAGAGCTTCTATTCTGAAACTGTGATTTTATAAAATGTTTAATAATATTTTAGTATTCAAGGAAAGAGTATCTTCAAATACTTTGTTCATCCTAGAAACATAAATTGACTGTTCATTACAGCATAGGTACTAATCTAGTCCTGTATTCCTTTTTCATCTCATGCCTTGAATTGTTAAGATTGGTAAGGTAACTAAGCAAAATATTTGTAATGATGTTCTGGGATCTACCTCATTTTCAAAATGTCAAAATTTGCAAAAGGTTTCCAACTGAATAATAAAAAAGAAAAGAGCTAAACTTCATCAATGATATAAGTAAGGCAACTACTACATAAATCTCTTTTTAAGGTATTCTTGTTCTGCTCAATTGAGGTTTATGATATCTGGAGTTCAGAGGAAAAGAAAGTTTGGTTCCTTAGAAGTCACTAGTTATAAATAAATTTTTTATTTTTTTTTTTAAAAACTAGAACATGACCAGACAGCTAATTAATACCCGTTTTTCAAATTAAATAAAATAAGCATCGATCAGGAGAGAGGAATTGAGATGACTAAGGATCCAAAACCATACCTTCTCAAGGGGGCTTTGAAGAACTGTAACAACCTGCCCTGAGGACCCAGGCATATGCATATCTTGTGAACTTTCTCTTTTAAAACTAGCACGAGGAAAAGGATGTGCTGGGAATTAAATAGCGTGAGACAAAAAGAAATCATAGGAGACTAGAACTCCTCCAGATCTAAAAAGAGTGGAGAATTGTGGATAATGTTGTTTCAAAGAAAATTAGTGGAGCCAGAAAGAAATATTAAGTGTTTAAGTAAAAGCCTACAATAACTTCCTCCAGGAAACTATCTTTGACAACCTACCCCTAACCCTTTTGAGTCTTTTATAAGCTCAGGTGGCATCTGTGCTCACCTTGTCTAATGTTCACTCCACTGACTCCCAATCCTGGTATGTCTGTCTCCCTAAAGATTATAAACCCAATGACAGCATGAACAGGGTCTAATTTATACCCCATGTAGTCCAGCATAGTACCTGATACAAACCACGGGATCAAAAATTTTTACTGAATCAAGTCTTCCAGATGCTAGAATATGTTCACAGGCCCAAAGTCTGTGTACCTACTTCCTAAGAATTCTCTGAGGGAACATTCAAGATTTAATGACCTAAGATATTGATCCATTAAGATTCTTATTTTTAATTTAAGTCTACTCAACTTAAAAGTTTTCATATACATATTTCTTTTGGCACAATAGAGTTAAAAAAAATTTAATCAAAACTTCTACTTTTAGTTTTTAAAAAACACCCATGATATTGGAATCTATGCTAATAAATGCTCATTCCATTTTCACACTGGAGAGCCTAAAAGTGAACCTCTCCTCTCAGGCCCCAGATCTCGCTATTCACTGTAACAGTTACTCAAATTACCCAGGAGGAAATATTATCTCTCAGGGAAGAGGCCTGGGTATGTAAACCCAAGCCAACAAGTGATTCAAACCATTGTTGTTGTTGTTTCTCCTTCTTCTTGTGCAAATCTTATTTAGGCACCAGGTACTTCAGCAAAGAAGCGAATTAAAGTCCCATCTTGGATTTTTTAAATGTTTCTCTATAATGGAACTAAATAAGATTTCCCATGTAACATTATTCTTAATCCCAGGAGAATTATTCCATATATCTCTATTCACTCAGAAAATTCATCAACATACATAGTTTAGACATTTTGACAACATGAAACTTAATAAACCAATTTACAAGCAATTTTTCCCAATGGCACACTTTTATGTCAACAGTGTGACATTCAGAATGTATTTATAATAGGATGTAGAAGTTAGATTAAATGTTTTAACTCATACCCATAACGCTACAGAAATTCTACCATGATATAAAACAGTTTTCCTATTAGAAAATGTGTTCAGAAATTTATGACAGACATTCTTGGTTGACTCAAGAGTTATTCACAAAAACTTTTGCTCTTTCCATTCACTATAATAGAGTGAACTACATACTTGCTTCTCAGTCTTCTTTCCACCTACAGTTCACCATGTGACATGGTTCTAGTCAATTACAAGTAAGCTCAAGCCCATTGGGTCTTCAGAGAATCTTTCTTCCTCATAACCAAGAAAGACACAGAGGAAAGTGTTTTCACTGCCACTTCCCCCCTCTTGTTTTGGATTCAGACATGATACCCGGAGCCATGGTAACCTGCTTGTGACTGGGAGACAAAAAGCCCAAGGCCAAAAATATCCAAGAATGGCAGAGCAAAAGAATGAAAAGAACGAGGGTTCATGATAACAGTGGAGAACAGCCAAACCAATATCAGCAACCAAATGCCTCCGGTCTTCTTTTTAAGCATGTTAATAAATGGCTGTATGAAAATAGTTGGTGTGAATCAGCTTTTCTGTTACATGCATCTAAAAGCATTCCTAAGTGAGACAATGGCTAACCAGGATTCTACATGACTCTCTCGCTGTAGTTAAACTGTGGGTTCCCCATTTCCTTCTGTCTGCTGGGGAATGGAAGTCAAAATTACTACTTTGACCTTCTTAAGTTTTAAGACAACCTCAATTTTTTCCCCTCACTTTGCAAGAATTCCTCTCAATTCTCTACCCTAATTGTGTTTCTTCCCTTCCTTAACCTACTCCAACAAGAAGTCCAATCTGTTTTTTTCCCTGCCTCCTGTTTCTGAAGCAAGTACACAGCTCTTGAAATTTACTAAGAGTGTATACCGCTGATACTGCAAGGAACCAGATGAAGGAAAAGTGCTTCCCTTTCAGTGTAAAATGATATGACCTTTCTAGTAAGCAATTAAGCCTATGGAGCGAAATCCTTAAGAATATTAACATGCGGTTAGAAATCTAGCTGGGGTTTGGTCTAACTGTGCTCTTACCTCAGCCAGTTGATTGGGACTGAACGTCCTATGAATTTAAAATATCCCCAGCAGAGAATGACAATTGCACTCCAAAACAGAATGCCACCTGACAGCATGCGTTAGCATTGTGCTTTTCTTCCCTCTCACTCAAAACCCTAACATATGCTGGGACAATCAAACACTTTTTCTGTTCCTTTCATTATTTTCCTTTGGCTTGGTTAGCTGTGTTTCCTTTATAGTATTGTAACCTTGACTAGACGGCTGCTAAGGGGCTGCCTGGAGTGACACCCAGTGGTGATAATGAGACTTGACGGCAGCTCCTTGTTTCCCAAGGGCAGCTAACTCAAAGAGCCTTTCCCATGAATGTCTCCCTCAAAATTCCCTTTCAGAACTGTTTTAACGTCTTTATAAGCAATGCTTTTATCCACAAAGAATACCCATTTGTTAGCTTCCAAATCATTGTTTTCTGTTCAAGGATCTTTATAAACCATTGATCAAGCATCTATTATATGGAAGCTGCTAGAGAAAACCTATCACTAGCAAAGGGCCAAGACTTTTCTATTAACAAAATAACAAGGTGGAAGGCATCTTCTCCATGACAGAGTGGTGTCAAATGTCTTCTACACTGATATGCTGTCAACTCAAATTTTTCTTTGCAGAAACTCCTTCACTTACGAATAAATAGAAACTCCTTCACCTTTATAAACAGAAACATAACTACATGCCAGGGAGGAGCAATGAGTCAGCAATATCTTCCACCAACAAATAGCAGTTACAGTCACTCGGTACCTCTGAATATCCTTTGGGAACTTAACCTGTTAATAGGCAAAGGAATTAACAGGAACCCAGAGAAAGAGCAAAAGCAAATTGTGACATAAAACTAAGCAGCCAAAGTTTATATTCCAACCCTGGTAATATTTCACAAAGGTCTTTCATAATTAATCTCATTTTCAAATGTCCTTCCAGTGACCTTCAGTGGGTCGCCTCCTTAGGTGTTATATCCACATTCAGTTTCCTAAATTCTCTGTGTAGTGCCTCATCACATGTTGTGAAAGCAAAGAGTTATTTCTGGCGAGTTAGAGAAATAAGTAAGATCAAATCAACCAAAAGAAATTTAATCATTAAGCATTGTCAGAAATGAGCAATAGAATAGTTATAAATGAGAAACTTCATGGGCCTCAACCCTTGAGGGGTAAAGATCTGTACCTTTTTGTGAGGCAGAGGTATTTAAAAAGCAGACATGGTAGTTACTATTCAAAACTCCTGTATGACGAATATTCCAAAATGAAGTTGTGAGATCAAGTTTTGCCAGATCTTTCACTGCATCATTTAGCCACTTTTGGATTGGCATAAGCTTAGAACAAGGCTTAATGTTGTCCTTTCTGATTAGAATTCTTGATGTAAAAAAAGCAGAAACCCCCTAGGAAGAATCAATCAATAAATTTTGCTATTCCCAGAATACAGTGTTCATCTAGATTAAAACACCCACCTAAGCCAGAACACTCCTGAAAATCACCCCACTCAGAGAAGGTGACAACAAACATTAGAGTCGGATTTGGATTTGAGTTGGATTTG
>NW_005871060.1:5097020-5207020 GCF_000147115.1 Myotis lucifugus | reverse complement strand
ACATCAAAATTAAAAGTAAAATACAAAACAATCATCATTGAGAAATGCCTGAAATCTAGCTGAACAGAAGTCTTACAATTAAGGATGCACAGAAGAAGCCACTTTGAGAGGGGTAGAGACGGGAATGGGCTGCCACCACACCCAACTGTGGAGGTTAAAAATCGGGAGGACTACCTCGGCTGCAGGGGACCTCCTGAGAAGCTAGGGGATCCAAGCCTCACACCAAGCTCTCCAGCCCAGGGTTCCAGTGCCAGGAAAAGAAATCCCCATAACTTCCGGCTGTGAAAAACAAGCAGAGATTGTGGCTGAGTGAGACCGAGTTCTTCTGGAGTCCCAGGCATTCCTCTTAAAGGACCGATGCCACGGATGTACTCAGACTCACTCACTCTGAGCTCTAGTACTGAGGCAGCAGTTCAAAAGGCACCGAAAGCCTGGCGGTGTTGCTCAGTGGTTGAGCATCGAACTATAAACCAGGAGGTCATGGTTCGATTCCTGGTCAGGGCACATGCCTGAGTTGTAAGATTGATCCCCAGTGGGGGGCATGCAGGAGGCAGTCAATCAATGATTTCCTCTCATCTTTGATATTCCTATCTCTCCTTCTCCTTTCCTCTTTGAAATCAATAAAAAAAAATTTTTAAAGGCACCAAGAACATACTGGGAGGAACTGAATTGTCTGGCTTTGAGGCAAGGGCTGGAGAGAAATGCTGGCCGAAACTATTGTTCCTTTGCTGAGCTCTCCCTCTGCAGACACAGGCAGGCACAATATTTGACTCTCCATCAACCTGACTAACACTGTTTGTCCAGCTCTGGTGATTCCCAGAGACACTGCCCCACCCAACTTGCAGGCCCGCCCAATTTATTTCCAGTGGCTTTTCTTGGCTCATGCTTCAGTCTTTCCTAAAACCTCTCAAAGGTTCACAAACTCCAAACAAGCAGCCTCTGGCCTTGGCATACCCTATACCTCTTGCTAAGTGGACCCAGGCCCAGCACTAGTAGCAGTCAGATTCTGTTCACTTCTTAGCCTCTCCTGGGCACCTCTAAGCCCAACACAAGTAATGGCCATCTGCAGACTACTTTGTAGCTCATGCTGGGTGCCCCTGGCAGGGCACAGGTAGCAGTTGTGCTTGGCTTGCACCTCCTGGGAGGCCCTAGAGCCAGCACAACTGGTGGCCAGCTTCAGACCACGCTAAAGCACGCCCAACTATTTCCATGAGCAATACACTCAAGGGACAAACTCAGCAGGCACCAGAGTCCCACTGAAGTGTGTTCTGCTCTGTGAAGTTGGCCCTTACACAGCTGATCCTCTGCTGTAGTCATGGCCAGTCTTTATAGCCTATCAGCATCAGGGTCAATCCCTCCCAGGGGCATGCCAACAGCAATCAAAGATCAACTACAATAGAAGGGTGCACACAGCCTATATGGGGTGCGGGGAGTGCACCTAGAGCACTCAGCTCAGATGACGGAGGAGGCTGTACCACTGGGCCCTATAGGACACCTACAACATAAGGCTACCATACCAAGACTGGGTCTACCTAAATACATAGAAACAAACACAGAGAGCAAGGAATTAAGAACCTATTTGAAAAAATAATGACTGAAAACTGACCTAACCTGGTAAAGAAAAAAGACACACAAGTCCAAGTAGCACAGAGCATCCCAAACAAGATTAACTCAAAGAGGTCCACATGGAGACACATTATAATTAAAATGGCAAAGGTTAAAGACAAAGAGAGAATTTTAAAAGCAGTAAGAGAAAATCAACTAGTTACCTACAAAGAAGCTCTCATAAGACTGCCAGCTGATTTCTCAACAGAAACTTTGCAGGCCAGAAGGGAATGACAAGATAGATTCAAAGTAATGAAAAGCAAGGACCTAGAACCAAAATTACTCTACCCAGGAAAGCTATCATTTAGAATCAAAGGACAGATAAAGCACTTCCCAGGCAAGAAAAAGCTAAAGAAGCTCATCACCACCAAACCACTATTACAAGATATGTTAAGCGTCTTCTTTAAGAAAAAGAAGAAAAAAAATAAAAAAATATGAATAAGAAAATGGCAATAAATACATATCTATCAACAATTACTTTAAATGCAAATGGATTAAGTACTCCAATCAAGATATATAGGGTGGCTGAATGGATAAGAAAACAAGACCCTTACATATGCTGTCTACAAGAGACTCACTTCAGATTGAAAGACAGCCTAAAAGTAAAAGGAGGCAAAAAAGATATTTCATGAAAACGGAAACCAAAACAAAACCACTGGGATAGCAATACTTATACCAGACAAAATAGACTTTAAAGCAAAGGCTATAACAAGAGACAAAGAAGGACTCAGCAGTTCTACTTGTGCATATTTATCCAAATAAACACAAAACACTAAATTGAAAAGACATATACATCCATATATTCATTGCAGCATTATTTATAATACCCAAGATATGGAAGCAACTTAAGTGTCTATCAATAGAAGGATAGAACAGTAGATGAATAAAGAAGATGTGGTACTATATAAATGTAATATAACTCAGCCATAAAAAACAGAATGAAGTCTTGCCATCTGCAACAACATGGATGGACCTAGAGAGTATTGTGCTAAGTGAAATAGACAGAGAAAGACAAATGCCATATGATTTCACTTATATGTGGAATCTAAAAAACAAAATAAATGAATACAAAGAATAGAAACTTTCTCATAGATAAAAAAACAACAACAACATTTTGATAGTTGCCAGATGGGAGGGGGGTTGCAGGACTAGGTAAAAAGTTGAAGGGATTGGGAAGTACAAATTGGCAGTTACAGAACAGACATGGGGATGTAAAGTATAGCATAGGGAATATAGTCAATAAAATTGTAATAGCTATGTACAGGGCCAGGCGCATACTAGATTTATCAGTGTGCTCACTTTGTAAGTTATAGAAATGTCTAATCACAGGGTTGTACACCTGCAACTAAAATAAAATGGTATGTCAACTGCAATTAAAAATAAAAATATTTTTAAAAATTAAGAAAATGAACAGTTTAGTTCCAAAAAATCCTTAGAATAGGTACAAATATAATAGTAGTTCTAAGGTCTATTGAGACCCTTTATCAGTAGTCTGAGTTTATCTAAAATGATGCATGAGTGTTTTTGTGTGTGTGTGCATTACTGTCACTCTATGCTAAAAATTAATTTCAGAAATATACATAAGAGTATGACTCCTAATTAGGTAAATGTGTTGATTTTCTTTAAAAATAACAAATTCATATCAGTAGAAATCACAAAGAGGTATGTGTGCCAACTGTTGCTACTCTGATGCTTTTTACAATGAAAGGATTGTGTGGGTAAGTCTACTGAAGAGAAACAGTCCCATGTGAACCTAGAGAATTCTCCAACACATTTTCCCAATACACAGGGTGAGAGAGCTTCACGTCTTCTCAGGAGAACTCGTGCTAAGATGAGCAAATTGTGACAAGGGCCTCTATGATGGTCCCTCCTACCTCTCCCCGCCCTCCTAAATGTCTTATTGTCACTGTTATAGATATCCAGATACTAAATGCAATCAAAATATCAAAACTGAAGTGACCTCACTCATTTTTAACTAATGATAAAAATTCTATTCTTAAGCTGTAATTATTTTAGAGACCTATTCCAAGTTACTTAATTTTGCAGATACAAAGTGATACACTGAACCCAATAGTTGATCAAGACATGAATATGGGATGAAGCAGGAAAGGTAATTTTACTAAGATCTTTGTCAGAAATCCTAATCATCCAAGGAAGCAGATTCTCTGGGCACACTAATTAATGACCTTTGTTGAGAAGGAGAGTCTTCTCTTTTGCCTCAGCAGATCCACTTAAAAAAGAGGAACATAGGTCACTACTATCTTGGTTAACTCATAGGGAGAAAAAGAACGACAGCAGTTCTACTTCTGGTTTTTGACTCCAGGGACGGGGCCCCCAGCAAATGGCATGACAACCCTCACCACTCTCCCACACATTTTCTGAGGAACAGTCAAGCAGAGAGAGAAGAGTCCACGAGAATGCCCCTTCTCATAGTGGCCTGTATAAGGTGTACATGCCCTCAATTCAGTGTGTGTGACATAAGTACAAAATGAGAGTTTGGAGCCTGGAATGCCATTTTCAAATATGAGCCCTTATCCAAGCGAATAGGTCCTCTCTTTCCCCACTGTTTGTGGTGGTGGTGGTGGGGGGGGGGGTTCCATTTAACTATCTGTACCCTGGGACCATGGCCTTGACAAATGACTTTCATCTGGAGTTAGCCAAGCTGAAAGGTATGAGGCCTGGTCCTTCACAAGACCATCCTCACTTCTAAACCAGCTTCCAGTTCGAAGTGTTCCCAAAAACCACACCCAGTTTTGATAATTTTCTAGGACACCAAACTCACTGAAAGCTATTATACTACAGTTATCCTTTATTATTGGGAAAGGATGCAAATTAAAATCATCCAAGGAAAAAGACACATGAGGCAGAGATTGGGAGAGTTCCAGACACTAAGCTTCCATTGTCCTCTGGATGTGTTCCCTGTCAGCATTGACATGTGACAATACAGAGAATATTGCCAACCAAGGGAGATCACTGGATCCTTGGTGTCCAAAGTTTTTATTGGGGCTCCATTACATAGGCATGATTGATTACTACTGGTTCTCAACCTTCCTAATGCCTCGACTTATTTTTTTTAATTTTGTTTTATTGCTTAAAGTATTACAAAGAGTATTACATATGTCTCCTTTTTTAAATTTTCCCCTTGACATTCCCCCGGCCTCCCCTACCCCCCAGTGTCTTGTGTCCATTGGTTATGCTTATATGCATGCATACAAGTCCTTCGGTTGATCTCTTACCCGCCTCCCGCCCTCCAACCCTCCCCAGCCTTCCTGCTGTAGTTTGACAGTCTGTTCGACGCTGCTCTGCCTCTGTATCTATTTTTATTCATCAGTTTATAATGGTCCTTATTATCCATAAATGAGTGAGATCATGTGGTATTTTTCTTTCATTGACTGGCTTATCTCACTTAGCATAATGCCCTCCAGTTCCATCCATGCTGTTGCAAATGGTAAGAATTCCTTCTTTTTTACAGCAGCATAGTATTCCATTGTGTAGATGTACCATAGTTTTTTAATCCATTCATCTGCTGATGGGCACTTAGGCTGTTTCCAGATCTTCGCAATGGTAAATTGTGCTGCTATGAACATATGGGTGCATATATCCTTTCTGATTGGTGTTTCTGGTTTCTTGGGATATATTCCTAGAAGTGGGATCACAGGGTCAAATGGGAGTTCCATTTTTAACTTTTTGAGGAAACTCCATACTGTCTTCCATAGTGGCTGCACCAGTCTGCATTCCCACCAGCAGTGCACGAGTGTTGCCTTTTCTCCGCATCCTCTCCAGCACTTGTCGTTTGTTGATTTGTTGATGATAGCCATTCTGACAGGTGTGAGATGATACCTCATTGTCATTTTGATTTGCATCTCTCGGATGATTAGTGACTTGGAGCATGTTTTCATATGTCTCTTGGCTTTCTGAATGTCCTCTTTCAAAAAGTGTCTATTTAGGTCCTTTGCCCATTTTTTGATTGGATTGTTTATCTTCCTTTTGTTAAGTTGTATGAGTTCCCTATAAATTATGGAGATTAAACCCTTATCAGTGACAACATTGGCAAATATGTTCTCCCATGCAGTGGAATGCCGCGACCTTTTAATACAGTTCCTCATGTTGTGGTGACCCCCAACCATAAAATTATTTTCGTTGCTACTTCATAACTGTAATTTTGCTACTGTTATGAATCGTAATGTAAATATCTGATATGCAGGATGTATTTTCAGGGGTCGCGACCCACAGGTTGAGGATCATTAACGGATTGTCCACATGGCCGATCTCAGGTCAACTGATATGAGTAATCCAAAACCCCACCCTAAATCACACTGCAGTCTTCCTGGCATGGCCTACCCCACCTAATATTATCCAGTGTGGCCAACTCTCCCTAAGGCTTAGTCTGACTAGCACCCACTCTAAACAAAAACACTCCTGTCAGGTATGACATTGATTTCATTCCCTCCCAGAAGCCAAAGGTAAAGGCCAAATCTCTCTTACATTTTTAGCTAATGCTCTTCACTATAAGGCAATTTTAAAAGTAATTTTTATTAACTTATTTACTCCAGTAGATTTGAAATATTATAACATTACATTTTAACAGTGTGCTTCATTTTCTTCTTCAGCTCCTATAAACTTTCTTAATAAACTCCCCTTGCCACTGGGTACTAACGGAAAGGGCATTGGGAGATGCGGGTGGTGATTAAACTTGCCAATTACACTCAGGCCCTCGGTAAGTTCTTTCCCATATGGATACTGCATTAGTTTCCCGGGGCTGCTCTAACAAATTACCACAGATCTGGTGACTTAAAACAACAGAAATTTATTCTCCCACAGTTCTGGAGAACAGAAGTCTGAAATCAAAGTGTCTACGGAACATAATCCTTTGAAAGGAAGAATCCTTTCTCCCCTTTTCCAGTTTCTGGTGGTTCCCAGCGTTTCTTGGCTTCTCTGATTATATGACTCCAATGTGTACCTCTGTGATCATACCTCCTCCTCTCCCAGTGTCTATGTCTTCTCCTCTTGTCTCTTATAGGGACACCTGCCATTGTATTTAGGGCCCACCCTGGAAATCCAGGATCATCACATCTCAAGATCCTTAACTCAGTTACATTGCAAAGACCCTCTGTCCAAATAAGGCCAAATTCACAGGTTGCAGGGGTTAGGGTGTGGACATACCTTTTTATGGCCCACCACTTAACCCACTACAGTCACCAATTGGTATCAAGGAACAAGCACATGACTTGGAGTAAGGAGATCTGAATTCTAATCTGGGTCCCCAAATCCAACACTCTCTCTACTGCCCAGTGAATCCCCACTTTCCAAAATTCTCTGAAAAATCTTCCTTTACTACACTCAGGACTGATATTCTGCAAGTGGGGAGGTGGTATACGTGTACCTAGTTGTTAAAATTCTGAAAGATTGCTCCCTAGACTTCTCAAATGCACTCACCACCACCTGACGCTGACCTTCCTCATCCTTTGGTGCACCCTGTCAACTTCCCCACAATCCCAAGCAGCCCCTAAGATGCAGTTCCAGTCTTCTGACCAACCACACTGATCAGTTGGTGCCCATGTCTTACCATTGTTAAATATTTAGAACATTAGCCCTGACTATTTCCATGCCAAGTACCAATCCATAGCGCCAGGCCATAAGCTTCTTATAAATTTGATAGATAAATATAGATAGATATAGATATAGAGATAGATAGAGATAGAGATAGAGATAGAGATAGAGATAGAGATAGAGATATATAGATAAAAAAGGCTAAGCGACCGTCCAACCATCCAACTGGCCAGTAGGTATGACACGCACTGACCACCAGGGGGCAGATGCTCAATGCAGGAACTGCAGAGTTGCAGTGACTTGGCAGCGATGGTTCTCAGGTGACACACCACAGAACCAGAGAAGAGGGAGGCCCATTCCTCACGGGGCCATGTGATTCCATCTTAGGCGTGGGTTATGTTGTTGCTGGGGCACTGTCGCCCCGAATCTGGTTTATTGCACACTTGCATTTGCGTTCCACACCCTGTACAACAGCAACTTTGCAGAGTGCCCTCTCGCTCTCCGGGACCCCTCGGGGGATGTCCGAGAACTGGTTTCAGCCCAATCACTAAAGGCCAGGTCGAGGGACCCCACCTGCCGGAGGGACCCCGCTTACTCCGCAGATGCCCTTTGAGCAGCGGCACCGCTCCAGGTGCAGCCGGCCAGGGAGGGACTATGGGAGGTTGGCTCCACGGCGTGTCTGGCCTATCTCGTCCAGTCCCTCCCTGCCAGCCACCTTCTAATTAATTTCCTTTCAATGTGCACGAATCTGTGCACTGGGCCACTAGTATATATGTGTGTGTATGTGTGTGTGTGTGTGTGTGTGTATGTGTGTGTGTGTACATATAGATTTTATTTATACATTATTCATTATATATTGCTTCATATATTTATTCTATTTATACACTCATAACATATCATTACATGTATGTTAAACATTAGATCACATTTATTATATATTTCTGTAATATATTGATATATTAATGTGTTGAATTTATTTGTTGTAGATATAAATCTATGGTTAATAAATTTATATTTATTTCTAAAGTATAAATTTTTTACAGATTTTATAAAATTGAAACATTTTAACAAATCCTTATGTAGAAAAAATTTCAATGAAAATATCAAAGATTTTTCCAACATTAATTGAATGGCTGCTATGTTCCAAGCACTGTGTTAAAGTCTATGAATAACATCCTTACAGTAAAAGCATGCCCTTCAGCTATATTTTAAAACCCAGAGGGACATTTATTCTCTATGATGATTTAATCAAAGTTCAAAATAAGTCTACAAAAACCTAAGATACTGGAGAAAGAGTTGCTCTATCATGAAAGTTGCTGGACCATAAAGGAAAAAGTAGTTCAAGTCTGTGGAACATTGACAATGAAGAAGAAAATCAAAGGACATACCAGAATTTTCCAATTTCAGACTTGGAGATGAACCTACAGCATGTACCACCAGCATCCCCCAGCTGTCGGAACCTGCTTTATAGCAGCCTGACTACTCTACCCTTCCTCACTGGCTGCTGCCCCCAGCATCCCAGTCCTTTCATTAATGACTTTGTAAGACAATTCTTTCATATTTCAAGGCTAAGCTGCCTTTTATACATTTGCAAAACAGAAACAACCTCTCAGTTTGTCTTTTCTCCAACTCAAGGGTTTCAGTTCCTTCAATCACTTTCCATTGTTATTCTGGGCACCACTGCACCACCCTGGCTACCCTCTTTTGGGCACATGGCGACTTCCCATGTCTCCAAAATGAAGTGCCTGAACTTGAATAGTATGTAAGAGAGAAAGTTCTGGCATCAGTTCAAATCCCAGTCCTGCCACTAAATAGATGTGTAATGTGGGAAAATTACTTAATGCCTTTCTATACAATTTCCTTATTTTATAAAATGGGAATTAAAACAGTATCTAGCTCTCTAGGATGGCTGTAAAGAATCAATCAGATGTATCATATAAAGCCCTTAGAATAGTGCAGGGCACACTGAGAACTTAGTATGTATTAACAACTAGTACCCAAACAAAAAGCTCTACTACAGTAGAATTGTTATCTCTATTTGATGTAAAAGCTCTTTTAATTATTATTTTTTAAAGAATAGTTGATTGATTTTCAGAGAGAAAGGAAGGGAGAGGGGAGAGAGTGAGAGAGATGCATTGACTTGAGAGCAAAACATGGATCAGCTGCCTCCTAAACACCCCCCACCAGGGATGGAGCCGAAACCCTGGCATGTGCCCTGACCATGCCCAACCAACTGAGCCACACTAGCCGGGAAATTCTCTTAAGTATTAACAGATCTCCAGGGCAACTCTCTTAATTATTAACAGATCTCCAGGGCGACTCTCTTAATTATTAACAGAGCTTAGAATGCATGAACATATTTTAGCAGCTACCTCTCACTATTGTTGATTAGTAAGCTTGCAGGTAATCTAAATCCCTTACTGCTCCATCAAATGAACCTATGTTAAGTAACCTATATGCATATTGGGATTAATTTTTTAATAAAAATTATATACTTTACATTTAACTCTGCTAAATTCATTCTGTTTATTTTAGCCCATTATTCTAAACTGTCAGAGTCTTTTAGAATTCTAATTCTTTCCCCCAGTGCAGTTACTTTTTCTTTGTTTAACATATTTTAATCCAATTTGATAAGTATATTATGAATATCTTTACTCAAATGTGGAAAGGCCAGGTTAAATTTCTAGGCATATTCCCTTAAAGAATTCCCTTGAGGCTGATAAAAATTCTACATTAACACTCTTTTAGATCTAGAATTAAAATAGACCACAAATCCTCCTAACCAATATAATTTAGCCCATGCAAAAATGTCATGCAGGGCTCTATCAAATACCTTACTGAAATCCAGATGAACTATGTCTGTATTCCCCATTGTCATTGTATACCTTCTCATTTCTTTACTCCTGTTCTCCATCACAAATCAAAACCATTTACTTCTGACACATTTTTAAAAACTCAAATATTGTCGGGTCCTTACTTTGCAGATGCTGTGCAATATGTAGAGAACAGACTTACAGATGTGGCCGAGACTTGTCCACAAGGAACTTAAGAGTCTAGAAAGGAGAAAGAAGCCATCAGATAGTTATAATGGGTGTGGTTGCATGGGTGAAATAATATGGATATCGTTATAATGGGAGTAGTTGCCTGGGTGAAATAATATGGATAAGCACTGGATACTGTGTGTTTATGGCTACATAGAAATCACCTAAAGCTTAGTAGCAGGAAGCCACACATTTCTTATGAGTGGATCAGAAACAGAGACAGAAAACATTGTATACATCTTTTTTTTCATGATGTCGGAGGCCTCAGCTAAAAAACTTGAAGACAGCTGATGCTGGCTGTAATCTAAGGGGCCTTCGTTCCTTTCCACATGGGCATCTCCATATGGTCTTCAACCTGAGCTAGTTAAGTCCCAAAAATGAACATCTTGAGAAAGAGAGGAGCATGAGTGAATACCAGTCGGACCCCATACCATCACCTAGGACCTAGCTTTCGAGTCACACAGCTTCACTTCCACCACACTTTATGCTTCAAGACACTTACAAAGTCCCACTCAGTTTCAAGGAGGGGGAACAGACTGTTTCTTTATGACTGGCAGGGTTCTGAAGAGCACAGGGACTGGAAATATTGCTGTGGCCATTTGGGAGCAACACAACCTGCCCCACCGTGTGAACCCAGAAATGACAAATAACCTCCACGGGGAAGCAGGGCTCAAGGAGGAAAACAAAATGTAAATCATGAGCCACAAACAAAAAGTGCCCTAAAATTAAGTAAATCAGCGTGAAAAACAATGTGCAGCCCTATTGAAATCTCAAAAGACCACATACTCCCACTCCTACAAAAGATGAAACAGGTTAGACAGTAGGAATGGGAAGCTGTCTCTAACTTCTGCCTAGACCAGGGGTGGGCAAACTTTTTGACTCGAGGGCCACAATGGGTTCTTAAACTGGACCGGAGGGCCGGAACAAAAGCATGGATGGAGTGTTTGTGTGAACTAATATAAATTCAAAGTAAACATCATTACATAAAAGGGCACGGTCTTTTTTTTTTTTTTTAGTTTTATTCATTTCAAACGGGCCGGATCCGGCCCATGGGCCGTAGTTTGCCCACGGCTGGCCTAGACAGTGGCAGATCTTGAACTAGTCTGACTTGTGTCCCCTTGACTGGGGCAGTATCACACTCCCCAGGTGTCCAGTGCTCCACTCTCCATATAGAGGTAACCAAGAGCATTAAAAGAAACACTGGGGTATCAGGAGGAGGGCAGTCAGAAGGTGGGACCCATAGAGTGGGCTGGGTGAGGACTAAACAAGGCCAAGAGGCACGGGTGGTACCATGTCTGCACTGCCCAGCCCAGAGGACAGCTCACACAGGTACTCAGCACAGGCAGTAGACAGTGACTCCCACATGGACAGTGAAAAACCTTTATGTAGACCACCTGCTCCTTTTCATCTGCCACCTCCCTGTTGTCTGACAGGAATAGAGAAAAAGAAAGCATGGATTCTTCTAAATTCCCTACCTTATTAATAAACTGTGGCATTTGAATTTAAAACCCCAAAATTTAGTACCTGTGATATCTGGTTTCATTCTGTCTAGCCCAGCACTGTCTGGTAGCAATACAAAACAATGTAACTTAAAATTTTTTAATGGCCACATTAAAATAGTAAATAAAGTTAATTTTAATAATGTAATTTGTTTAACAGATTGTATATAAAATATTTCAACATTAAATTGACATAAAAATGATTAATGAGATATGTTACATCCCTTTTTTTCAAACTAAGATATCTGGTGTATATTTTCGATTCATAAAATGTAGAATCAAAAAGCAGATTCAAATAAGTTGACCCAAATGTAATAGAAGAACTTCCAATAATTGAATCCAGCATCAGCTTTTAAAATTTTTAATTTAAATTAATTTAAATGAAATAAAATTAAGCACCCAATTATTTAGCCTCACTAGTCACCTGCGGCTCCTCTGTTGCATAGCACAGGTCTAGATGCCCAAACTGTGCTGAATGAAAGAACCTCAGAGAATAAGTGGGAAGAA
Organism: Myotis lucifugus; assembly: GCF_000147115.1. Classification (NCBI taxonomy): domain Eukaryota; kingdom Metazoa; phylum Chordata; class Mammalia; order Chiroptera; family Vespertilionidae; genus Myotis; species Myotis lucifugus. Next base: position 5,194,818 of record NW_005871060.1, on the reverse strand, counting down.
CTTGTAAAAGCACAGAGTGGCCAATCTTTCAAAATAGTTCCCCAGCACAAGGATATTGTTCAAAATTAGTGGTTATTCAGCAGCAAGTTTAAAACTGTAACATTATCAGAAATCAAATGGTCAAAAAAGCAACAAAACAAATAGAATCACCTCTTATAAAAGACAAAGGCTCCTCCTGGATACCCCAGCCTTGAGTCAGGGGTATAGTGCTGGGTTAGTTCGGGCTCCACCCAGCCCCCCAGCACGAGACTGACTGGCAGTTCTCTCATACTCTTGACTGGGTTCCTGTCCCTCCTAATCTAGGATGTTATTAAATTGAATTGCTTTCTAAATCTGTTATGTAATTTGTATGTAATGCTCTTAATATTGGGCTTGAATACAATTGCAGTAAGATACACTAATTGATTCATTTAATTTTATTTTCCATCCTTTGAATTGAAGCCTTTGGGACTCAATATGTAAAGTAATATGCAAATTGGGACTTTGATGCAAGAAGACTTGGCAGTTTTTTTAAACAGGACTCAAGCATTACTTGGAGTCATTTAAGAGAGTAGTTTCAAACAAAGCAACCTCTACTTGTCCTCCTATGTGATTAAATTTTGGTTTACACAAACATATATACAAAACACGTTCAAAATCACTGAATTTTTTAAAAATGTTTAATCCTCACTTGAGGCTTTTTTCCACTGCTTTTAGATAGGGTGGAAAGAAGGGCAGAAGGGGGAAAGAGAAAGAGAAACACTGATGTGAGAGAGATAAACCGATTGGTTGCCTCCTGCACATGCCCTGACTGGGTCCTGAGAATGAACCTGCAACCTAGAGATGTGCACTTGACTGGGAATTAAATCCACAACCCTTCCGTCCTCAGGCTCATGCTCAATGATATAGCCTACTACTGTAATTGCATGTGCTGTATTTTTATACAGCTGGCAGCACAGCAGGTTTGTTTATACCAGCATCACCACAAATACATGAGTAACGCATTGTACTACAATGTTAAGATGGCTTCCACATCACTAGGTGATAGGAATTTTTCAGCTCCATCATGATTTTATGGGACCACTTTTGAATATCGTCCCTGACCAAATTGTAGTTATGTGATGCATGACTATAACTGCTCTTGGCCCTCCACATCCTCCTTCCATATAAATGCCATTTTTCTGGGTTCAGAGGCCACAAATTTCAAGCCGTGAATGTAATCTCTTGGGGGTGGCACTGTTTCCAAAGTGTGGTGCACACAATAACAGCACTGGCAATTTCATCACTCACCGCAGTTAATATATTTCAGTATGATCAAACCATAGTCTACAGGAAATTGCTATACTACTGATGTCATGGATGAAAAAATCAGTACATGAGATAGCCAAGTCCTAGAAATCTGAGAAAATGAAAATTTGGGAGGCCGGAACTTGGTTGGTTGTTGAGATAACATTAACAATGTGAGTGCCATGGCCAAGATTTCAGTTTGGAAATGACAGGTAAAGGCAGATCAACAGAGCCCACTGCATGGGAGAACATATTTGCCAATGTGATATCCGATAAGGGTTTAATCTCCAAAATTTATAGGGAACTCATACAACTTAACAAAAGGAAGATAAACAATCCAATCAAAAAAAATGGGCAAAGGACCTAAATAGACACTTTTTGAAAGAGGACATACAGACATATGAAAACATGCTCAAAGTAACTAATCATCCGAGAGATGCAAATCAAAATGACAATGAGGTACCATCTCACACTTGTCAGAATGGCTATCATCAACAAATCAACATACGACAAATACTGGCAAGGATGTGGAGAAAAAGGAACCCTCGTGCACTGCTGATGAGAATGCAGACTGGTGCAGCCACTGTGGAAAACAGTGTGGAGTTTCCTCAAAAAATTAAAAATGGAACTCCCATTTGACCCATTAATCCCACTTCTAGGAATATATCCTAAGAAATCAGAAACACCAATCAGAAAGAATATATGCACCCCTACGTTCATAGCAGCACAATTTATAATAGCTAAGATTTGGAAACAGCCTAAGTGCCCATCAGCAGATGAGTGGATTAAAAAACAGTGGTACATCTATACAATGGAATACTATGCTGTGGTAAAAAAGAAGGAACTCCTACCATTTGCAACAGCATGGATGGACCTGGCAAAATAAGCCAGTGGGAGAAAGATAAATATCACATGATCTTACTCATTTGCGGAATATAATAAACAACATAAACTGATGAACAAAAATAGATCCAGAGACATAGAAGCATAGAACAGACCATCCAACCTCATAGGGAAGGTGGGGGGAAGGGAGAGGGAGACAAGAGATCAAGCAAAGGACTTCTATGCATGCATATAAGTATAACCCATGGACACAAACAGCAGGGGTGTGAGGGCATGTGCTGGGGGGTGGGAACGGCTGGGGAGAGGTCAATGGGGTGAAAGGAGACATATGTAATACTTTAAACAAGAAAGAATTTAATTTTAAAAAAAAGCAGATCAACCGCCTCAACAGTCAAGGAAAGGTTTTCTTGAATCTAAATGCCATTGGAGGGTAAAGTGAACACTTTCCTAGAGATATGGGAACCCTCATAGGTCATGAACAGTTATAGACAGTTTGTTTTATTTGTTTTGAGTTTCAGAGATAAAGACATCTGTTAGTCTTCTTGGGCTACCATAAAAAATACCACAAATTGGATGACTTAAGCATCAAAATTTTTTCTCACAGTTCTATAAGCTTGAAAGTCCAAGATCAAGGTCCAGCAAGGTTCTGTTTCTGGTGAGAGCTCTCTTCCTGGCTTGCCGATAGTCACCTTCTTGCTGGGTTTTCAGTGCATGCATGTGGAGAAAAAGATATCTCTCTCTGTCTTCTTATCAAACCACTAAGCCCATTCTAGACAGTTTGCTAAGTGGTTAAGAGCATCGGCCTGCAGACTAAAGTCACAAGTTCAATTCTGGTCAAGGGCACAACGTGCCTTAGTTGCAGGTTCATTCCCTGGCCCTGATAAGGGCACATGTGGGAGACAACCAATCGATGTGTCTCTCTCACATCCATGATTCTCTCTCTCTCTCTGTCTCCTCCCCTCCCATTCTCTCTTTAATAAACAAACAAACAAACAAACAAATAAATAAATAAATAAATAAATAAAAAAAATCAATGGAAAAAATAATTCAGGTGAGGATTAACAACAAAGCCACAAATCCTATTGGATCCTTATGGCCTCATTTAACCTTAATTACCTCCTTAAAATTTCTGTCTCTAAATATAGTCACAGTGCGGGGGATTAGGGTTTCAACAAATGGATTTGGGGAAGGTGGGAAAACACAATTCAGTCCATAGCAATGTCCAAAGATCAAGAAGTCCAAATTTTTTGTCTTTCAAATAAAGAAACTAAAGCTATCCTTTCATGCACTTTGTTCAGCAAGAACTAAGAGCTGATAATAATACAATGGGTGCCAGGTGCCCCACATCCTAAAATGAAGGGCTAAACCAAAGTAGTTGAATGTGCTTAGAGGCTGGGATACCATGCAAATGTAGTGTGTGGTTCCCACTTTCAAGTTACATGAGAGAAGACGGAGAATTCACATAGTTGTTGAGGATATTTGGGAGAAAGGATGTCAATACTAGAAAATCTTATTCCTGATCTACAACATGAGGCACTTTCTCCCCACTGAAGGGAAACACAAAAACTTAGCAGGTGGCTCCAGAATTTGGTGAATACAGAGGCTGGTGCCTGACTCCTGAGAGGATAAATCTAAAGTTTAAAATCTCCAGCTAGAAGTAGACATCCAAAATGTGAATTAAGAGGTTGCATATATTACTCTAAAGAAGTTTGAGCTAGAAACACAAATTTGAAAGTTGCCAATGAACAGATGACAATTAAAATTATGAAAGTGACTTTGAAATGTCATGTATTTATTACTCAATAAATGAAGTGCCCAAATTCGGGGGGAAAAAAACAACTAGGTTAGAGAGCAACCACGAGGAAAGCGACAGAACTCTAGAGAAGACAACTGAACTTCTCACCAAAGAGCACCACCCCACAGTATGATGTGACCTCAACAGAGAACAGGACAACAGAAGCTCAGACAGCTGTAGAGGTCCCCAGCTCAGGACCTCTAATGAACTCACCAAAAAGCAGCATGAGAACAAGATCCAGTAATTGTGCACCTGCTACTTACATAGCAACCCCAGCCCAGCCAGTGTGGCCCAGTGGTTGAGTGTTGACCTATGAACCAGGAGGTCACAGTTCAATTCCCAGTCAGGGCACATGTCCCAGGTTGTGAGCTCGATCCCCAGTTTGGGGGGTGAGAGGGGTGGGGGGGCATGCTGGAGGCACCCAATGGATGATTCTCTCTCATCATTGATGTTTCCCTCTCTCCCTCTCCCTTCCTCTCTGAAATCAATAAAAAACTAATTTTTAAAAAATATCTCCCCGGTGCCAAATTACTAAAGGACTAGCCATATTCTCCTTATCCTTGTCCTCTTACTCCCCATACCCTCCCACCCATGAATTTGATCCAGTAGGGAACAGAAATGGTAACTGGCAGAATGGATGAGGAGTGAATGTCATAAAGTGCAGTGAGCACTTTTTTGACCTATCATAACAAAATATTTTGTTTTCAGGGTGGCCTTCAACTGATCACAGATGCATGAGTGAGTCCAGCCAAGATTAGTCCCAAAGCTATATCACTGCTAATATCATGCTCATCCAAGAAGCATATATATATAAATTGTGTGGCTATATAATACCAAGAACTTTGAATGAAAAGTAAACTTTGAGTTAACTGAATTTATGTGTGAGTTCCTAATCATACTTAGAAATGAAGATATTCCTGATATTTTATTAAAGGAAATTAGCCCCAACTAGAAATAGAAAAAAGGCTGGCGGGCTGGCCATCAGAGAGACCTCATTTCTAGCCCCTAACAGGGTCTTGACTAAGTCTTTCTGGGCCTCATCTTCCCCAGCATTAAGAATAACATGTTGGACTCAATGAACTCTATGGTCCTATTATTTTTTAAAAAAAATATATTTTATTGATTTTTTACAGAAAGGAAGGGAGAGGGATAGAGAGTTAGAAACATCGATGAGAGAGAAACATCGACCAGCTGCCTCCTGCACATCTCCTACTGGGGATGTGCCCGCAACCAACGTACGTGCCCTTGACCAGAATCGAACCCGGGACCTTTCAGTCCGACGCTCTATCCACTGAGCCAAACCGGTTTCGGCTATTTTTTAAATTGTTTTCTAAATCATTCACTATCACATAGGCAAATTTGAAATCTCAAATATTTTAGCTCTAGAAACAATACCTTAATTTAAGATTTAAAGAATTAGCAACCCGAAGAGAGTTGATGAGTCCTCCTATGCTGCACAGGGAATTAGCAATAGTGCCAGAACAAGAAGCCAATTCTCTGGAATTCAAGGCCAACGATAATTTCAAAACACCATGCTCCCTTTCTACACAAGATGACATGATGTCTCAAAGACTCTTATAGCTATTAATGAACAACGTCTATAGTTAATTCTGGTTATCCTAGGCTATCTGTATTACTGTTATAGACTGCCAAAACTGTCACAAATTCATTCTTTTCCAGTATTCATGCCCCCCCACCCCCCCACGCCATGTCACTTTGAATGCCTCGAATTATGACCCTGGGCTCAGCCAGGTGACTTAATCTGGCCAATGAGACATTAGCAAATGTGACTCAAGCAGAGACTTATAAGCACTTGTGAAATGGGGCTTGTCCTCTTTCTGGCTATCCTTACAACTCTGAGTCACTATAGGAATGAACCCAGACTAGCCCGCAAGATGATGAAAGACTTGTGGTCCAGTCACCGTGTTGCCCCACCCCACGGCCAACCCGCCCCAGAAATAAGACAACATGGTGACCAGCAGCTGACCACAGATGCCTGGGTGAGCCCAGTTAGGATCAGCAGAAGAACATCCAATCTGAGCCCACCCCAAATTACTGAGCAACAGACTCCTGCGTTAAGTAAACAGTTGCTGTTTTAAGACACCGAATTTCCAGATCACTTATTACACAATAAAAAAATACCTGCTATAACTCCTCAAGTAAACGCTCAAAAGGAAATTCTACATGAAGATGAGAGTTGTAAGTAAATAGTGTAATGAAGAAGATAAAATTGTTTTAAAGCTCCACAGAACCTGGCAGTCAACAGCATGCTGCTGTTATTAGTTTTCACATCTAAGCAGGTCCTTGAGGTTCCAATAGTTCTCTGAAAAACCTTCAGAGCCAAATTTCACAATAGTACTTGGTTGTGTGGTCATTTGTATGCACTACTTCACATCTTCTTAAAACGCCAATGATTCCAGACTTTACTATATAATCTTACTGGATTTAAATTTCAAGACTGAATCTGAGCTCTACCAAGTCAGCAAGATGTATTGTGGGAAGAAAACAAAACATAGGCTAACTCTGCTCAAAAGATAGTTCATAATTGAGTATTTGAGTGAAAAATTCACTAGGTTTGTAAGTTTATCTATACTAGTTTAACTGAGCTGCTGAGAAATTACTTCTGACAGATAGGTTGTGGGAATTATTTTATATGCTCAATCAAAAATATTTAAAGAGGAATAAAAACTTCAAGAGCATTTTAACTTAGTTAATTTATGATCTCCTAATAAGCAAAAATGCTAAACCAAAAGCAATTCTATGTATTACAGTAACATTTTTCTATCCTGTACATTTTATTTTTTTCAACTGAACTTTGAACATGCTTTAGCATCACTGCCTGTGGAGAGATGGACTGAGAAACACGCAGAATATTAAACACCCGCTTATATGTCTCCTCAGGGAGTCTTCTGCTAATATTATACATTGCAACAGCATTGCTTGAATGGTTTATTAATGGCAGCAAAACAGAGTGAATGCTACATACAATGATAATAACAATAAAGATTATTTATACTCTGCCTAACTGCCAGATAGCTTTAGAGGCCTTGCAAAGATACACTGAAACCACTAGCAATACAAAATAAAAATAGGACGAACTGCCTTCAGGTGAGAAAGAATTGGAATGATGTGTTCCCGTTCCAGGAAAACTGGACTGTGGAGAGTTGTTGAAAATTCTAGATTTACAGACATTTATATCCTCCCTTTGTTTCAGGATTTGAAATATATCTGTGCTATGCCAAGCCATCATTTCAGGTGAACAGGAAATCTTGACTGTAAAAAAAAAAATTATCAGTGTACCCAACCTGAGACTCAGGGCATCTTGGCATTTCCAGTTCTCCATAAAGAGCTTCCTCCTGCACCTTAGATCCTGAAAAAGTTAAAATTGGAAGAAAGGAACAGGGGTGACGAGAGAAACATAGAAATAGAGGAATAATCATGGTTGTCCATTTTCTCACTTGGAAACTCTATTCAGGAGGCTGAATGCATTACATGGTGATGTCTTTGCCTACCCACCACCTCTGAGGTCAAATATCTATCAGTAAAGTGTACCTCAGGTAAAATATCTTATAGTAAAACTGCACATTCACACAGTCTTTATGATAACACCATCCTGATAATATGTAGCCACTGAAAGATAAATTCCCAAACTGAAATGGATCTTTCTATTCCTAGACAGTCTGCCCTAGACCACACCTATCCAAGAATACTTCACATTCCTATTTTAAATCAGCTCTATACTCAGATACATTTTTTTGGTCAGTTTTTTATAAGTGATAAAATTTTTGTGATTTACATCCATTCTGCTACATTCTAAGAAAGGTAAATTTTAGTATCTGGGATATTTTTTGTCAGTGGAATGGAGTGATAGGTGAAGGATGTAGATTTGGATGAGCTTCAGCAAAACTAAATGACTCAGATAGAAAGATCCAGGTGTCAGGAATCAAAGTTGGGAGATGTAGAAGTGTAAAGATATAAAAAAGAGGCCAGCATCAGAGGGCCAAGCAAGACTTAGAAAAGGATCACTAAAAAGAGTTTTGCTGTAAAGCTACTTGTTATATAGAGTACTTTTTCCTCTTTCTCACTCTCCTATATATCCTCAAGAAAGTCTACATTGCTCACCAATGCCTGTGGAGTCTATTTTCACCTTCAGGAATGCAAAGAAATACTGCTCTTGCTTAGAGAGTAGTGGGGATGTGGCGGGGGGGGGGGGGGGAGAAGAGCTATGGGGGAAGGAAGGGATGTGGGAGGGTGAAAACAAAAGACAAATATAAAGGCAGATATCATATAGGTCATATATGACACAAAATAAATCACTTGTTCATTTGCACTTTTTTAAATTATAAAATCTCTAAAGCCCTCCAGAAATTCCTACATAGGCTGTATTACGAATCTACTGGTTTCAAGTGACAGAAACTCATGATCCAAATGAAAAACAGACCCTTCTCTTTCCCAGCTTCTATATATCAAATCTCAAGAAAGTCTTTAATTGGCCATAGTTATTTGCACATTTCTGAGTTAATTACCGGGTCCGAAATTGTGCAGTACTCTGAATGATCCAACATAGAATTGCCTCTAGAAATTAATGAAAATTAATTAAATAAAAAACAATGACTTGATTTTGTATTGTAGTCAGTTTAGTTGTTTGCCTTCCCATTATAAGCATCTTTAGGATACAAATTAATTATTATTAGGCTATGGATGGACCCTCAGCACCTAGAATAATACATTAAATATAATAGGGACTAAATAAATATTTAACACTGAATTAATGAATGTTCTGGACCATTTGCTTTTCCTTCTTTGAGATGCTCATGAGTCCCATCCCATCTCCAATAGCCAACCCCACCCTCTTCCTCCATCTCTCTGAGAATAAAAGATTAACCTGTAAATAATCAATCTTGTCAACTTTAAGATCTTCTCAGAAGCTGGTACAAATGATTGGTAGGATATATCATGAAAAATTGTAAAATGTACAATTTTGGGGGTAAATTTATAATGAAAGATCTTGGGAACATATTCTCAGGTTGAAAGGAATAAGTATGCTGTTTTTATTTTATTATTTCCATTTAGCCTCTGGCTTCAAATGCTCTTTTTATATCCAACCTAAAAATTATACTTAGCTTGGAAACATTTACAAATTTCAAGTTTATATTAGGCACTTGAGAATTTACTGCTGCAAAATACTTTGTTACTGTAGCTTATGATCTCATCAGAAAGTCTGATTGATTTATGCCTTGTTAACTGTCCCTATTCATCATTCCATATTTAACTAAAGTCAAATTTTATTGAGGTTGCCAAAAGACAATGTTGATTATAAAAACAGGAAAAATATTCAAGTTGAGTTATGTTGACACATCCCACATTAAATGGTTTGGATCGCTTATTAACCAAGGTGTGTGTGTGTTTATTTATTTGTACAGTATGTGTATTTCTATTATAACAAATGGATTAAAAAATAACAGTGGCTTAAATAAAACAGAAGTTTAGTTCTATCGTGAAAAACAGATTAGCAAAAAGATCCAGGGCTAGTATGGTAACCCCACAATCATCAGGGACCCAGCTCCTTCTATCTTCTGCTCTGCCATCATCAGTATCTCCCAATCCAAGATGACTGCTCCAGATGGCATCATGTCCACATTCCAGCAAGCAAAGGGCAGAAATTCATGTTCCCTCAGACTTTTTGGAGGCTATATAATTTAAATGAAACTCTACAAAAAGATAGCTTTGGAAGAAAGAGTATTCAAGGAAGATATGACAGTTAGAGCAAAGATATGGAAAGAGGGGAATGCAGAGTATGTTGCGAGAGAATTTACTCATTTGCTAATGAGGCCATAATAAAATTTCACAGACGGGGTGGCTTAAGCAACAGAAATTTATTCTGAAAGTCCAAGATCAAGTTGTTGGCAGGTTTAGTTTTCTCTGAAGCCTCTCTTCTTAGCTTTCAAATGGCTGCCTCACTGTGTTCTCACATGTTCTTTCCTCTCTTCTGTGTTCTGGGTGTCTCATTGTGTGGCCAACTTTCCTCTTTTTATAAGAACATCAATCAGATTGGATTAGGGTCTGCCCTAAAGACCTCATTTTAACTTATCTCCTTGAAGTCCTTATCTCCAGGGCAATAAGAGAGAGAGAGAGTGTGTGTGAGTGAATGAGTGAAGGAGGGAGGGAGCAAAAAGGGAGTGTGTGGGTGTGTGGTGTGTGTGTGTCTGAGTGAGGGACAGGTAGATCTCACAGGACCTTCAGGGGCTGGCAGACTGAGCTCACCTAGCCAGGCAGCCTCTGCTACTGCAGTAATCTCTCCCGGAGCGCCAGCTCTGCTGCAGAGGCCGTGCCATCTTGAAGGGGAGAGCTGCTGTGACTGGAAACCCAACCTCACCTCCACACAGGGGGCCCTCAGACACCACCCGGGACCCTAAAATCACACCAGCCAGGGAACTGCTGCAAACCCCCAAACACCCAGACTCTAGCCTCCCTTGCTGAGTGCTACAGTGAGTTCCAGAGCGCACTCCCCTCCCACCAGCCAGATACTTTAGCCCCGGGCACCTCGACCACACCAGCAGCCACGCAAACAGCTGTCACCCATGACCACAAATGAAGCAAGCAGCCACCACCCGCAACCACGTGGGGAGCAAGCAGCCACTGCCTTCGACCACATGGGGAGCAAGCAGCCACCTCCCATGACTGCATGGGGAGCAGCCACCACAACCCGCCAGGAAGCAGCCAACACACCATGACAGCCTGAGAAGTAGCTGCCACCCCGCAACCGCAAGAGGAGCAGCCTCCACCCACGACTGTACGACCCACCACCACACGTCCTCAGCCACAGGTCCCACACGATTCAACACTTAGATCCTTCAGTGAGAGCAAAAATGGGGTGATAGAAGAACAACCCCCAAAGGAAAGAAAAGGAGACATTGCCAGAAAAAAAGCTAAGTGAAACGGAGGAATGCACTATGTCAGAAAAAGAATTCAGAATAAGGGTCATATAGTTCATAAACTGGATGGATGATAAAATCAACAACCCCTGTAAGAATCAAGAGGAAAAATAGAGTGATATAGCTACAATAAAAAACACTATGGAGCCGAAACCGGTTTGGCTCAGTGGATAGAGCGTCGGCCTGCGGACTGAGAGGTCCCGGGTTCGATTCCGGTCAAGGGCATGTACCTGGGTTGCAGGCACATCCCCGGTGGGGGATGTGCAGGAGGCAGCTGATCGATGTTTCTCTCTCATCGATGTTTCTAACTCTCTCTATCTCTCTCCCTTCCTCTCTGTGAAAAATCAATAAAATATATTTTAAAAAAAACAAAACACTATGGAATCTTTCAACAGTAGACTAGGAGAAGTGGAGGACCAAATTAGCAAATTAGAAAACAGGGAAGCAAAACACACCCAATCTGAACTGCAACTGGAGAAAAAAATCAAAAGACAGGAGGAGAGCCTGAGGGAGCTTTGAGACAAAATGAAACAAAGCAACATACATATAATAGAGATGCCAGAAGGAAAAAGAGGAACAAGCGTTAGAAAACCTATTCGAAGAAATAATGTCAGAAAACTTCCCTGATTTGGGGAAGAAAAGTCACACAAGCACAGACAGTCTCAATCAAGATAAACCCAAAAATACCCTCACCAAGACACGGTGTAATTACAATGGCAAATGTTAATGACAAAGAGAAAACTTAAAGGGTGCAAGAGAGAGACAGAACATTAGGTACAAGGGATATCCCATTAGATTATCAAATGATTTCTCAACAGAAACATATCAGGCCAGAAAGGAATGGAATGAAGTACAGAAAGTGATGCAAAGCAAGGGACTGAATCCAAGAATAATCTACCCAGCAAGGTTATCATTCAAAATTGAAGGGGAAATAAGGAGCTTCACAGACAAAGAAAGGCTAAGGGAGTTTATCACCACCAAGCCAGCAATGCAAGAAATGCTAAAGGGACTGGTGTAAAAAGAAGGGGAAAAAAGGGAAGAAGGAACACAGGCAAAAAAAATAAAAATGGCTACAAACAAGTTCCTATCAATAATAACTTTAAATGAACATGGACTAAATGCTCCAATCAAAAGACATCAAGTGGCTGAATGGATAAGAAAACACGACCCATATATTTGCTGTCTACAAGAGACCCATCTGAGAACAACAGACTCACACAAACTGAAGATGAAGGGATAGAAAAATATATTTCAGGCAAATGGAAGTGAAAAAAAAGCTGGGGTAGCAACACTTATATCTGACAAAATAGACCTCAAAGTGAAGGCCATAACAAGAGATAAAGAAGACTACTTCATAACACTAAAGGGATCGATACAATAAGAGGATATAACTCTGGTAAACATACATACGCCCAATGTGGGAGCACCCAAATACATAAAAAATCTCCTGGAAGATGTCAAGGGAGAGATTGAGAGCAATACAATCATAGTAGGAGACTTTAATACCCCACTGACATCACTGGATAAATCTGCTAGATAAAAAAATCAGCAATGAAACAGCAATCCTAAATGACTGACTAGATCAGATAGACTTAATTGACATCTTCAGAACATTTCACCCCAAAGTTACAGAATATATATTCTTCTCAAGTACACATGGGACATTTTCAAAGATAGAAAACATATTGGATCACAGGCAAAGTCTCTCCAAATTCAATAAGACTGAAATCATATCAAGCATCTTCTCAGACCACAAGGGCATAATATTAGAAATCAACTACAATAAAAACAATCAAAAAATTCAAACACTTGGAAGCTGACTAGCATGCTATCAAACAATGATTGGGTTACCAAAGAGATCAAAGGAGAAATTAAAAACATCCTGGAAACTTATGACAATGAAAACACAACAATCCAAAACCTATGGGACACAGTGAAAGCAGTCCTGGGAGGGAAGTTCATAACATTACAGGTCTACCTAAAAAAAAAAACACACACACACACACACACAAGAAAAAATGGTAATAAATTATCTAACTTCTCAACTTAAAGAATTAGAGAGCAGCAAGGAAAGCCCAGAGTGAGTAGAAGGAAGGAGATAATAAAGATCAGAGAAAAAATAAATTACATAGATAACAAAAAACAAAAATACAAAAGATCAATGAAACTAAGAGCTGGTTCTTTGAAAGGAGAAACAAGATTGATGAACTTATAGCCAGGCTCAACAAGAAACAGAGAGGACCCAAATAAACAAAATCAGAAATGAAAGAGGCTAAATAACAACAGACCCTACAGAAATACAAAGGATTATAAAATAAAATACTATGAACAACTCTATTCCAACAAACTAAACAACCTAGAGGAAATGGACATATTCCTAGAAAAATACAACCTTCCAAAACTCAATCAAGAAGAATTTAAAAATCTCAACAGGCTGATAACTAAGGAGGAAATTGAAGCAGTCATCAAAAAACTCCCAGCAAACAAAAGCCCAGGGCCAGATGTCTTCACAGGGAAGTTTTACCAATCATTCAAAGAACTGAAACCTATTCTTCTCAAACTATTCCAAAAAATTCAAGAGGAAGGCACACTTCCTAGCTCTCTCTATGAAGCCAACATTACCCTAACCTCAAAACCAGATAAAGACACTACAAAGAAAGAATTACAGGCCAATGTCCCTGATGAACATAGATGCTAAAATCCTCAACAAAATTCTAGCAAATCAGATCCAGCAATACATCAAAAAGATCATAAACCATGACCAAGTGGGATTTATTCCAGGGATAAAAGGCTGGTACAATATCCGCAAATCAATAAACATAATACATCACATAAACAAATTGAGAGACAAAAATCACATCATCATATCAATTGATGCAGAAAAGGCATTTGACAAAATCCAACACCCTTTCCTGATAAAAACTCTCAGCAAAATGGGAATAGAGGGATCATACCTCAACATAATAAAAGCCTTATATTGCAAACCTTCAGCCAACATCATACTCAATAAGCAAAAACTAAAACCATTTCCCCTAAGAACAGGAACAAGACAGGGATGCCCACTTTCACCACTCCTGTTTGATATAACACTGGAAGTGCTAGTCATAGCGATCAGACAAGAAGAAGAAATAAAAGGCATCTAACTTGGAAAAGAAGAAGTAAAATTGTCATTATTCACAGATGACCTGATATTGTACTTAGAAAACCCTAAAGACTCCATCAATAAACTACTGGACTTAATAAATGAATTTGGCAATGAAGCAGGATACAAAATTAGCACCCAGAAATCTATGCCTTTTTTATACAGCAATAATGAACTCACAGAAAGAGAAACTAAAAAAAAAATCCCATTTACCATTGCAACAAAAAAATTAAGGTGCCTAGGAATAAATGTAACCAAAGCGGTAAAGGACCTATACTCAGAAAATTACCGGGCACTGAAAAAAGAGATAGAGGAAGACATAAACAAATGGAAGAATATACCGTGTTCGTGAATTGGTAGAATCAACATCATTAAGATGTCCATAGTACCCAAAGCAATCTATAGATTCAATGCAATCCCCATTAAAATACCAATGACATACTTCAAAGATCTAGAACAAACTCTCAAGACATTCATCTGGAATAAAAAAAGACCGCAAATATCTGCAGCAATCTTGAGAAAGAAGAACAAAGTTAGAGGGATCACAATACCAGATATCAAGCTATATTACAAAGCCACTGTTCTCAAAACTGTCTGGTACTGACACAAGAACAGACATATAGACCAATGGAACAGAACAAAGACCCAGAAATAGACCCAAGCCATTATGCTCAATTAATATTTGACAAAGGAGGCAAGAGCATACAATGGAGTCAAGAGAGTCTCTTCAATAAATGGTGTTGGGAAAAGTGAATGGATACATGCAAAAAAAAAAGAAAAAGAAAAGAAACTAGACCACCAACTTACACCATACACAAAAATAAACTCAAAATGGATAAAGGACTTAAACATAAGGCGAGAAATCATAAAAATCTTAGAAGAAGCCATCGGCAGCAAAATAGCAGACATTTGTCGTAGCAATATCTTTACCAATACAGCTCGTAGGGCAATGGAAACTAATGAGAAAATAAACAAATGGGACTACATCAAAATGAAAAGCTTCTGCACAGCAAAAGAACCCATCAACAAAACAACATGAAAGCCCACTGCATGGGAGAACTTATTTGCCAATGTTGTCTCCGATAAGGGTTTATACTCCAAAATTTATAGGGAACTCATACAACCTAACAAAACAAACCAATCAATAAATGGGCAAAGGACCTAAATAGACACCTTTCAAAAAAGGACATACAGAAGGCCAAGAGGCATCTGAAAACATGCTCAAAGTCACTAATCATTGGAGAGATGCAAATAAAAACAACATCTCACACCTGCCAGAATGGCTATCATCAATAAATCAACAAACAACAAGTGCTAGAGAGGATGTGGAGAAAAAGGAACACTCGTGCACTGCTGGTGGGAATGCAGACTGGTGCAGCCACTATGGAAGACAGTATATATGAACTTTAAAAAATTAAAAATGGAACTCCCATTTGACCCAATAATACCACTTCTAGGTATATTTCCCAAGAAAACAGAAACACCAATCAGAAAGGATATGTTCATAGCAGCACAATTTACAACAGCTAAGATTTGGAAACAGCCTAAGTGCCCATCAGCAGATGAGTGGATTAGAATACCGTGGTATATCTACACAATGAAATACTACACCATGGTAAAAAAAAAAAAAAAGAAGGAATTCTTACCATTTGCAGCAGCATAAATGGAACTGGAGAGCATTATGCTAAGGGAAATAAGCCAGTCACAGAAAGATAAATATCACATAATATCACTCATATGTGGAATATAATGAACAACATAAACTGGTGAACAAAAAATAGAACCAGAGTTACAGAAGCATCGAATAGATTGTCCAACCTATGAGGGAAGGCGGGGGTGAGGGGGTAAGAGATCAACCAAAGGAGTTGTATGCATGCATATGAGCATGACCAATGGACACAGGCAGGGTCCGGGGGGTGAGGGCATGTGCTGGGGGTTGGGGGCAGCTGGGGAGAGGTCAATGGGGGGAAAAGGAGACTTATGTAATACATTAAACAATAAAGAATTTAAATTTTTTAAAAAAGTCCTTATCTCTAAATACACATTCCGAGATACCAGCCCTAGCTGGTTTGGCTCAATGGATAGAGCGTTGGTTCTGGTTCAATTCCAGTCAGAAGCATGTACCTCGGTTGCAGGCTCCTCCCCAGCCAGGGCCCTCATTTGGGCTCTTGCAGGAGGCAACCAATTGATGTGTTTCTCTCACATCAATGTTTCTCTCTGTCTTTCCCTCTTTTACTACTCTCTCTAAAAATTAATGGAAAAATATCCTCGGGTGACAATTTAAAAAGCAAAACAAACAAACAACAAAAAATCATTCTGAGATACCAGGGGGTTAGGACCTCAACATATAAATTTGTGGAGGACACAATTCAGCCTATAACAAATAGCAAGTTATGTGATAAAAGTAAATAATGCATGAAAAGAGAAAGTAGATAAAGTAGGCTAAAAAAACAAAAACTTCTTTTACTATAAACAAGGCACCATTCTAATAGCTTGACTTGCATAAATTTAATCCTCACAATGGCCCTGTGAAGTAGGAATTATTATTATTATTATTATTATTATTATTATTATTATTATTCCTATTCCAATCTCCTCTTTGTTCCATTTTCTTTTTTTCTGCCTTCTTTTGGATTATTTATATACATTTTATTATTCTATTCTCTCTTCTTTGTTTAATTATTAGCTATATTAGTTGTCTTTTTTAGTGGTTGCTTTAGAGTTTACAGTATACATCTCTAATTTATCATAGTCTGCTTTCATTTTAATGTTATGTCACAGAACACAGAACAAAAGAAATTTATAATAGAATACTTCCAGTTCTTTTTTGGCATTTGTGCTCTTGTCAAACATTTTACTTCTACATTGGTTATAAACTCCAAAATACCTAGTATTGTTTTTGCTTTAAAAGAGCTAATTATTATTTTTAAACTTTTAAATAATAAGAAAGTCATTATATTTATCTACACAGTTACCATATCTGGTGTCCTTCATTCTTTTAGGTAGATGCAGGTATTAGTTTTCCTTAGAGGACTTTTTTTTTTTTTTGTAGTTCAGGTCTATTGATAAGGATTTTTTCAGTTCATATATATATTTTTTTTTCCTTGTTGCTATTTAATATGTTAAATCTTCCCATTAGCTCCTAAGTATATAGAATACCATCATAGTAACTGTTTTAATATCCTTTTTATACTAATTCTAGTATCTGGTCATTTCTGGGTCAGTTTCAACTTATTAGTCTTTCTCATTATTAGACTAGAGTAGCATTTGCTCCGGGTCTGATTTTTTTCCTAATACTGAAACAAAACCCTTCTTAGTACTCTAGCAAAGGACCCATGAATTATAAGGTTTTCTGCTCTGGCTGTTGATAACAGGCACTATTCCCAGCCCTGTCTGAGTTCTAAATATTGTTTCCTCTAATTCTCTTGGGTGGTTCTTCCTCCAACCTTGAGCAGTTCCCCTATACGCATGCAATGATTAGTAATCAACTGAATACTCCGTTGAGATCCTCCGCAAATTTCCAGGGGTTCTCTCTCTGTGCAGTTTTCTCCTCTTCAGTACTGGCTCCTGAAACTCTATCTGCTTGGGCCTCCTGTCTCTTCAGCTCCTTAAGAGTAATGGGCTCTGACTGGGTCCCCCTCTCTGGGGAACGCCTCCAGGCAGTAAGCTGAAGCAGTGGCAGGACTCACCTGTTTCCCATTTCTCAAAGAAAACTTTCCTTCATCACCTAATGCCCAATGTCTTCAGAACCATTTTGTTTCACATTTTTGTCCAATACTTCAGTTGTTTCAGTTAAAAGGGTAAATTAAATCTCTATTTTAGCCAAAAGTGAAAGTAAAAGAATTTTTATCTGATTTTTTCTAACAATATCTGTTCTTTACTTCTTTTAGAAACAAATGCCTCAGTCTTCATCATTCATTTCTCAGTATCTTTTTGGTGATTAAATAAAATTTAAAGGACTATTTGTATGTAATATGCACTAAGACAAAAATAAGTAGAAGCCCAAAATGTAAAAGAAACTAGAAAACTGAAAAGAATGACACACATAAAAGATCTGAATTGAAACATTTTTTGCTTTAGACATCCAGCATTCACTACCAGCTATAGTTTATCATTTGATTAGTTATTGAAGAAAAATTTACAAACCAACAAATATTTGGATTTTGTTCCCCAAGCCTTTACAGATGACACATGACAAACTCAAATGTATGCATATTTCTGCCACACCAACAGGTTAACAGATAATTCCATAACAGACATATATACTTTTTTTACATTGGTGGGTACAGGATAATTAGCCATGGTGCACAGAGATGGTATGTGAGCAAGAAAATAACAGTGAGGGGTCCTGTGGTCTCATGTTTGGGTGTGGTGGGTATATCCTGAGGGGTCCAGAAAAAGGAAATTATTCTGACATTCCAGGGTATGTTATCTTAGATGCAAAAAGACAATAGAAAGGCTTATTAAAAATAAAGATTGATCTTTTTCAAGAAAACTACAGGCCTAGGATATGACTACCTATCATGACATGCTGTTAAGTTAGGAATTTTTATGTTCAGACCATCCTATGTGGTTGCTTTTGGTCTCTGAGTTTGTAGAGCCTGCCATGCAGGCCTCCCCTGAGCTTGTCAAGCTTAATATGTGGCCCCTTTTTGGCCCACATTCTGAATGTACTTCTACTCAAAATAATTGGTATGCCAAAGAAGTATATTTTGAGGTGGCATATTCTGGTACCCCTTAGCACCATTGGCATATAAGTCCCATATACCAAGTATGCTTTTCCTGATTTCTCATTTAAAGTTTACACAAGGAAAACAGTCTGTGTTGGTCCTCAGCTTAACAATAAATTGACCTATCGACATTACTATCAAACTTTATCTGAAGCAGTTATGTAGAAACTACTCTTTACCTAAATATCTCCAGATGATATTTTCCAAAAAAAATATGTAAGTTTAGATGTTCATTTACAACAACATCCATCTATGCAATGTGGACTACACTTCAAACTTGAACTGAGTGCTTATCATGTGCCAAATTTTGAGAAAGGCATTCATCTCTTGTTTAGTCCTCCCAACAACTCTATGGATAGTAATGAGGAAACAGAGTGATAAAGATTTTTATAAAACTTGCCCTACATTATGCAGCTTAAACAAAAGAAGTCAGGATTCAAATGATTTCTGTATATCTCCAAAGTCCATTTCCTTTACTTTCAGTACGCTACTTACTAGCCATTTTGTTTCAGTATTGCAGTAGTTCTCAAGGTGTAACATGCCTCCCCCCATCCTCACCAGCAGCATTAGAAGGAACTTGCTACTGATGCAAAAACTTGGCTCCTTCCAGACATAGTGAATCTGAAGTTCTGAAGGTGGAGGCAAGCAAGTGATTCTGATGCCCACTCAAGTACGGCAGCCACTACACTATTGGATGGCCAATGGCAGTAAGGAGAAACTTTAGAAGATAGAAGAGGATGTAGAAATTGTGCACCCTGAAACCTGGAATAATTTTGTTAACCAGGGTTACCTGAATGAATTCAAGAAAAAGGGGAGAAAGTGCATGAGAATTACAGAAGTTTGCTCAGTTGCCTGTGTAGACTCCCCTTCCCTAAACTGACCACTACATGCAATTCGTAATCTACTGGTGCCTTTAGAAATGCACTCACCTTCTCAGAACTTAAAAACTAAAGAAAAGTATTCATGGGAGTTTCCATCTATGTTCCCAGCCCTTTTATAAATACTTTTGCTATTCCTATTTTAGAATTGCTAAGATATCACTTTCTTTCAATAAAAGAGTTGTTTCTTTGAGTAAAATGCTGATCATATTGTTAAAAAAAATAGAATGAGAGAAGGGTGGTACAAATTGGCCAATCTCTGATAAGAACACAATACCATAACTTCTTCCATTAGGTAATCATGTCTGCAGCTTCAGGAACACATATAAAAAGGAATATTTCAAGGATCCATTGACTAATTTGGTGATAAAGCAAATCCCAGATAGGAGACAAGACTGAAAAGAACTTCTTCCAACATACCATTGCATAGTAAAGGGAATTCCAAAACACCAGGTGAAACACCTATATCCAGAGTCTTCAGGTCCACATTTCCCAAAGTGTGTGCCTCTGACACCTGGATCACAGATGTGCACCCAAAAAAAAAGACGGATGCCATAAATTACAGAACCCTATCTACATAGCTCCCTCACCACGCAATGTAGCACAAAGAAGGCTCAAGCAATACTACATATTTGCCCAAAAACCCATGTTTTCATATAAATGCCAAATAACATCCCACCATGCTCTTGGTAGGGAAATAGCCCTCCAAGACACCAGAAGTGGAGGCACAGGTGTTATTTAGGGAACTTGACACTGCTCTCTCCCCCACCACACCCCTCAAATGAAAATGTGGCTTTGCTGATTCTGGATGGTCTAACAACTAGAACATCTCATATGTTCACAAATATTCCCTTAAATTGAATTTGTAGATTGTTTGTGAAGTTCTTCTGGAATACAAGGCCTGTAGCACAGCGAGAATTAAACTTTTCATATCAAATTAGACCTGAGTAAGCAGTGTCTCAGGCAGCAATCTTCCTCCTGTGAAGGACATGGCATTGTGGGAGCACAAAAAAACAACTTTCCTCCCATTTGCTAAATTCTTCCAGCTGGGCTAATAATCTAACATGAGACAGATTAACATGTCTAAAGTTTATTTTACAGATGCACATTTGGGGGTGCCATAAGATGAGACCCAAAGAGGCATTGGGAAGTTGAGGTTTATATGCCATTCTGAAGCTAAGCAGAAAGGAGGGGAGTTGTAATTTGGGACTTTAAAGGGCAGGAAAAAAATTCACATGGAGATAGAAGAGCAATCTGCTGGGCCATCTTTTAAAAAAAATACATATATTTATTGATTTCAGAAGGAAGGGAGAAGGAGAGAGATAGAAACATCAATGATGAGAATCATTAATCGGCTACCTCCTGCACACCCCCTACTGGGGATTGAGCCCACAACCCGGGCATGTGCCCTTGACCAGAATCAAATTTGAGACCCTTCAGTATGCAGGCAGATGCTCTATCCACTGAGCCAAACTGGCTAGGGCTACTGGGCCATCTTTAACAATGGGTCATAGAGGGGATTTTGGTCAACAGGCCTTGCTAGGTTCCTCTGTCTATTATATACTAGTTCATATTAACACACTGCAGATGGATCATGAGAATTTTCTGTGTTTTCTGTTCTAAGGCTGTGGCAAATCATATTTTAAAAGATATTAGCTTGTAAGAACATGTAATAAATAACTTCAAAATGCAATGGGTATTTAATTTTAAAGTGTGCCTTTAACATTTATGCAAAACATTTTTTTGTACTCGTCCAATAGAAACTTATCTGGCCACTGGGTAAAGCTAGCAATAAAACTACTGCCCTCCCCTGCAGGCCATCTTGTGGCAGCCATCTTTGACCACATGGGGGCGGCCATCTTGTGTATTGGAGTGATGGTCAATTTGCATATTACCTCTTTATTATATAGGATGATAGCTCTCTTCCTGGAATAGATCCTCTCTCTAAATTCTTTTAGGCAGGTAAAGGGGGAGGGTCAAAGTTTCTTTCTGAGTCTTTTGTTCCTTAATAACCAGCTTAAAATCGATATCCCAAAAGGAATATTTTGGAATTGGCAAAACTTTGGCTTCCCTCTGCATATGAAAAAAAAAAAAACCTGGCAAAACATGCCTCATCTACTTATGCCCTGTGTGTTCACCTTGCTTCTAATAAAATTTCATTTCCATGGCTAATTAAAGCAGTATCTGGGTTAGTTAATAAAAATGTGTTGAGTTCATAACTTTTTAGTGTAGCCCTTATAAATAAAACAACAATGAAATAACTTAAAGAAAAATATGGCCAGCCCACTAGGCAGTGGTACACTGTTTTTCAGAACTCTAGTAGCAGGAGCTCAGAGCCACGCAGGTTGGGCAGGTGGAAGAGCAGCTGCATGCATATTCTCATTCAATCTTCAGAAGAGCCCTATGAGGTGCATGCTATTTCTAGTCCCATCTTTGCAGAGAGATTAAATAATGTGCCTAGTCACATAGCTTATAAGGGACTAAGTCCAAATGTGAACTGTAGTCTAACTGCAGAAGCCACATTACAATCACACAAAAAATTGTGTAAGTAGAATCATATGCCAATGTCACCCTTAGAGTGAATCAAAAATCAGAGAATTTGCTCAACTCCACTCTCTGATTTGGTTGCTTTCCTCTGGGAGGAGAGGTGAATTGTGTAAAACCTATTTGAGGAACTGTTTTCTGATTGATCCCATGAGGAACAAAATAATATCTTTACATCTTGAAATTGTGACTATTATGTCATTTCAAAGCTACTTGTTTTTCTGTGATTACCTTCAGGGATTTTATGCACAATTGGACCAGAGGCAGCTAGTCTGCATTTGGTCCCCAGAAAGGTCTTTCCGTCCACTACATCCTGCCTATATCCAGGTCTTATGTTAACTCTGAAGGGGACATTCAGAATGTTGTTTCAGGAAGGACTTGCAATATAGAATGAGGACCACCTCCCTCAGAAATTGCTAGATTTTATTCACTTCTAACTTCTCACCAGCCCTAATTCTCATCCCTAACACCACTGTTGTTTTTCAGCAGGGACATTTATATAGTCTTCTAACTTGTATTGTTCTTTAGAAACATTATAATCCAGTTTTGGTAAATTCATCATCAAATACATTTCATCAAACTACACAGCCCAAAACCATTTTTTCAAATTTATCTTTATTGTTGAAAGTATTACAGATGTCCCTTTTTATTTTCCCATTGACCCCCTCAACCTGCACCCGCCCCTCCTAGGCCTTCAGCACTCTATTGTCTGTGTCCATATATGCATATAAGTTCCCCAGGTAATCATTCCCCACCTACCTCTCCACCCCCATCTTCCCTCTGAGATTTATCAGTCTGTTCCATGCTTCTACATTTCTGGATCTATTTTCTTCATCAGTATATTTTGTTCATTAGATTCTACAGATGAGTGAGATCATGTGATACTTATCTTTCTCTGACTGGCTTATTTGGCTTAGCATAATACTCCACAGGTCCCTCCATGCTGTCTCAAAGGGTAAGAGATCCTTCTTTTTTACAGCTGCTTAGTATTCCATTGTGTAAATGTAGCATAGCTTTTTAATCCCACTCATCTACTGATGGGCACTTAGGCTGTTTCCAGATCTTAACTATTGAAAAATAATGCTGCTATGAACATGGGGCGGGGCGGGGGGGGGAGGGCGGCATATATTCTCTATGATTGGTTTATCAGGTAGGGACTCTTAGGCTATATTTCCAGAAGTGGGATTACTGGGTCAAATGGCAGCCCCATTTTTAATTTTTTAAGAAAACTCCATAATGTTTTCCACAGTGGCTGCACCAATCTATATTTCCACCAGCAGTGTACTAGAGTTCCCTTTTCTCCACATCCTCACCAGCACTTGTCATTTGTTGATGTAGCTATTATGGCAGGTATGAGGTGATACCTCATTGTTGTTTTCATTTGCATCTCTCTGGTGATCAGTGACTTTGAGCATTTGTTCATATGTCTCTTGGCCTTCTGTATGTCCAAGAGTCACTTTGGAGAAGTGTCTATTTAGGTCCTTTGCCCATTTTTTAATTGGATTGTCTTTCTTTTGTTAAGTTGCATGAGTTCCTTATATATTTTGGATATTAACCCCTTATCAGATGTACCATTGGCAAATATGTTCTCCTATGCAGTGGGCTCCCTTTTCATTTTGTTGATGGTTTCTTTTGCTGTGCAAAAGCTGTTTATTTTAATGCAGTCCCATTTGTTCATTTTCTCCTTAATTTCCCTTGCCTTTGGAGAGATATCCGCAAACATATTGCCATGTGAGATGTCTGAGATTTTGCTGCCTATGGTTTCTTCTAGGATTTTTATGGTTTCATGACTTTCATTTAAATCTTTTATCCATCCAAAACCATTTTTAACTTTTTATGGATATATTACTTCATACAGAAAAGTGCACAAAAGTATGCAGTTCAATAAATTATAAAAAATGAATACACCCATGTAGCGACACCCCAGGTCAACAAATGGAAGATTAGCAGCATTTCAGAGGCCCTCTTGTGCCTCTCCTAATTATCACTCACCCTGTCTCCAAAAGTAACTACTGCCCTAATTTCTGACACCATGAATGAGGTTTACCTGGTTTTAGATTTTATATAAATGGAGTCATACAATATGTGCTCTTTTATGACTGGGTTTACCTACCTTGCCACATATAGCTTAAATTTTTTATTTTCATTACAATATAGCCTACTATATTGTAGGCTATATGAATATTACATGAATATTCCACAATTTATGTAAATATGCTACTGTTCATAGATATTTGAAAATTACAATGCATACCTGACAAAGGGCTTGTAAATAAAATAGAGAAAGATATGCTACATAACAAAAATACAAAAAAACACAATAGAAATAAGTATTAGGAGACAGATTTTTAAAAAGAATATTCAAATAATAATTTTTAAAAAACCATGAAAAGACTCTCAGCCACAGTTATCATCCAGAAAATGTTACTTCAAACCATGATAAGGTACCATTACACACACCCACTAGAATGGCTAAAATCAAAAGACTGACAAGATCAAGTGTTGCTCAAGATATGAAACAACATTAATTCCTGCATAATCTTCATGCATAATTAGTACAATCACTTAGGAAAATATTACCTACTAAGTTAAACATATTCCATTTTTATTAGTGCCTGCCTGAACAATAAAAGCAGCCTCCTAACTGTACCTCCAGTTAACACAAACCAACAAGCCCTACCCAGTGTGTAATCTGGTCTATTTGACTTCCCTCTTCAAACCATCTGATGGTTCTTCATCTTTAGCACAGAGCATAACCTATAATCATCTCAGTTTATGTTATAAAAGCAGAGAATATTCAGATATTGGTAATAGTGGTTGCTTCTAAAAACAAATTGTTGACTAGAGGAATGAGAGAAGAAAGAGATGTACTTTTACTATATACTCTTTTTATATTTTTTAATTTGGTACCAGAGTCAGGCATTATCTATTTAAAAATATTTTAACATATGCCATAAGATTTTGCAATAAGTGGGCTACAAACTTGGTTTGAGCATTCCTATAGTCAAAGAAACACAAGAAACATGATCAAATATAAGTCATTTGCCCATTTAGATAAAATCAAACCAGTGCCTGAGAACAAACCCAACTTTTTCTAGTTCTAAAAAACAAACAAGTTTTCCTGTGGGACCTCATGAAATGAACATTGTATAGGAGAAATCTTCAACAATATTCCCAAATAGTTTCAACGGTGACTTTCAGGATGCAGATCCATAGAACATCCCTCCATGCAAGCCAAAAGCATAACTAAAAACAATTTGGTAAAGCAGTTCTTCCAGAGGCCAACCATCTCATTTTTGGTGGTTTCATATGCTCCATTCAAATTGGACCTTGGAATATGGTCAGTACGTGACAACAATATTTTCCTTTAATAATACATAGTATGGAAGAACTTCGCACAAGTCAGAACTGCCAGTAATGAAACAGCCCAATTCTCATGTATTTGCCTACCTTCACTATCAGCATCCTGCAAGATCACGCCTTGCAAGAAGTCTGGAGGGGGTAACTTTTAAAACCTCTTCAAATGTTAAGATTCTACAAGAATCTTTCAACACATCTCTACATGTTAGGAGTTATTCTTCAAATAAATAAATTTAAGAACTGTTGCCTGCCTTGCTCATAGGGCTTCCTTGTACTCAGGAAATTCCCTGAATAGAATTAGAGGTGTTATTAGCATTGGTTTAAAGGAAGCCAAGAGCTACTAGTAAATCCGTAACTAAATTTGAGACATCTAAGAAGAGGACCCTGGAACCGTGAGTCCCAGTTCCATGTTTGTGGGCTACCCTTCATGCTTAATAAGGTTAATAATTTTCCAAAAACAAGTAGCACTCCTAGATTTTCTTACAGCAGACAAGAAGAAAAGATCTGAGCCTGTGTCTGCACAAAGCCACAGTAAAAACCAGAGAGCCAACTCCCTTTCAAACATATACAAGTACACTTCAAAATAGACAAAGTCCTTTAAGTACAAAAAAAAGGGGAAGGAGGAAGGAGAGGGAGGGAAGGAGGAAGGGAAGAAGGAGAGAGGGAGGAAAGGAGGGGCAGGAGAGGAGAGAAGAAAGAAAAGTACAACCAAGAGCTCATGGACCTAGTTCACAAGGAGCAAGAAGACAGGAGATAAATGTCCTTTCCACCCAAGGTGAAGCCTGGCGTTGGCTTTGCCAAGACTCAGGGCATCTCTGTCGCCACATTCCATTGGGGCCTGGAAGTTAAGTACCGCTCCTTCTAGCCTGTGGCTGAAAAGAAACAGAAGAGGGAAAAAGGTTCCGAACTGGTTGGCTGGGAGTATATGCAAACTAAATCAAACGTATTGTTCAAAATTTACAGTGGGTCATCTCTTCTTTTTTCTTATTTCTTTTCAATATCGAATGAAGGGCTGACCAGCAAGGTCAACCTCCCCTTATTAATGAGGCTTTGCTGGGGCTCTGTCTCATTAGGGCACTCAGAACTGTGCATTTACTGCAATTTGCAGCACTTAATAGAGAAAGGTCAGAGCGGGTCACATTCAATTTCCACTTGGCAGAGGGAGGAAAAATGGAAGCAATTCATTTGCACAAATTTGAATAATTCTTCTCAGTCTCCTTTTCTTTATCTATGTCTGGATAATTCCTGCATCTTACCTCACTCACAATCATTTCAGAACTGCCAGCAGTCTGATTTCTATGAAGGCTGTAATGGAGCTGACAGATTCTATGAATCCAGGTGTCAAAATAAAGCCTCTGGCTTCTTCCCCCGCCCCCTTCTCACAACAGGGAATAGGCGCTGCCTCCAGTGAGCTCTTAAACTTATCATAAATGTATCAAGATTGCTGTGGGCCATGAAACAGCTGTAGACAATTAATCTTTCCACAATTCTTCGGCATAAGAATTGCTTTCCCCGAAAAGTAACATCTGCCGTGCGGAGGTGATTATTCACGGCCGAGGGGCACCACCATAGTTTTATGCATAGAGCCATCAGTGGCAATGAAGCAAAATTTATAGTTTTCCCTGGTTCAGTAAAAATAACATTTCAGCTGCATTAAAACATCATCCATCAGCATTGTCCCAGAGCTCAGAGCCCCATCTCATCCAAAGAAATTAAAAAGTATTCATTTTAATGCTAACTTCTGAAGCCTGCAGTGACATTACTGCCTGTTTTTGGAGGGGGTGGGGGTGTCATGTCACGGAGGAAGGCAGAAGAAAAAGGTTATATAGCACAGCAAAGCTGAGTGTTAAATGTGCTACTAGATAGTAATGATATGCCAATGATACAGTTTTTATTTATTCTAACCCCTGAATGCTTAATCAAAAATCCTTTAATCAAATTGAACAACTAAAGAAGGAAAGTTATTTCACAGAAGAAATATAACTCCCTGACTTCGAGGGAAAGGTATGAAATGGATACCAAAGCAATTGCTGCCTTTCCCAATGCACTGGGCATTTTGTTTCTTTAAAACAGTTGTTTAAACTGTCTGAAGGAGTAAAAGTTACCTAGGAAGGGTGGGGGGAAATGGGTATTTGCTTCTGAACTTCCCTCAGCATTACATCAATGTTGGGGCTACGCTATGAAGTGAAAGGGCCTCCTGGAGCTCTGTCTATAGAAAATGACCAGTTTCAGAACTGGCTATATGGATATTTGAATAGAATAAAACAGAGGAAGAAAAAGAGGTGTCCTTGAGGTCATTTGTCCTACACAGGACTTCATACACAGTGCAGGCCTCCAAATACCAATTTACAAATAAAATATAAGTAGCATGTTATTTCCACACTCACATCTACTGCATCCCACTGAGGCACCCTTATAAAATTTACTAGAGGCCCAATGCACAAAATTCATGCAAGGGCCTTGGCCCCGCCCCCGCCGGCCACCACCATGGCCCCCATCTGCCACCGCCACGGCCGGGGGCCTCTGCCGCCTCTGCCTGGGCCCCTGCCCACTGCGGCTTTGTACAGAAGGAAGGACGTCTGGAAGAACATCCGGTCTAATTAGCATATTACACTTTTATTATTATAGATGTTTTAAATTTTTCAAACAATGAGTCCATGGAGTCAACATTTAGTTGAGCACGATGTTCCAAATCCTGTGCTATATGCTAGGAGCACACACACTCATAAAAGTGAGATCCTGCCTTTGAGCAGCTTACAGTCCAAAGCAGTGGTTCTCAACCTTCCTAATGCTGTGACCCTTTAATACAGTTCCTCTTGTTGTGGTGACCCCCAATGTCATTGTTACAAATTGAACATAATTAAAGCATAGTGATTAATCACAAAAATAATATGTAATTATATATGTGTTTTCCGATGATCTTAGGCGACCCCTGTGAAAGGGTCGTTCAACCCCCAAAGAGGTCGTGACCCACAGGTTGAGAACCGCTGGTCCAGGGGGAAAGCACATAAACAAAAAATTAAAATGCATGTGATAAGTGATATAATAAAACTATAAACAAGCGGTATGGTTGTCCAAAAAATACAAGTGCTCAGCTGGGGAGAGTAGAAGAAAGAAGGTGTCAATTCAATGCATTCCAGAGAAATGAAGAGTATTTGAATACCCACTATTTAAATCACTAGTATCATTTGGCAATTGTATCATCATGTCTAAAAACACTGCTATTAAGGTCATAAACAAACTGACTTGGAAAGTCATCAAAAAAATTTTTTAAGCTGAGAGGTAATGAACTGGAAGGTGAGATTTTGGCTCCAGTGATACATCAATGACGCTGTCTCCAAGCGAGGTTTTACAAGGTGCAGTGCTCTATAAAGGATCTCTTAAAATCAGTGTTTGTCCTTGGCATGTTTTCATCCAAAAGTGAAAGCTAATCATTTTTTACTCATTGGAGATTCTCCTAATTTCACAGTCAATGAAACACAGATTTCTCTGCAAGCCAAAAGTTGAATTTCACAAAGGTCAAAGGGAAAGTTCAAGTTGCTGTGTCAGTGAGTCTCAAACCACAGGATGAGATGTGCTGATCTGTCACAGTAGAATAACCTCAACATAGGAGTGACTTCTTGCCTGACAGGTCCCCAGAATACGTGCACAGTACAGCACGGTTCTCCAATATTTTTAAGTTGATCCTCTTTTCTTTTGTTTTATACTTTTAAAATAATATTTTTAGAAAGTCTGAAAGGGTTGTGTGCCCTTCAGTGAAAAAAATCTTTTAAATATCTTCAATAAACTTGTGCTTATCCATGTTTAAGGTTTATATAGAGAGAAAGATTTTTAAAATTTTATATATATACAAATGTATAAATTAATATTCATTTATATATTATAAAACTATAAATACATTATATATATTATAACTACGTATAAATGCATGCAAACAACTCTCTATAGATAGCTAGATAGATATCTGAATATTTATGTTCAACTCTCATCATATATTTCCATAACATATGTTTTCAGCCCTTGTTGAATGTGTGTTAACAGAAACTCTATGAGGGTAAAGGGGTCTGGAAGGATACAGGACTTTTAAACAAATACAATAAAAAATTATTCCAATGAAAAAGAAAAATTGACTGACTAGTACTGTACACTAATAAACTTAGGTTTAAAACCTCGCACAAAAATGGGGAAAAAAGTGGGACATACTCTAGAAGGAATGTTTCTAAGTGCAAAAAGCTGTAGGAATATTGTTTTGAAAGTTAAAATCCAGAATGGCTTGAGGATTGGGGAAAATTCTGTAGACCAAATGTGTCTCTTTAAGCTATTTATTTTCACAAAACAAAGAAACCATCACGGCCAACCCACTGTGTATAGTCAAAGTTATTCAACACCTATTTTGTCTCAGTCTTCTCTGTCTGAAGCATGACCTTCACTCTGGAGAGGAAAGCGCCAATATGGTTTAAGAGGAATTAAAGCCCACGAAAGGTGGACAGTAAGGACATAGCCAGCAGTTTTAAATAAATTCAAGTTTCAGGCCCAAAATAATTACATTCCAGAATATTGAAAAGACCACAGTTATAATCTCACCACCACAATCAAAATGCTGAGAAGGGGAAAAGTTCCCAAAGACCGGATGGGAGCAAATGTCTATATTTCAAAAGAAATGAAAAGTAGACTTAAGGAACGTTTTATATTGAACCTCATGATAATCTTAGATGGTTTATGAGCATTGGGAAATGAAAATGGGGTTCACTTGGATAAACTGGACTAGTCTTGTTTCCTCTGGGATTACTAGACTGATGGGCAGGAGGGTGCCAGAGGTTTATTCTATCTTGATTTCATCAGAACATTTAATGCTCATGTCCTTGTATTCAAGATAGAGAGATGTGGGTTGAATGAACTAGAATGTGCAGGATTCATAGCTGTTGAACAGAGCTAATTACATATCAGAAGGTACCCTGAGGAAGCTGGCATGCCAGAGTGCAGGTAGAAGAATCTGTGTGTTCAATGTTATCTTCTTGAAAGACTTATCTCTTGAGCTGCAGGTGGCCAAACTGAGAAGTGGAGCTAACACTGCACAAAGCTGCCTGCCTCACCACATCTCAAATCAGTTGACACCTGGCTCAGGCCAGAACTAATAAGATAAAATGTGCTAAAAATCGATGAAAACCCAATATCCACATTCCACAAACCAACCTCAAGCTAAACAGGGACCAAATAAAAGAGGTCCCATTAGCCCTAGCTGGTGTGGCTCAGTTGGTTAGGCATCACCCTCTGCACAGAAGGCTTGCTGGTTCAGTTCCTGGTCAAGGCACGTGCCTGGGTTGTGAGCTCAATCCCCAGCTGATCAATGTTTCACTCTCTCCCTCTCCCTTCCTCTCTAAAAATCATTTTTTTTAAAATTGCAATATAAGATGAAGTTACAGAAATTAAATGTTTTCTACATGTTTGGAGAACCCACTTGGAAAATATAAATATTTTTAAATCTGATGCCTAATTATGAAAAGAGATAATATCTAGGTGGGGGGGAACAGAATAAAAATGGCAGGATCCATATTTAAAAATCCAGTAACATTTTTCTAATCGTTTCTTTAAACATTTGAATAAGTAAAGAAATAGCAGACATTTCTGAATACTAATGAAATTATAATTAAAATCTCAAACATCTTTTTTAATTTAAAAAAGTCTAAATTAATCTGGAAAAGTAAGGAAGAAAAGCCCATTTTAAAAATAGATACCACAAAGGGGTAGTACTCCCATGAAACAGTAAAACAAAGTGTAAAGCTACAAATAAATAAACCAGTATTTATTGTAGAAAACAATGAATGGGTCCATTGAAAACAAGAAATCTATGATATGTAACGAAGACTACCTTATCAATCAGGAATAAAGACAGCTTTTTAATAAATGGTGTTGCTGAGAGGGAGAAATGGGGAATAGCTGCTTAATGGGTACAGAGTTTCAGTTTTTCAAAATGAAAAAGTTCTAGGGATCTGTTATACATAAATCTTACTAGGTTATACATATACCTAACACAACTGAACTGTACACCTAGCAATGGCTAAGATAGTAAATTTAATGTTATGTGTTTTTTACACAACTAATAATTAAAATAAATGAGACATAAGGATTAGAGTTGACTAAAGCTCAATATGAGTCAACACTTTGACCTAATTATTAAAAAGCTTATTTTCTATTTTTTATACTTTTATCAAAGGAAAAATACGCATGGCTACAATATCAATTCCTTATTTTACTTCAACTCAAAAAGTATTATTTTCAAAAAGCTAAAAAACATGACTCTCACACAAATATATATTGAGGACAGGTCAAAGTTTTATTTAACGAATTAATGTGGGAGCCAGCAGAATGGTAAAGATATTCCCAAAGGCTTATAGAAAAGACAGAAAGTAAGTTTGCTGGAATAAGATTGCTAAATGGGGTAGGAAAGTGGAATAAGATACACAACTAGTGTCTTACAGTACAATAAAACCTTTAGGGTTAGCTTTTACACCAGAGAGAAATTTTACTCTAGCAGCTAAGAATCATATGTATCTCTATCAGTTTTCTACAACCTTCCAGAGTTGTAAAAATATCCTCAACAGTAATCAGGAAGTCAGAGATACCCCAGGAGAATTCCATAACACTGTAACATCCAAAGGACATGTGGTTATCTTTTTGCCTGTCTCCAAATTTTTCTTAACATTTGGAGCAATAATAATGTCTAGCTTCTGATTTATTATGAGGCATATGAGAAAATGTACATAAAAGTGTTTTGCTCTGAAAAGCACCCCCAATATAAAATACTGGTACAATTACTAGTGGTCTTCTAATTGAATCAACTTCTGTCAAACTAGTGGTTCCCAACTTTTTTTTGGCCATGCCCCACCTAAGTATCTCTACAGTCCTGATGCCCCCTTGTGACATATAATTCTTATTATTCAAAAAGTGAACTACTATTCATGTGGAGGGAGCCTAAAAGGCCATTAACTTGGTCTAAACAAGCTTCCAAAGAACATAGCATCCGTGAAAGAGAAAAATAAAAGAACGAAAGGACAGTTGAAATACTGAGGAAGAAGTCACTAAGAAATTGTTAAATAATAAGAAGTGATATGAAAAAAATAGCAAATAAAGTTTCAAAACATGTAATAGAGAACTGAAATGCATAAATATGTCACAATACATATTTATATATTGCATATGAGGCCCCTCAAGCTATAAGAAATGCAAAAAATTCACTGTTAATAACTCATTCTCAAATTGTCCCCCTTAAAAATCAAATTGCCCCCCTGGGGGGCATGTGACCCACGTTGGAAACCACTGTGTTAAACACTTTCAACCTACTCACTGCCTTTTCCTCTCCTCTTACTGTTTTCCCAAACTCCTCTACTATCCCCAAGCCAGTTAGCAACTGAACATTATTTTACTCTTCTTTTTTCCCCACCTCCCGCTATGTCCTATCAATAACCAAGCCTTGTCATTTGACCTAAGTATCTCCCACCTGTTTAGAATTTCCTACTAAACTTTCAAGCCTCCACCTAATTGCCACATCTCCAGGAGGCAGATGCCAGTCCCTTGACCTATTTGATCCCATGACACTCTGTACTTCCCCATTCCTAGAACATCACTCTACATAAACAAATACTTAAATTTTTTTTCATCTGCATCCCCTCTTCTTTGAAGGGATGGCTCACGGGTTCAATTCCTGATTAGGGCACAGACCCAAGTTTCGAGTTCAATCTCCAGTCCAGGTGCGTACAGGAGGCAATGGGTAACTGTTTCTCTCTCTGCCACCCCTTCCTCTCTTTCTAGAATCAATGAAAAAGATATCCTTAGATGAGGATTAAAAAAATAACTATTTACAATAGTTAAGATCAGGAAACAGCCCAAGTGCCCATCAAGAGATAGATAACAAAAACTGTAGTACATTTACATCTTGGAATACAATGCAGCTGTAAAAAAGAAGGATCTCTTATCCTTTGAGACAGTAAGGAGGGACCTGGGGGGTAAGAGTATTATGCTAAGAGAAATAAGCCAGTCAGAGAAAGACAACTATCACATGATCTCACTTATATATGGAATCTAATGATCAAAATAAACCGACAAGCAAAATAGATCCAGAGACATGGAAGCATGGTACAGATGGATCTCAGAGGGAAGCGGGGAGAGAGGTTGGGAAGAGATTAAGCAAAGAACTTATATGTATATATGTATAATCCATGGACACAGATGATAGTGTGGTGAAAGCCTGTGGTAGGGCTGGAACTGAGTGGAAAGGGGCAATGGGGGGAGATGGGGGACATCTGTAAAACTCTCAACAATAAAGATAAATAAATAAATAAATAAATAATTTTAAAACAGAAATTGCTTCAAAAAAATAAATTTTAAAAAATAAACAGCCATCATAAAAGGATATCAAGGATAGGAAATCATAGTTCAGGAAGGGAGGGCGGTTAAAGAAAATAGAGGTAATATATAAGACAATCATAAAATTTGAGAGTTGCAAAGACCTGAGAATTTCCCTATTCGTTTTATACATAAGGGATCCAAAAAGTTTAAAATAATTTGCCGAAAATCACATGATTTAATGGCAAAGCAAGACACCGGTCTTGGTCGTATAACTCCCAGGTACAGTACCACCATGAAATGAATGTTAGCAGGAGCAAGGGGAACAGACTGAACATACTCTTAGCGAGGATGTTGGCACTCAGTCACTATTCTCTGTATGAGTTTCAGTAATAACATGAGCTAGAGAGACAACGTTCTGACTCATTGTTCCCTGGGCCCATGCCCATTCACCTTACATCTGAGTAATAATGTCTCCCTGAGAGACTGTGCTGTCATTCTCCTGGGAGTCCTTGAACACTCTCAACAGTCTTGTGGGAAATGGAGGGTTAGGGGTTGCTTTTCCATAGAAGACACAGAGTGGCTAATTTCCTTCTCTCCTCCCCCACACACCCATTTCAAACTCATCCATCACATCTCAGGAAAGCACAATACATGAAACAACAAGAATAAAAGCCTTTATATTAAATTCCTTGTGGGTGAACTTTGCAGATAAAGCAGAACAATCTGATCTTAGCAAGTTAAATGGTTTGCAAATCACAATGTGCTGCACCTTTCAGATGCACCCTTATGTAAAATAAATCACCTAGTATTATCATAACAGTATTTGGGAAATTTGCAAGTGCAGTAGAGAGAGATTTGCTTCAGAAAATCTGCATATATATACACACACACACACATCTATATATTTACATTTGTATGAATTTATGTCGGGGACCTCCAGCCATTTGGAAAAGAGATAACTAATTTTTTATTTACCTAAAGTCACAATAGCTTGATAGGAACATTGAGACAAGGGAAAGGGGGACTAGAATGTAAAGGCATGGAGGGGAAGAATAAAGGATGTCATCATTGAGTCCAAGTTCATAGGATCAAAGAGAAGGACGGAAGGAGACAGCTTGTCACTTCCTTATAGAATTCATAGTATGCTTCATAGAAAGATTCTAGGACGGGATCAGGCTATAAGATATTCTGGTTGACACTGATATGTTAGTTGCGGATCATGTATATTATATATGTATTTGTACACATTATATGATTGTACATACACAAATGTAAATAAAGGCTGTACTTGCTAAACAAACAAAGAATGTTAGTAGTTTTCTGTTGGTAGGACATCTACTTTCACATCATGCCTTGACATGACCATATCCTATCACTAGCATGTTTAAAAACAACTTGCCATGGTTAGAACTCCAAATTGCATTTAAAAGACAACCAAACACAAAGTAAAATAAACAATGATTGAGTCTACAAGTTAAAGTAACATATGGATATTTGTGTGTGTGTACGTGAGCACAAGCAAACATACACACACCCCACATTGCTTCAAATAAATGAAAATAGCACTTATTACAAAAAATATCTGCCCAGTAACAATCTCATTACTCTGTCTATGCCTAGGTAGATCATACCCCCAAACACACACACAAAAATAATATTAAGGGAGATTTTTTAAACTGTGAAGTTAATAGAAAAAAATTTAGAGTTATTAATTAGATCATAGAAATAATAATAGGTGCCATTTAGTAAATGCTTCCTTCTATGCTGAGAATGGTGCTTTAAACAAACAAACAAAAACATAGCTTCAGGCATAAGCCTTACTAAAGAAAAGTTAGTAATATCATTTTTATTTAAAAAGACAGTGTATATATATTGCTGACTTTAAAGTACAATGATCACACATTAAAAATTCCCCCAATGCTGATAAGACAGAAGTTGATTTATTTTACTTATGGATGTAACTGAAAAGTGCAGCACATTGCAATTTGAAAATCATTTAATATACCAAGTTCAGATTGCTCTACTCTTATTGCAAAGTTTAATCAGATAGTATATATTAGAAAGAATTATTCAGCAGGTTTTTTATGCCATTATTCTCTTAAAGTCTAGTGGCAAAAGTGAAATTTAAAAGTGGGGAAATAGGAGCAAAAAAATTAAGTTAATTGAGATTCAGATAAATAATTCAAGATTAACAACATCCATTCTCTCAAAGGGGCTTCTGGGAGGCTGTAAACTCTGTATCTGGTGTGAAGTCTGAAGTCACTGAAGGTCAGTAGGACAGGCAGTCAAGAAGAAAAGCTAGATGCAAATTGGGGAAAAGCAAGAAATCTGTCCCTGACTCTCACCTCATCTAACCCCAATAGTGAAGGTGACTTGCAGAAGAAGCTGGCACTGCCCACCTTTGAGTTTCACATGTGCCTGACCTAGGAGAGAAGCTGAAGTTGCTGATACAGCCAGACCTAGAGGAGCTGTGGGCCCGGTTGCTCCTCCACCCAGAAAGTGAGGTGGCAGATTAGCCTCCTTGCACACCACCTTCCAGCAAACCAACAACAATGTAGATGACCTTTAACCTTTGAAGTGCAATGACTGGTGGGGTACTTCTGCCAGCCAACACTCACCCACATGTTTCTACTAGTCAACCTAATCCAGAACTATAGAAGGAAGGAAATGCTCTGAGATATAGTTCCAACCTAGCTACGTTGACACAGTACAAAACCAGCCCTATGAATTAATGGTGGTTTTTCTTTCCTATCTCAGTTTTGTATCCTTTCTTTAATATTTCTGCTAATTATGAACCACATCACTGAGCCACTGGTGATACACATTTGTGTGCAGATAAACTCAATGATTTGGATTTCCCGGTCTCAAAACAGATTTTTTTTTAATTTTACCTTTGATCCAAGATTCCACTGTATTTTAGCCCAAAAGATGTATTTCTCTAATAAAAAGATTAGCTCTGCATCATCTCACAACCTTGAAAGCTTTACCAAGAGCAAATGTATCTTCATGTTCCAGCAGCAAAAGAGGAGAAATTAAGCAGTTAGGTTTGAAGCCATGAAGAAACCAACTTAAATCTTTATCTTCACCCTTACAATTAAAAAGCCCACCTTCTTTTATATACAGTTATTTACTATAACTTAACTTCATTCGTGTAAAAGACATTATTTCATTTTGAACGTTGAGGTCTTTTAAATACAGAAGACTCAAAAGTAGATGACCGCTTCTTTTTTCAAACACATTAAACCCTTATCTTTATTTGATTTTTCAAAATTGTGGGACACAAATTGTCCAAAGTATAACACTCTGAGTCTCTTTTCTAGCCTGTAAAGTCAACAGCTATGGCGCTCAAGTTTAACCAACCCCATAAAACATGACTCAGAAAGTGACCTGGTGTTACGTCTGAAGTACATCTCCTACATTAAAAAGCTCTTTCACTGCAGCCAGAACAGTGTTATTGAAAGAGACAACTAATAGATACCCAGGTGAGGATGGGAAAAGGAAGGCAGAGGAAGAAAAGTCAAATAGAAGAGAAGGCCACAGAAATCCCATTTTCAAGCATTTCCCTGTGGAGAAGTGGTTGCATAGATGAATGCACAGGTTGAATAATAAAGGGCTTTTATATTTTATCAAGCAGAGAGCTCCTCCATGAATTTCATAGTGAAACCACACAGTGTTTCCTTCTGCTGCAAACTAGAGATTCCAGCACATAAAGCAGAAGGAATGCCCGATCAGAGGCACTGACACGGGTGGCTATTTTGGAAATTTCAGCACTGGTCATGCCAATCATTTCTTTTAGAAAATAAGTCAAGACATACCAAGAATATAACCCCTTTAGTTCTGAAATCACAGGCACTTATTCACTCTGAGTGTGTATGCACCATGTTTGTCCACTTGAGTAAGTTATGAGTGCATAAGAACTTAAATTATGTTAGATTTTGAAAATATAAATCTAAGAAAGTTAAATTCAAACCCTACCAATTTGGAGGGGACATGCCCATAGTAAAATATGAATACCCCCTTTCCCTGTATCCCATTTTACCTCCAAGAGGTAACCCTTGTGAACAGCTGGATGCTTATCCTTCCAAATGTTTTCCTCCACTTTCATAAATACAGTATAAGCAACCAGTATGTCCTCCTCTCCCCGGGATGGAAACTCAACCGCGCCCATGACTTTACTTCTAGTCTCTATTAGAAACCAATCCCATGGCCACTTTAAGTCCTAAACAAAAAGGCTGACATCTATATTTAATATGTCTAAGCAAGGTAATCATAACTTCATTTTTTTTAACTTTCTGCAATCATTTATTTAAACACAATTTAAACAGTTACTACAAGATATTTTAAAATTTTAAACAGTTAAAACAAGAAAAATATAAAACACTAAAAACTGTTTATAAATTTTAAAAAGCAAATCTTGGAACTGAATTCCATCCAAGGTTCTGGTTAAAATACCTTTTTTCTTGATGTTATTGGTATTATTTCCATTTTATTCTATTGATGAACTCTTCTGTAAGTCAGAAAAGTAACTTTAGCAACTCTATGAACAGCAGCAATCAATTTCTTGAGATTACTGATGTCTGAGAAATCCAGTCAGTTTTTCACAAGGAACTGGCTTTTGCTGAGCTTCCCTCTCTCCCTAAGGTAAGTGAACAGGTGCCGTCGTCTCCTCCACGTGACCTTCACCCCATACTTCTCCTCAGGGGTGTCTTTAACCAGAACAGGCCCAGGCTCTGGGCTCTCAGGCGTGCTAGTGTGAAGGGAGCAGCTTGGCAGGCTGTTTTCCTTCTGATCTGGGGGAAGCCCCACCTGCTTCACAGAAGATGACTCTGGGGTCTGGATATCAGGTGCAATGAACATATAAGGTAAGTTAAGTTCATGTGCTGACATTTCCCCACAGCTTGGGGGACTGAGCATTGGAACTATGGGCCTTCCGGAAATGTCCTTTACTGAGTGATTGGGGCTCTGCTGGATTAAGGGGCCTCCAAGTGTGGCTGAACTGGAAGAAGACTGTGAACTCTCAAATGTTAGATGTGGAAACTTGGAGGTGGCAGATTTTCAATTTGAATGTCTTGCCTGGTCTCGGTGATGATGTTTCCCTTTCCTGTTGGCTAGGAACCAGCTTTCTGCTGTTGTATCAAACTGAGGTGATACCCAGGAAGTGATGGTGTTGTGGTCAATGGGCTTGCTGGGCACCTGTCTAGTGTGGGTGATGGGAAGCTGTGGAGATCTATAGCGGTGTTTGGGGCCCTCCAGGGGCTGTTGGTGGAATAGCAGCTGGGCTTTCTGAGATGTTTGCTGGCGTTTTTTTTCTGGGAGGCATCAATAGGTGATTGAAGAGCCATTAGTAGCCACATGGTGCTGGGTTTAGTCAGGTACCAGGAGAGGCTCCAATTCCAACCCATGCCCGCTGGGAGGCGTCCGGGCCGCTGATCCCCCCATAACTTCATTTTTAACAAAAAGTTCAAGCTTCTCTCCTTCAGATATGTGGATGCTACTCACACATGGAGCAGATAGGACAATTGTACTTAGAGAAGAGTATGATTGATTTCTTCTCTCATTCACCATCTTCATTTCTACTTATCCTTTTGTTTGTTTGTTTGTTCTTTTTTTTTTAGTTTTTTTCTACTGATCCCTTTAAACTGCGCTTTCTGATCCCTCAAGGGTCAGAAGAAGAGAGAAGAACATCTCTTAATTATTTATTGTTAGAAGCTGATTTGGGGTTTCCCAGGCATCCGGGAATCTAAAGTTAATCTCTTTGGGACATTGCCTTAAGTCCTCCTTCCATCTGTATTGTTGTGGCTGTCTCATCTGTAGTCCCATAATTTTGATAAATGCATCTCTCTCTGCTGGTTGGGACTGCCTTCTCAGCCCCAGGAATCCAGCTATACCTGCAGCTTCTCTCTGCTGTGGTCTGATGGTTCCTCCAAGTGTTTGTTGTTCTTGGGCAGGGTCTAAGTACAAGCCCCGCCAGTACTTGGGGTGGGCTGGGGGGTGGGGGTGTGTCTTTCTCATGCATGGCTCACCTTCAATCATGGGAAACACCCATGGCTCTTCTACCCACCAACTCCAGGAATGAGGGCAGCAAAGCAGCCATGCTTCCTTTGATTTTACTAGCAGGTATCTCCCACCCTTTCCATTTCCCAGCTAGAAGTCAGACACCAGTCCACCAGGATCCCAATCCAGGGCACACATCTATACTTCCAGTGGCCCAACTGAAACCCCTTTTACCAAGCTCAAAGTGAGGGGCAGGTACCCCACAACCTGCTCCAGGGAAATGGGAGGGGAACTTAGCACATCAACAGTTCCCCAATATCTTCATAAATCTACCTTGAATCTCCACTTCCCTGAATTTGGGGGGGGGTTGTGGGGTGTTTTTTTTGTTCCCCTGAATTTTTTATATCCTCAAAGTGTAAGAATGATTTAAGAATCATCCTACAAGATGGTCGGTCTGACCAGTCACTTCATTTTTTAAATAAAGTTCTTTAATAGTCTCCATTAAATCAGTTCATTTGTTGTTTTACTAGTCACATTAATATTTAATATCTACTAATTTAGAGTCTTTGTTGAAGTCCTATTTTAACATCATTTCATACTATATGTGGATACTATATTGGATACTATATGTCTATACTATATGTATATGTTTATGTATAGTTATGAATGTGTGTATGTATCATACATATAAATAAAATTATTTGTTGTATTTAACCCCCAGTTTTACAAAGTATTTGTGAAATGGGCATTCTGGTTAACATAAAAATTCCTTTTTTTATTTTTATTGAATTTATTGGGGTGATACTGATTAATAAAATTATATAGATTTCAAGTGTACAATTCTATAATACATCATCTGGATATTGTAATATGTGTTCATCACCTAAAGTCAAATCTCCTTCCATCACCATTTATCTACTCTCTACCCTCTTCTATCTCCACACACATACCCTTTTCCTCTGGTAATCACCACACTGTGTGTCTATAAGTTTTTTGTGTGTTTTTTTACTTAATCCCTTCACCATTTCACCCAGCTCCCCAACCCCTATTCCCTCTGACAGCTGTCAGTCTGTTTCCTGTATCTATTAGTCTGTTTCTATTTTTTGTTTATTCCATTCATTAGATTCAACATATAAGTGTAATCATGTGGTATTTGTCTTTCTCTGACTGTCTTAATTCACTTAGCATAATACTCTCCAGGTCCATCCATGCTATCACAAAAGGTTAAGATTTGCTTCTTTTTTTACAGCAAAGTAGTACTCCATGGTGTAAATCTACCACAGCTGTTTTATCCACTCATCTACTCATGGGCACTTGGCTGCTTCCAAATCTTGGCTATTATAAATAATGCTGTAATGAACATAGGGGTGCATATATTCTTTGAATCAGTGTTATGGATTTCTTTGGATATATTCCCAGAAGTGGAATTGCTAGGTGATAAGACAGTTTCATTTTTAATTTTTTTGAGGAAACTCCATACTGCTTTCCACAGTGGCTGCACCAATCTGCATTCTCAACAAGACACAAAGGTTCCCTTTCCTCCTCATCCTCACCAGCACTTGTTTGTTGATTTATTGATGATAGTCATTCTAACAGGTGTGAGGTACCAATGTCACCCCAATAAATTTAGACGAAATAAAATTTTTAAAAAAAATAAATAAGAATAATGGTAGAAGGCAAGAGTCAAAAAATAACAGGTGTGAGGTGATATCTCATTGTTGTTTTATTTTGCATTTCTCTGATGATTAGTGACATTGAGCATCTTTTCACAAGCCTGTCCCAGATTCTGCCCAGATCTCAGCAGGACAGGGCCACCAGGAGTTGAGAGGGTGGGGCTAGAGGACCTCCCAGGAGAGAGAAGCACAGGTTCACAGGAAAGCCACACCATCCACACCCCCTGAATCTACCCAGACCTCTACACCCGGCCCAGGCAGCTGACTCCTCAGTAGGGTTTGAGCTCCATGGGGTGGGGTGAGAAGGAGTCCAGAGGGTGGGGCTATTGCATTCCCCAAAGCTGATACCCTAAGGAAGGGAGTGCTCCACCCAAGAAAGATGGTGTCTGAGGTGCAGAGAGTGACTCAGCACAGGGATCCCAGTGTCTACTCCTCAGCTCTCAGCCCAGAGCCACAAACCTAGCATCTCCTCACATGACACCTGCCCTCCCTACACTGGAACCTAGGGTGAGTAGCTGAGAATGAGATTTTGTGCATTGGCCCTTTAGGAGGACACCTGTGTCTCTAGCAGACTGCTGTCTCTCCCTGGCAGACAGAATCCCTGCTGATTTTCACACCTAGATGTTATGTGGGTGCCTCTTCTCAGCTCTGCTACACTGGGCTGGGGAGACCAGCTTGGGGTTGAGACTGCACAGTCCTCAGGAAGAACCTTTGTAGCTGAGATATCCTTCCCTCCAGAATATCAGCCACTGCCCATGGGACTGGGGCCAAGCCTTTTCTACTCTCTGCCCTTCCTGCCAGGCTCCATGTGGTTTCTTCTGTAAATCCTTGGTTTTAATAAGACTTCTATTCAGCTAGTCTTCAGCTGGTTATTCAAGTTGATCGTTCTATACTTTAATTGTAATTCCAGCTTGGTCCTTGGAGAAGGTGAGTGTATTATCCACCTAGTCTGCTGCCATCTTGGATCTCCCAAAAATTCTTGTTATTTCAAACACAATTAATAAATATAAGATGTTATAATTATTTAAATTATTTGATTCAAATAAGGTGGCTTCTTAATAAATGCTTTGAGTGGTAATTTCTTTTTGAGTGTAAACTGAGAAAATCCAGTTAATTTAGAGCAGAAATTAGCCAGATTCCAGTTGGCATAGCTTTTTGCTCTACTCCTCTTTTTAAAACTCTCCCTCCCTCCTTTTTGACCATGCCAAATGTCTTTTTGTTGTTGTTGTTACAAAAAGACAGAAACAAACTGCAGATAAGGTACTGATCTACTTTCAAAAAGCCTCTCCCCAACATTTGAGTTGCCTGAAATGCTCTACAAGAGAGAAAAAAATGCCTTTCCAACTTAAAAAAAAACACAAACAACCTTGAGAGCATTATGCTAAGCAAAATAAACCAGTCAGAGAAAGATAAATGTCACATGATCTCACTCATTTGTGGAATATAGTGAACAACATAAACTGATGAACAAAATCAGATCCAGAGACAGAGAAGCATCGATTAAACCATCATACCTCAGAGGGAAGGCAGGGGAGGGTTGGGGGGAGGGGGAGAGATCAACCAAAGGACTTGTATGCATGCATATAAGCCTAACCAATGGACACAGACACCAGGGTGGTGGGGGCATGAGCGGAGGGGGGGGGGCGCGGATAAGGACACATATGTAATACCTTAATCAATAAAGAAAATAAAAATAAATTTAAAAATAAAATAAAAACAACCTCTATCGCTGTTTTCATCATGGAAGATAATTATGATTCTCTCTAAATAAATAAAGTCTGGTTTTCCAACATCTTGCAGTGCTCTATTCACTGTTCTTAATACAAAGGATTAGCAACTTCCCTCCTATGACCCCAGGAACAGAAGGGATAGTAAGCAGCCCACACAATATTCTGCTCAAGAATGTTTTAAGGCATCCTAAAGGAAACATTCTCCAACAAAGTCGGTTGTGTTATATGTTCAATAACCATATGTTCATTTCCATGTGAATAATGTACAGCATAGCAGATACCTGCAATGATTTGAGGAGAAGGCAATTATTGACTCAAGGGGGTTTTACTGATTAGACTCTGAATGGCTCAAACATGACCAGAACTCCAATTGTGCATTATTAGAGGTTTGCTTTGATCCATGGGTATTTGTTCTTTTGTGCATAACTAACTTCTAAGCAGCACATACTACTTCCATGTCCAGTGGGATGTTACGATTAGTTATGATCCAAAACCACAATGTCATTTTATATTTTGAATAAACTTTACTAACTTTGTTCCCAACTGAATACTTTTCACACGTAAAATCATAACTTTAATTCAATAAGTCCTCTGAGACATTTGCAGGGCAGTAAATATGAGTCCATTGAATGGATTAATGAAAAGAAAATGAACAGCAGTCCTACAAAACAGTTAGATAAAGGAAACCTAAAAAATGAAATAGAAAAATACATTCTTGGCCAGTTTTTTTCTGCCCCAGAGGAAAAGAGGGGGAAAGGTTAAGCAACAATAATTTCATCAATGGTTATAGAAAATTCTAGCTCATTTGATTCTCACAAAAGCCTGTGTAATGGATAGGGTAGGGGATTACTAAATACAAATAAAGCTATTAAGGTTTAGAGAGCTTATCTTTTCCCCAAGGTCACATAATTACTAAGGCTCATTCACTCAACATATATTTAAGTTTGGGCACTTAGAATTAAAATAATGTGACAGCCCTAGCTGGTTTGGCTCAGTGGATAGAGCATCAGCCTGTGGACTGAAAGGTCCTAGGTTTGATTCCAGTCAAGGGCATAGGCCCGGGTTGCTGGCTGGATTCCCAGTAGTGGGCTTGCAGGAGGCAGCCAATCAATGATTCTCTCTCATCATTGATGTTTCTATCTCTCTCCCTCTCCCTTCCTTTCTGAAATCAATAAAAATATATTTTTTAAGTACTGATAATGTGAGGTAATGGATTTTATTTTGACAATCATTTCAAAATGTATATCAAAACATCAAGTAATACACTTTAATATATATATTTTGGTCAATTATACTTCAATAAATCTGAAAAGAAAAAGGAAATAACAGGGCCATAAAAATGAGAGATGACCTCTCAATGGAAACTAGAAGGCAAGGGGGACTATTGTCAAACTTCTGAAATGAAATAACTCAAAATCTAGAATTCTACACACAGCAAAAATAGCCTTCAAAAATAAAAGTAAAGATATGTTCATGCAAATTAATTCATATATTAACAAAAAGATCAGTGGTTAGGGGCAGTATAGGGAGAGGGAGGGATTAACAAGGTGTA
This sequence comes from Myotis lucifugus, assembly GCF_000147115.1. Classification (NCBI taxonomy): domain Eukaryota; kingdom Metazoa; phylum Chordata; class Mammalia; order Chiroptera; family Vespertilionidae; genus Myotis; species Myotis lucifugus. The sequence continues at coordinate 5,150,030 of NW_005871060.1, read as the reverse complement.
GGAGGAATTTGGGGGGAGGGGTCAATATATGTGTCCACTATTTTTACTGTGATAGTTTCACAGCTGTATACATATGGCAAAATTTACTAAATTGTATACTTTAAATATTTGCTGTTTATTATATGTTAGTTATACCTCAGTAAAACTGTTTTTAAAATAAATAAATAAATAAATTTTCAGAGAAACAAAACCAGACTTGTCACCAGCAGACTTGCCCTAAATTAAATTCTAACAGTTTGTTACCACCTATTTTTTAAGATTTTTTTTATTTTATTTATTTTTTATTATTTTTTAAGATTTTATTAAGTCTGCTGAAGAGAGCAATTTTTGTTTAAATTAAAATATAATAGGTAAAATTGATCATATCACTCTTTTTAGTAACTTAATAATTGTATAAATATTCTGACATATTAGAACTTTAATCTCCTACAAATCAACTTTTTAGTGATTATGGTGCACATTGTCCTATACCTTCTAAATTATTGCTTACTTAGTGCAAAATAATTCTTAATATTAATAATTCTTAATAATATTACTTAGTGAAAAATCCATCAATTCCAACATGTTCTTGTTCCTACAAATAAGGAACCAGAATATCATTTAGGGTGGCAAGGGGTTGAGTTCACCTTTATTTGGAAGTTGAAAGGCAAGCTTAGGAGGTTTGTGCTGCCATTCTTTGATTCCCAATCCTGGGAGCTTTTATTCAGCGTTACAATAACACACATACATTCAAATAACAATCCTTTTTTACTAAGCTTTTGGGCAAAATTGTAATTTTACTAGTCAATCATCTACATGGTAACCTATACCAAAAAGCATATAGAGCATTGTTATGTTTTCCCAATAAGTACTAAAAATATTTGTATGCTCTGCTTGTTCTTTTCCTGGTTTTCAGCATGCTCTATTAGCTTATCCTTAGCATTCTATATTCTAGAGGTTGCAACCCTAGAAATACCAGAAAAGTACATGGAAGTACAAGAAGAAGGAAAAGATAAGAAAGAGAGGGGGATATTACAATTTATTAATTTTTTTTTTCATAAAGCAAAGGAAAATGACTTGTTATTTTAACAGTTGTCACCTGAATGCTTCTTAGGGAGAAAGTTTGTATTTATATAGGAAATACTATGAAACAATCTCCTCCGCTGGAGGAAATAGGCAGGTGTAGGATGGCTATAGAAAAGAGAGGAAAAGTGAGGAAAGGAGAAAGGGAGAGACCTAGGGAAGGCTGGGCAAACTGGCAGGAGGCTGGAGCCTATGTAGGAAGCTGAAGGACTTCAAAGAACAGGATATTTAATTTTATGCTGTTGATGCCTCTGAGCTATAAACCCCCCTCCCTCATTCTAAAACCTTTAATAAATTCTGCTATAAACACAAATTCCCTGTGAGAGTTATTTAAAAGAAATTCAAGAAAAGGGGATAAGTTTCATATTTGTAATTGATAGAAAAAAAACTGTAGAAAATGGAATGTTCATGAAATTGAAAGTTTAAAGTTAAAAGTGACTATAGAAATGTAACTTATAGAACTTTGTTGAAATTGTGACTACGTGCACAGCTTCACATAAAAGATTGGGAAGGAGGGGGGGGTGGGTAAGAGATCAACCGAAGGACTTGTATGCATGCATGTGGGCATAACCAATGGACATAAGACACTGGGGGGTAGGGGAGGCCAGGGGATTGTCAAGGGCGGGGGGGAAAAAAAGGACACATATGTAATACCCTTTGTAATACTTTAAGCAATTAAAAAAAAAGAAAGAAAGAAAAAAAAGATTGGGAAGTCTATATTTTATTTAAATCTTATAAACCAGGTGACTACAACTGACATCTAGATCACATCTTTTTTCTTTTCTTTTTTTATATCCCTCCTACCACCAAAAGCACTGGAAAGAACATTCAGAAACACAACCTTAATTAAAGATAACAAAAACTATTCTAATATTAAAAATGATCAAAATAGAGTACACTCATGAAGCACATCAATATCCAGAAACCTTTTGTGATAGGCAGTTAGACAGACATGAGTAGAGCAAAGACAATGGGCCAGGTACCAAAGGTCACCAGGGTGGAAAACCCCAGGTGCCTAGCAAAGAAAAAACTAGGAAAACAAAGACCTCACCACCAAGGCAACCTTTCCTCCCCTACCATATCACTGGTCATGCAATTCAGACCCTCCTCTGACCTTTCCTCCACTGACATATTGCTAGTCATGAGGGTTAGACCTTTTTAGAGGGGAATGAACAAGGGGCCCAGAGAAGAGCCCTTAGCATTAAGCCCCCAGGACAATGAGGTTCTGACCTATATCAAATACATCTAGGCCTCAGTTGTGTTTCGGCTCCCGACCTAGAAAAGCAGCAAAACCAGACAAGTGATGCCATGCCTGACATCAGGACCAGCTGTGTTGACTAATGATCCTCTGCCCTGGTGCCAACCAATCAGTTGAGACCATGACTCTGAAAGGACACACCTGGAAAATTCATGAATATTCTATTGGGATCCTCCCCTGAGACCTCCAGGTAAGTACCCTCTAGAACAGTGGTTCTCAACCTTCCTAATGCCGCGACCCTTTAATACAGTTCCTCATGTTGTGGTGACCCCCAGCCATAAAATTATTTTCGTTGCTACTTCATAACTGTAATTTTGCTACTGTTATGAATCGTCATGTAAATATCTGATATGCAGGATGTATTTTCATTGTTACAAATTGAACATAATTAAAGCATAGTGATTAATCACAAAAACAATATGTAATTATATATGTGTTTTCCGATGGTCTTAGGCGACCCCTGCGAAAGGGTCATTCGACCCCCAAAGGGTCGCGACCCACAGGTTGGCGACCCACAGGTTGAGAACGCTGACCTAGAGAATGTTTTTTACATATGGATTCTTAAGCCTCACCCAAGATCAAATGAGTCAAAATCACAAGAGTGGAGTTGGGGGATCTGTAAATGTGTCTGTGTATGCGTGTGTGATATGGTGGTGGTGTGTGTGTGTGTGTGTGTGTGTGTGTGTGTATGTGTGTTACTCTCCAGCTGATTCTGAAGATAAGCCTGGTTTGGGATCTTAAAAGAAATCCAGTGGAGCCCTGGCCAGGTGGCTTAGTGGTTGGAGTGTCCTCCTGTACATCAAAAGGTCTCAGGTTCAATTCTCAGTCAGGGCACATATCTAGTTTTCAGGTTTGAATCCTGGTCGGGAGCTTATGGAAGGTGGCCGATCAATGTTTCTCGCTCGCTCTCTATCTCTATCTCTCTCTCATCAATAAACATGTCCTCAGGTGAGGACAGAGAGAGAGAGAGAGAGAGAGACCAACCCGGTGGAGTCCAATTAAAATAATATCAGTGAAAATAAAAAGAGTCTGGATTAAAGACACAATATTAAATTAGAATCCTCCGGATTTTGTGAGGAGTACGGTTGGTGCAGAAGCCTCTGATTCAAGTCCCAGGAATTACAGAGGAACTGCCTCGTGGGACTCAACGAAAGACAAGAGGGGCCAGCCAATCAGCATGCTATCCCTAAATTATCACCTCAATGCCAATGGCATGTACTAAAGAGTTACATTTTTATATTAAAAGAAACCTTGTCTTGCCCTAGCTAACACTACTTCATTCACGTTTCCATCCTTTCTCCTGCTTCTCCGCTCCAATTCCAAATCAGTGTCCCTACTAAGGCCCAAATCTTGTCACTGAAATATCTCCTTGGCCATTAAAACTTGTTTCTTCCAAAGTCTGCTGTTTAAACAATCTGAATTGGAATGATTGTATCATCCCCAGTAAATTAGCTACTTACTATTCCCTGACCTATTCTTCCTATCACAGTCTCATTTGATTATTCCAAGCAGACAAGTCTATTTTCCTCCGTTGGCAAGCAGAAGAGGAAGGTGGGATGGAAGTTATATTAAGAAAAAAGTAAGTGCACTGTAGTGCATACTTGAAAGCATTTCTACAATAAAAGGACGGAACTTAGCCCAGGAAAGTCACAGTGTCAAGCTTAAATGCTTTCTCTACCGGTGTGCTGGGGGAGGTGGGGCACATAACCTGGAAAGCTGGCTGAGCAATTATATTACTGACAGAGTTTTATGAGACAATATCAAAGGGGAAGTGCAATGAGGCTGTGTCAAACCACAGGCTGCACAAAAATATGGGATCGTAGAAACAGGGACAAATAAAGTTGGCGATGAAGAGGGCATTAGTTTAATTGCTTAACCTTTCCTTTCGACTGCATCTGTAAGTGGAGCAAAATGTCCCCTCAGGTCTCCTGAAGGCACCTGGTGCTTAACGGGAGAATAAGGAGCCTGGAGGCAATGTCAGGCAGGAGAGGGAGCTGATCGCCCAGGGAGAAGTCAGGACTAGTCAGGGTGAGATGAAGTGTATAACCCCTCAAATGATGTATTTCAGCTTTCCACCAAGTCCGAAATGGCAGGTGGCAAAGCTCTGACCCCAAAAGAAAACAATTTGCACTGTTTGAGCTGGTGGAAGAATTCATGGAAGAATGGTTGCTTTTGCTTCATGCTTTGTAGGTACCATTAGAGATCACTGGGAATAGACGCAAGGGAAAAGGAAGTTGTGTTTGGTGGGCAGCTCAGCACAGTGGAGCCTTAGGGACCTGCAGGCTGTGAATTCTAATTCTGGCTCAGCTGCTAATTTCCCCTGGGACCTTGAAAGGATGCACTTAATATCGTAAAGCTTCAATTTCCTTGTCGGGAGAGGTAGGCCTGAACCTTATCAATAAGTGATTACTAAGCATGCATTTCATTCACGTCCCCAGAGCAGCCTATTACATGGGGTTATTCACAGGAGAAGCAAATTAAAATGCTTCTAAGTACAATCAAGCTAATATATATATCCTATATAATAAAAGGCTAATATGCAAATTGTCCCCTCAGGAGTTCAACCGACTGGGAGTTCAACAGCTCACTATGAAGTGCGCTGACTACCAGGGGGTGGCGCAGAATGAAAGAAGGCCCCAGCTGGCAGCCGGGGGGAGGAAGGCCTTGGCCAGCAGCCGGAAGGCCCCGATCAGCCCTGATCACCAGCCAGGCCTAGGGACCCTACCCGTGCACAAACTTCATGCACTGGGCCTCTAGTATCTATAATAAAAGCGTAAATGCTAATTAGACCAGACATCCTTCCAGACATCCTTCCAGATAAAGCCTGAGCTGCAAGGGAAGCCCGGGTCCTAGGTGCCTGCCAGCGGCCAGAGGTAAGCCTCGGTCCCGGATGCCAGAGGGAAGCTGGTGCCAGCAGCCGAGGGAAGGAAGGCCTGCTCTTACACAAATTTCGTGCATCGGGCCTCTAGTATCTATATATATATATGATGGTAGATGTTTTACTTAAATCTAAACTTTAGAGTGGCATTTTTTTCCCCTAAAGAATCAAGCCTCAAATGAGAAGAAATGTCAAAGCTCTTTGAAGAAACATTAAGCTCTATTCAAATATGAGGCTTTGTCATTATTATTAAGCAATAATAAATTAATGTGTTAAATCCTGAAGGTGCATACTATTTCCACCCTCCAACTAAGACTTTTCATTTATTCCATGTTTATTTATCAAGTACCTTTCCTGTGCTGGCATTAACTAGGCACTAAGAATGCAAAAGGGAACTGTAGCCAGATACAAAAGGACAAACATTGTATGATTACACTTATAGATGTATCTAGAATAGGCAAATTCACAGTAACAGTAAGTAGAATGGAGGTTGCCGGGGGGGAGGGGGGGAGGTGGAGGTGAATGGGGAGTATTGCTTAATGGGTACAGAGTTTCCGTTTCCAGTGACAAAAAGTTTTGGAAATGAATGGTGGTAATGGATACACATGTTGTGGATATACAAAATGCCACTAAATTGCACATTTAAAATGGTTAAAAAGGTAAACTCTTATGCTATGTATGTTTCACCACAATAATAACACAATAAATTGAAACCAAAAGAAGAGAACTGAACATGTTCTTTCTTCCTAACAAATCCAAGACCCTTACCTCCCAGTTTTCTCAAGTTCTTTATCATTTTGCATTCTGACACTAAGAACCTACTTGATTCGGGGTTATTTCCAGAATATTGAGTATTATCAAACTTTCATTATCTTGGATGTTCACTGAAGCTCTCTTCTCACAGCTGAGTAAATATTCTTCCAACAGGAAGCCTGACAGATGAATTGTCTTAGCCCCGAGATGTATTTTCCCATCAGAACTCAGACAAGTGTGGCAGTTTCTTCCTAAGCTCCTCTTTTGAATAGTTTAGCATGAGTCAAGCCTTCACCACCTTCCCTCACCTTCAGGGTATTCTTTCCAAGACAATTTGCTGTTAATAAAGGCCATCTTCTCACAGGAGAGGGGGCAGCGTGCTGGTCCGGAAAGGGGAGAGGGATTATCTTGGAGAATCAAGCAACACACTCGGGAAAACTGAATTCTGGTTCCAGTTCTATTCCCAATTCAACCATAAGGCCAAAGCCTACCCCTCCAAGTCCTCTCTATGGAAAATGAGAGATTATAACACCTCCTAAAAACCTCACTGTAATTTAACAAATCAACTCCCATAGGAACATGTTATTAAAAAGATTTAAATGGAGCAAAATTATTTTGGTACTTCAGGAATTAAATCACTTTGGTTGGGATCCAAGACTAATCCAATGTATACTATATTCTACTTAACGTTATGAGTGTTAAGTCAACTTATTGAATTTAGGGTTTATTTGGCATAGTATTGCCTGATGTGTTTGTTGTGTCGCTTTAAGAATATAATTTAGACTTATTTTTGACAGCCACGTAATTCACCCTAAATTTCATCTTCACTTGCTCATCAAATTCACTAATTTGCTGTTCTTTAAATTCATGCCTCACCCTAAGCCACAGTCATTCAACCTCATCTCTAGTGACGTTTTGAACAGGGTATCTGGAACAATTCTTTGTTGTGAGGAGCTATTCTGTGTATAGTAGGATATTTAGCAGCATCCCTGGTCTTGACCCACTAATGCTAGTAGCACCCTTCCCCAAAAGTTGTGACAACTAAAACGTCTGCAGACATTACTAAATGTCCCCTGTGTGGCAAAATTGCCAACACCACCCTGCCACCAACTCCCATCTCTCACCCCCAGCCCACCGAGAACCACAGCCCTCGACTTGTTTCTAGTCATGTAATGAACTGCTTCTGACACCACCACCATTCATTCCTTCATAACGCCTTAATGGGCACAGTTTGTCTCACCTTGTGTCTTTCAGAACACCTCCCCTCCTGTGAGGAATAGAGTAATTCTTGTCCAAAAGGCACATCTATGGGGACAGCACAACATGTGATATTCTGAACATTATCTAAAAAGGATTCACTCCCTTAAAGGCCTCATTGTTCCTGAAAATATTTAGCTAGCAATGCCTAAGAAGATTTTAAGGTAGGACTTAGAGATGAGGTATAGATCAAATCAAAATTGACTAGAAACCTTACCAAAATCCTTTTAGGGAAGAAAAAAGTTGTGTAACCTTTTCAGAAACCATCACTCACTTCAAATTGTTTTAATCCAATTTCGGTGAGAATTAAAGAGCACACAAACACAGCTTGTGTGTCAAGATCCTCTTGAACTTTTCTAGCAAAAATGGATTCTTTCTATAAACCATTCTTGACTGTGTGGCAAACTTGTCTAATTTCGGTCTGACTGGAAATGTTTTCCACATACTTTCTCCCTGACCCCAACACCAGCTTCGTAAATCTCAGATGGTCCTTGAGAGACTACAATGTGATTTAAAATATTGGAAAACTTGAGATTTCAGGAAACTGATGTAACCTGTTTAATATTTACCCCTCTCTTTCAAATCTCCCAGACTGTCTAATGAGCTTTTCAGGGTGTTTCTTCCAATCGATTGCCAAGATAAATACGGCTACATTTGAGGGAGGGGAAAAAGGAGAAAGATATTTCTATAATTCTGGGTGGTTTCTACCTCTGCCACCTGATTAGGCCTGCAAATGGGAGAAACCATCCATTTGGGGGGAAAATAAGATAAATCTCCTAGTTTTAAATACCATAATGATATGATCTGAGGAAGTACAGTTTCTATTAGACAAAAAAACACATTCTATAAATTCTTTTGATTAAGTATCCATTGTACTTTCCAAGGAAAGATGTAAGCAGACAAGAGTCCAGGAGCTAAAATTTCAATTCTTTGGTCTCAACTACCTATCACAAGGCATTAGTGAACAGGAGCTGAAACTGTGTGCTTAAGCCCAGACATGTATTGTTAAATGTGACATGCTCAATTTATCATTAGTTATGAAGTGAAAACGGATGAATACACATTCAATTTAGTTCAGCTGCTTTCTTCATTTATCACACTCTTTCATCATCCATCATCTTCCCCCACCCTTTTGATTTGAACAAATAACACACTTTCATAAGTTTAATCTAATTAATCATAATTGTAAGGTAATGTTCCCTTAATGAACCATACATCTGATTTTATAAAGTTTGTTGCAATTTTAATAAAATGTGTTCCAGATAGAATCTAAAAATTTTCTCTTTGAAGCCCAACCACCTAATCATTCCTCGGCCTCATTCATGTTTCTCAACTCCGCGTGGATGCGTGAGCACGCACACACAACACTCACACACAAGCACTCTCTTCTTTCCGGGGTCGATGAAGATATAACAATACTGAGAGTCATTGGAGCATATTGGTCTGCTATGGAACAACTGTTTCAGTAAATTGGAAAGTGTTCGTTGCTTTATGAGATGAGATAGGAAGTTAAGAAAATTAATTACAGAGTAGAGAAAAAAGTAATGAGGAATATAAAGGATTCCTCTCCCATTATGATTATTATAAATATGAAGTCAGACCCTGATGGTAACCACAAAGACCAGGACAGGAAACATATAAAGTAGAAATTGCCATGTGTGCGTAGTAAATTATGCTATCAATCCCAGAATCACCTCTTTCCAATATAACTCCATAGAGAGTCTCATAGGAGAGATGATAGTCTAAAAACTGTTGTAATCACATATCATTCCCCATATTTGAGCAGGGGGAATAAGATGAGCCCCCCAGTCTGAATCTGCAGAAGCTTTGGTTTAGGTGGCAAAATGTCACAGAACACTTAAAGCCAGAAGAAACATCAAAACTATTTTGTTCAAATCCCTTGCTTCAACAAATGAAGCAACGGAAGCCTTAAGACAGGGGTCCTCAAACTTTTTAAACAGGGGGTCAGTTCACTGTCCCTCAGACCGTTGGAGGGCCGGACTATAGTTTAAAAAAAACTATGAACAAATTCCTATGCACACTGCACATATCTTATTTTGAAGTAAAAAAAAAAAAAAAACGGGAATAAATACAATATTTGTATTTGCATGTGGCCCACGGGCCGTAGTTTGAGGACCCCTGCAAGAGGTTAAGGGACTTGCCACAGGGTCACAGAAGTAGGTGGCAGTAGAATGAAGACTACAACGCAAGCCCATTGACTGGCATTCCAGCACACACTCCCACCTGGACTTGCATTCCCTTCCATGGCAAGGAAATTCACAGGCCTCTTCCCTGCTTAATACCAGTTGCTTTCTCTTTTGTATAAAAAAAAAAATGAGCACATTTTAGGAAGAAATTAGGAGTTTTTTAGAGTCTAGAGTCTCTAGACCATATATAATATTAATATAAAGTAGCAGTCTCAGGACACTTTAGAAGCCAAGTGTCACACTGATGATGCTATCAGAGGGAACAAAACCCTTCCACTGCGTCTCTCATTGTCCTCGTACAAAAGCTGAGGCACCCCTGCAGGTGTGGCTCAGTGGTTGAGCATCAACCTATGAACCAGAAGGTCATAGGTTCGGTTCCCAGTCAGGACACATGGTTGTGAGCTCGATCACCAGTGTGGGACTTGCAGGAGGCAGCTGATCAATGATTCTCTCTCATCACTGATGTTTCTATCCCTCCATCCCTCTCCCTTCCTTTCTGAAATCAATAAAAATATATTATCCAGAAAAAAAAAGCTGAGGCACCTTGTTTCATGTGGGAGTGTTGCCTCCAGCCACAGTGTTTGATTTCCTGCTGGGAAAAGCTTTTCTTGACTGACCAGCTTCTCTTTACAGTCCTTCTCATGGGAATGGGGTCTGCTTCTCTACTGCAACCTCATTAGCAACACTGGCACCATTTGCCCCAGCTCCCTCCTTATGTCCTGACATCTAGCCACAGTGAGTCAGGTGGTTTTTTCCTGAGCAAGATGCAAGGGTCATTTCTTTCCTGGGTTCTTCTCCAGATGGAGTCAAAGAATGAAGCCAGGACAAAAGGTGGTAGATGAAAAGGGTAGAAATTTATTGGAAACAAGTACAGACTCCCACGTAGGGAGAGTGTCCCAAAGGGGTAACCCACTAAGCCCTTTTTATAAGGTTTATAAAGGCTGCAGTGCTTTGTCTCTTAATATTCCCTTCTGATTGGTCACTATATCAGCTTCAAAGCTCAAACCCCACGTGGTACACCTCTTTTTTTCCTCCCCCTCCAGTGGTAGAATTCTCTATCCCCTGTGAAAATCTGTTTTCCTCTTTCTCCCATTTGCCAGCATTTCTCTGTCCCCTGTGAAAGTCTGTTTCCTCTTTCTCCCCATATCCTGTGGCTTTTCCTTATCTTCTGTGAATGGATGTCCTCCTCTCCCCTTATCCTGTGGCACCTTTTTTTTTTCTTTCTGTGAATGTATGCCTTTTGGCAGCCCCTAGCCTGCACATTTGTAGTCCTCCCCCATGGACCCTCTAATGCATCGACCTATGAACCAGGAAATCATGGTTCGATTCCCGGTGGGAGCACATGCCCAGGTTGCAGGTGATGTTTCTATCTCTCTCTTCCTCTCTGAAATCAATAACAAAAATGAACTGTGGAAATTATAGTTCACTGATTAACTGTGTGAGTTATAATCATCTACTTTCCCCCTTCTGTAAAAGCAAGACTTGGCCTATCTTATTTACTGTTATATTCCCAGTGCTTTGCATGCACCTAAAGATGCATAACAGTTCGATAGCTATCTTTTAAGAGAATGCACATGGATTTTTTATTTCCTTGTTTATGCTCATTGATATTTTCTCAATTTTCTGTAGTGAGAATATATGCCTTTACAATGAGAAAACAAACTACTTGTATTTTTATTGTTGTTGCTGCTCCCAATGCCTGTTGCTATTCCCTTCAAAAGCAACTGTGGAGTGCTTTCCTAGGAAGCAGTCACAATGAAGGTCCCAAGGAAACTAGTGAAAACTAGTCAATAAAAATTTGATATAAAACTGACATTTGCAAATCAGATATCAGCACTGGTAAGCATGCTTTACGGTGTCTTTCTTTCAATCAATAGTTAATTGAACAGCTACTGTGTACCAATCATTCTAACGGTTCTTGGGATGGAGAGAGGAGATGAACACAGTGAAGAACTGAGTAAAAAACTACCTCCCCACCTCCAAAGAAATTACGAATTTTATTGAAAAAACCGAGCCTATAAGCATGTAATTAATTCCATGTAAGGCCGAATGAAATGTGATACAACAGAGCTATAAATTAAATGCCAGGAAAGAAGAGAAAGGGGGGATTAAATGCAATTGTGTGGTGCAGAGGTCAGAGAAGGCTTCAAAGAGGGGCTGACACCCTTAAAAGATCCATAGTTAAATTTTGATAAATGGAGAAGAAGGAGGTCTTTTCTACATTTAACCTTGAATTAGAATAAAACTAATTCCCAATAGCCTGGCATTTAATCACTGCAGAATCAAAAGGCCAAGCAGACTCACTAAACATTCAGGGACAGATTTTTTTCTAACCCAGAGGGCATGCAGCAGCAACAACAAATTACAAACTTTGCCCCAGAGTTGGATGCTTGTCCAGCCCATACCTGCCCAACCTGCCGTAGATCAGCGACAGGTTCTGGGCATTCAATTTATTTTTTCCAAAGCATTTATCACCACCTGATTAGCATATCTTTATGTGCTTGCTGTCTGTCTCTCCCCACTAGAATGAAAGCTCCAAAAAGGCAGGGATTTTTGTCTGCTTTGCTCACTACTGTATCCCCAGCACCTAGAAGAGTGCCTAGGAGATGGCAGGCATTCATTAAATATTTGTTAAATCAGTGAATACACTGTGGTGTGGAATGTAACATGCAATGTATGCTCCATTCACCATCGTCACTAACACACCCAGTTGAAGGGCCAACTAAGATCCTGAATCCAAGACCCCAGTAAGCATATGGATTTGGACCGGTAGATTCAGGACACTTCAGGGATGGCGTAGTTTCAGAAGCTTCCAAGTTCATTACCCTAGAAAAGACCCTGGAGAGGCTGGCTCATATCCCTCAGAAAACCCATCACATTAATTCATTTCCTCCTTCATTCCTCCATGCTTTCATTTAAGAAGCATTTACTGATTTTTGTTCTGTATGAAGTATTGTTATAATACAGAATTGGTCTTTGTCCTTGGTACCAGGGAGAGCTCTTAAACTCGGAATTTCCCATGTGTCTTTGTTAGGTGGTACCACACTCGGCTTTATACTAAAGAAATGACTCAGGATGAGGGCTGGTCAGACCAGAAAGACCAATCATGTGACTACAGGGCTAGGGCTCTGAGCTAGGTGATATAACCCAACCTCCACAGAGAAAAGAAGGGTTAGAGATTGAGTTCTACCACATGGGGGATAAGCCAATCAATGCAACTCCAATAAAAACTCTGGACCCTAAAGCTTGTGTGAGCTTCCTGGTTGATGAGCATATCAATATGCGAGGAGAGTGATGTGTCCTGATTCCATGTGTCACAGATATGAAAGCTCTGTGTTTAAAAACCCTCCAAGACCTCACTCTATGTGAATCCTTTATAATAAACTGTAATCATAAGTATATCACTTTTCTGAATTCTGTGAGTTCGTCTAGAAAATTATCAAAACTGAAGGGGTCATGGGAACACCCAAATTTTTAATCAGGTTGCCAGAATGCAGGTGGCCTAGGAACCCCCAAACTTGTAGCTGCCATCTTAAGTAAGTGTAGTTTTGCTGGGTACTGTGCCCTTAACCTCTAATCTCTGACCTAACTCAGATTTAAAGAGCTTAAGGTACTCACTCTTTATCACCAGTAAAAACCCAGGATAAAAGTAGAACTTGGTAATCAATTAGCTATATTACAAAGTATGAAGGCACCCCCTGTAGAAGCATGCTTTCCCCTCCTGGCACCACCAAGGCATTAAGAGGACAGGAGCACCAGGAAGCCACTCCAAGTTCACCCAAAGGCCAACAACCCATGATGTGGCTGGGAGGGCTGCAGTTCCAACATTCCCATGTGTGCATGTGTGTGCCTGTGTGCATGCATGCGTGTGTGCATGTGTGTGTGTATTGTTTCAAGACATATAATTATATATATGTATATATAATTTCCTACAGAAGAATTGCTTGTTGGAAGACTAGGGGAAAGTCCAGAAACAGGTTTTCTCATTTCTAACTGAAATGTTTCTTCCCAACAAAATTTTTAAGTATACGCTTCTAAGTAGAAAATACAAAAATACTCTCAGAAAAATTATATCTGACAATGAAAGTGCAATATATCAGGCCCAGAAATTGGCATTCTTATTTTAAACAATGATACATATGGTGTTATAGATTATGAGATAAAAGAACAATTCCGACATTAATATCCTAGATCCGTGGTCGGCAAACCGCGGCTCGCGAGCCACATGCGGCTTTTTGGCCCCTTGAGTGTGGCTCTTCCTAAGCCTTAGGAGTACCCTAATTAAGTTAATAACAATGTACCTACCTATATAGTTTAAGTTTACAAAATTTGGCTCTCAAAAGAAATTTCAATTGTTGTACTGTTGATATTTGGCTCTGTTGACTAATGAGTTTGCCGACCACTGTCCTAGATGAAACTAGTTTCTTAAACCTTAGGTGCCCCCATTTTTTCATCTGTACAATGAGGATGACAAACCATGCCCCAGATGCCTTAAAAGATTGTTGTAAAGGAAGGGGAATCTATTTGAAAACTATTCTCACTATCAGATATGGGTTGTTACTATAATATAGTCCAAGAAACTACTGAACTTGAGTTTGTTTTTTTAAAGTTATTGCATTTCCTTTTTAAATTTTTTTAATATAATTTTATTGATTTCAGAGCAGAAGGGAGAGGGAGAAAGAGATAGAAACATCAATGATGAGAGAGAATCACTGATGGGCTGCCTCCTGCATACCCTACACTGGGGATTGAGCCCAGAACCCAGACTTGTACGCTGATCAGGAATAAACCATGACCTCCTGGTTCATAGGCTGATGCTCAACCACTGAACCACACTGTCCAGGCTAAAGTTATTGCATATTTTATCCACTCATAAAACCTTTTCTACTCCATGAAGAATATTTATTTTTTAATGTATTTTTATTGATTTCAGAGAGAAAGGAAGAAGAGAGAGATAGAAACATCAATGATGAGAGAGAATCACTGATAGGCTGCCTCTTGCATGCCCCACACTGGGGATCGAGCCCACAACGCAACCCGGGGATATGCCCTGAATGGGAATCGAACTGCGACCTCCTGGTTCATAGGTCGATGCTCAACCACTGCACCATGCCAGCCAGGCCCATGATCAATATTTACAATATGTATCAAAGGTCAACAGATAAGACTGGAATTGCATGTTTTGGAAACCTTATCAAAAAGAAATTTGGAAGATTTAAGATAGAAACAATTGAGTGAGTCCTTGAGCATTTGTCTCCTTTGCTAGAATATTTAGGTAAAATTTTCAAGAAAAACTGGAAATGGGATTAATAACAAGGATATATTATATAATGAACAATTTAATATTAATCCTGTACACTTACATAATGCATCACTGTCGAATTTCACACAATTAATCTCTCTTCAGCCTTCTAACAAATGCTATAAGGCTTTCTAAATATGATGCTGTAGACACAGAAATGCTAACAATTTTCCCAAGGTCACAAAGAGAGCAAATATCACCTGAAAACAGCTGACACTGAACAAAAATAGCTCATATTTATTGAGTGCTTATTATGGGTCAGATACCACTCTATGCATTTCACACACTTAATTTGTCTAATGTTCCACCAAACCCTATAAGGTAATACTGTTGTTTAACTATGGAGCTTGAGAAAGAGAGAGGTTGGAAACTTCTTCACAGTCACAGTTAATAAATGATAGAACTAGAATTCAAAGTCAGAAATCCCTATGTCAACTATCCCCCAAAATGGGAACATCCATGAAGGAGTCTCTTGTTTCATTTCTAGGTCTTCAGTAAGAGGAGAAGGGTTTCTGGACACATTTTTCCCCATATAATCATTATAATTCATGGTCAGTAGTAACTCCATGTTTTATACTTTAGTATAAAATATATTGTTTATGCTTATATTAGGCTGAACCATATGAAGCTGCTGTTTTTGTAGGGCAAAAATGGTAAAACATTAGCAATTTCATACGGTTCAGCCTAACACCATATAGATTCTTGTGGTCTAGGCTACTGGGCATATATTATATTCTCTACATAGATCCAAATACAAACATACAAAACAATTTCTGACAAATACTTCTATAATAATTTGTAAGGTGCTTCAGAGCAGCTACAGTGTTTTATTCATCTTTGTAGCCCTTACAGCACTAACCATAACACCTTACACATTGAGCTTCTCAATTAAATATCTGTTAAATGAAAGGAGAATGTGTTTATTTATTTATATCTTTACCTTGTTCCTCAAAGGTCATAAAGTCTCAATTTAGAGATTAGGCCTCATTCTAATAAGGACTCATCATATCCAAAAATTGTACACAATAATTTAAAAAGAAAATTTTAAAAGGGAGAGACTGACATGGAACTCATCCATTTAGAAAGATTTTAATCATAATCGGTTCAAAATTCCAAGCTACCTATCTATACAGAATGACCTGTCATTCTGTTTCTTAAGTAACCTCTATTGGCTTAAGTGTTCCAAGCTTCGGGATAACCAAATCAGCCTGATATCCAGGGTTGTGGCCAATCTGGACCTGCCCCTGAGTCTGAGAAGTGGAAGACAAAGGTAGAAGGTATTATTCACCCAGACTGAATTAACTCACAGAGAAGTTACAAAACATTGAAAGATGGGTGGTGGGTTCAAGGATGGACAGATAGATAAAAGGATGAATGGATGGATGGATGGATGGATGGATGGATGGATGGATGGAGAGACAAATAGGTAAATTGTATGCTCCATAAGGAGGAGGAGGAAGAACAGGAAGATATGATGCCTGTCTCTTGTTCTCTACATTATATTATGTACTCTATTATCTCTGATCTGCACAGAGATTTCTTTCTTAAAAAATAATAATATTAACATGTGTGGTATCCACTTGCTCACCTAAAGTACCTATATTAAAGCATCTCTGCCTTAGCAAATTCTAATTCTGCTGAGCACATTCTCCTGCTAAGAAACAGGCTGGACGCTGATGATTACTAAATAAGAACATAATTAATTATTTCTTCAACTGAATAGTCCTGAATTCTACCACAAATCAATCAGTTCCTCTAGCCTAAGAAGCTCTGACTCTATTTTAGCTCAATGAAAACAAAATCAATGAAGGCCAATTATAGCCCATCTCGTTAGGGTATGCAAATGGTGTGCCATACAAATGCGCAGCCATTGCCCCTGGAGTCTCAGAGGAAGCTGGGGAGCCAATTACGGGCTGCTGCTGTCCCCTAGCTGTTCAGCCCGCACAGTACTGCCATAGCTGGAGTCTGCAGTGTGAGACCAAGGGTAAGCTCCCTTCCTTCATTCCTTTAACAAATATGTATTCAGAGGTTCCTATACAGAAGGCATCATTGTTCAAGGAGCAAGTCTAGACAGACACCCGATGTTCAAGAGTATTGATCTACATTCTAGTGTAATAATATTTTGAATCTGAAAGCTGGTTTCCTTATAATTCACAAGCTTGCAGCCTGATTGTGTAGTGTTCGTAAATTTCCGAGCGAGGATAACATGTCACAAACTGCCAGGCAAACCCTGTGTCGGGGACAGACACGGGGTTGATAAGCACACAATACTGAGGAGATGTAAAACCAAGCTCCCCTGCTCCCCAGGATTCCCTGACACCCACCACAACCCAGCCCTGGGGCTGAAATTTCTACTACTGCTATGACTCTTTGGGGCTAAAGGTGTGCATCTTTAGAGAATTCCTAGTAAAATACAGAGGCATCAGATGGAAAGAGGAGAAAACCGGGCTACTGTTTCCTAAACTCCAGGTATTTGGACACCAAATTTCCACTTTTTCCACATCATATTGACCATATTTCATTGAATCTAAAATGTTGTGACTGTTGATCCTTCTTGATTTGACTACACGTGTCAACAGCAGGTGTACACTACTGTGAATGTATTGCCTGACCTAGCCCATTGGCATCTTAAGATGAGACCAGTTGCATGATGCATGATTTTAGAGATGTTAAAATAGTGAGGAGGGGATTAAATCTTTACAATCTTTGAAAGAGTAATATTTTTCTCTTTACATCAACTCACTTCTTTTTACTTAATAAATTTCTTTTTAAAATAAAACTTCTTTTTCACTGCCTTAGGAAACCAGTATCACTGACATAAATAAAAGGGCACTCTGTACATAAATGCAATGAGAATGGAAAAAATAATTTAAAATTCTAGCCAACATAATTAATCAAGGTATACATTTTTATTTATGCCTTTTTCTAGTGTTATATATTGTATTTCAATACAAGAAAAGGTCTAAGAAATAATTCTACCTCCCAAGGTTTTGAGCCTGAAGCCTATACTTGCTTTGTTAAAAAGTGAGATTAGTGTCCTGGCCAGTTGCTCAATGATTAGAGCATCAGCCCTCATACTGAAGGATCTGGGATTCGATTCCAGTCAAGGGCATGTACCTTGGTTGCAGGCTCCATTCCTGGCCGGGGCTCATGTGGGAGGCAAGCAATCGATGTCTCTTTCACATCGATGTTTCTCTTTCTCTGTCTCTCCCCCTCCCTTCTACTCTCTCTCTTTCTCTGAAAATCAATAGCAAAAATAGCCTCGGGTGAGGATTAACAACAACAAAAAAAAGATTAGCAATTGTTGAAGGATTAAAACCACGTGAAAGCACCAAAATGAAACTTTCTCCTTGTCTTAATAAGAAAGGTTTGGGAATAAATTGAAAAGGGGATCATTTTCACTTTACACAATTCAATGTTAGGGTCCTGGGTTCGATTCCGGTCGGGGGCATGTACCTTGGTTGTGGGCACATCCCCAGGGGGAGGTGTGCAGGAGGCAGCTGATCGATGTTTCTTCTCTCATCGATGTTCTACTCTCTGTCCTCTCCCTTCCTCTCTGTAAAAATCAATAAATATATAAAAAAAAAATTTATAAAAAAAAAAAAGAAAAAAAAAGAAAAGGGGATCATTTTCACTTTACACAATTCAATGTTATGTAATGCTACATTTATATGCCACGTAAAATATTCTCCCTCATTCCCACAGTGCCACTGGTTAAGAGACACTGAAAAACCACCACTAACCCCATTAGAAAGAGTTATCAGAATTAGCAGACTGTCAATTTGGGAAGCCAAGGAAAGAATACCAGATGATGGGACAGAGGAAAGGGGCATTGTGACAGATACACAGGAAGAAGCCTAAGACTATCTATCACAGAGGGTACAGTCCAAGGGGACATATCAAAGTTAGGGAGGAGGAGGATGCTGAACTGCCAGGGAGGGGCGGCATGAATGCCCTGGGCTTCTGGGAAACCGGTGTTCTGGGTTGTGTCCATGGAAAAAGGAGACTATTTGAGTAATAGGGAATAATAAGAAAAAACCTTGACCACTTAGCAATTGCTTCTTCATTGAATCAAGGAACAGAGGACTCTATGACAATAAAAGACAGCAAGTGCAGTCAGCCCTTTGCATCCTTGGATTCAACCAACCTTGGGTTAAAAGTTGGGAATCTGAGGTTGGGAAACTACAGTTGGGAATGCAAAAATACTGTTTCATTCCTCAGTTAGTTGAATCTGCAAATGTGAAACCCAAGAATGGGAACAGCCCACTGTGCAGTTGACCCTTGACCAGAACAGGTTTGAACTACACAGATATACTAATACCCAGAAATTTTCATCCTATAAACAGAGGACATGAGCTTACAGTATTGATAAATATAGCAGGGTATTGTAAATGGATTTTCTCTTCCTTATGCTTTTCTTAGTAACATTTTCTTTTCTCTAGCTTGCTTTACTGTAAGAATATAGTACATAACATACAAAATATGTGTTAACTGGCTATTTATATTATCATAAAGGCTTCCAGTCAATGGTAGGCTATTAGTAATTAAGTTTGGGGGGAGTCAAAAGTTATATGTGGATTTTTGACTGTATGGGGGTCAGTACCCTAATACCTGAGTTGTTCAAGTGTCAACTGTATATACTTAAGGACCCTGAATTATTATACTAAGATTTTGTGGGAAAATAAGCTCTTCATTCTGGTACTAAATCACTGCTATTTGCCCTAACCAGTTTTGCTCAGTGGATAGAGCATCAGCCTGCGGACTGAAAGGTCCCAGGTTCTATTCTGGTCAAGGGCATGTACCTTGGTTGCGGGCACATCCCCAGTGGGAGGTGTGCAGAAGGCAGCTGATCGATGTTTCTCTCTTATCGATGTTTCTAACTCTCTATCCCTCTCCCTTCCTCTCTGTAAAAAATCAATAAAATATATTTTTTTTAAAAATCACTGTTATTTTAGTTCTTTTTGGTATAACTCTCTTAATACCAATATAACCCAACCCTCCAATCCCTTCATGTTCTCCTCTGGAAAGCATGAAGAACAGTTAGCCAGAATGGTTTTCACCATAATCCTTATACATTGGCTATTTTCTAAACAATGCAACCCACATCCTTTAACCTAAGATATGACTTACTGAGATACCAATCACTTAAAATGCAAGGCCTGTGTGTTCCAAGTCAGTGTAACCTGAAGTTGGTATTCTTAATCAAAATGACATAACCTTTTAACCCCACCTTTAGTCTTTTTCAGTTATTTTTTATTCCATTCATCATTTTGTGCTTCTTGCCTTAAATCTATTTACCTCTTTTACTAGTAAATACAGTCATCAAAATTGGTAATTATATTCTAAATAATGGTTGATCAATGTCAAGGGTATTCTTGCCCTTCTCATGTCATACTCTTGTTAATACAACTCTCAATCATGTTCCCTTTTTTAAAATAATAGCATTATAAATTGTTGACTCATATTTAATTTATGGTCCACAATACCTCAGCCAATTCTTTTAGTACCCTTGGATGCAAATCACCAGGGCCTACACATTTAGATACAGATCTCATGTATTTAAATTATCTTCCTCCAAGCCTTCTTTTCTCTTTTCATTCTCCTAAAGAATGCACTACCTGTTTCCAGAGCTCCATTCATTTGATCATGCAGAAAGGTTTTTAAAAAGAGATTAAATGCCCTGTGGCCTTTTGATGTCATCACCAAGTCTCTATCTTTCCTATCTAATTAAAGGACAACACTCTGCTTTAGTCTTTTCTTGCTCCTGATAGAATAAAAAAAAAAAAAAAAAAAGAATATTCTATTTCAACTGTGAACGTTGCATCTCATTTCCTGCTTTAGTAATTCTGACCTTACCTCTATGAACCATCCTACAGGTATTTGTCCTTGAAGCATCAACTTTCCCTAGAATTTTTTCTATTTCAGAAGCCTACATGATTCTTTGATAAATCAGTTATATTTCTTTCTGTCTTACCAACTCTTTTAGACATGAATATGAACCCTCTTGCCCTTGACAGTGTTCTAATAATGTACTTTAAGAAATATAATCGCATGTTTCAGTAATTAGTTGAAAAAGAGATGAAAGAAAGGAGCCCAGGTGAGCAGAAAGTTTCTTAAGAAAATACATCATGTGTTGCTGGGATTTTTTTTTCAACACCAAGGAATATATGGTCACTTGTATTTGGAATATTTTCCTCCTTTAAATCTGTGATATTTCCCTTTTCTAAAATATCCCAGAGAAAGATATTCCACATTATGTCCATCTACCCAATCCAAAATTTGTCCTTGCCACTCTTTATTCTGGACTTAAACTAAATTTCTCTGCTTGCCACCTGAGCTTATTTCCTCCTATCATGGCCTCAGTAGAGTAGAAATGAAAACTAGAGTGTTACTATATAATCTAATAAAAGGCAAACATGCAAATTGACCGTACCTTTGCTATGCCTTAAGCCACACCCACCAGCCAATCAGAGCAACTATATGCAAATTAACCCAACCAACATGGCGGCCGGCAGCCACGGAGCTGGAGCAAGCAGGAGGCTTGGTTGCTCCAATGATGGAGGAAGCCAAGCTTCCTGGCCGGCTCTGAGCTCCACTCAAAGCAACAAAGTTTCAATTATAGAAGATAAATAAACCCCAGATACCTGCTTTCAGCCGGCCATGGCCACGGAGCTGGAGCAAGCAGGAGCCAGCTCTGAGCGCCACTGAAGGCAACAAAGTTTCAATTATAGAAGGTAAATAAATCCCAGAATGAAAAAAAGAAAAAAAGGAGAGGCTGGGAGCTTCCATCGCCGGGGGGCTTGGCCAGCCTGAAAACGGCCCTCAGACCCTCACCCAGACTGGCCAGGCACCCCAGTGGGGATCCCCCACCCTAAAGGAAGTGTGGCCAGCCTGAAAACTGCCATCAGCCCCTCACCCAGGCTGGCCACACCTCCATGGGGTGAGGGTCCCCACTGGTGGGGGCTTGACCAGCCTGCAAAGAGCCATCAGCCCCTCACCCAGGCTGGCCAGGCACCCTAGCTGAACCCCCACCCTGATCCGGGACACCCTTCAGGGCAAACCAGCCGGCCCCCTCCCGTGCACCAGGCCTCTATCCTATATAATAAAAAGGTAATATGCAAACTGACCTTAACAGCAGAACGACTGGGAATGACTGGTCACTATGACACACAGTGATCACCAGGGGGCAGATGCTCAATGCAGGAGCTGCCCTCTGGTGGTCAGTGCTCTCCCACAGGGGGAGCTCTGCTCTTCCACAAGCCAGGCTGCTGCTCAGCCACAAGCCAGGCTGACGGCTGCCAGTACAACAGTGCCTCCTCAGCAGCAATAAGGATATCCAACTGCAGCTTAGGCCTGTTCCCCGCTGGCAAGTGGACATCCCCCAAGGGCTCCCGGGCTGCCAGAGTGATGTCAGACTGCCAGCTTAGGCCTGCTCCCCCGGCGAGCAGGCCTAAGCCAGCAGGTGGACATCCCCTGAGGGGTCCCAGACTACGAGAGGGCACAGGCCGGGCTGAGGGACCCCCCCGCCAAGTGCACAAATTTTTGTGCACCAGGCCTCCAGTTTTTAATATAACCCAATATTTTATTCAGTACAGTTCTGTAACCACTTCTCAGTACTCTCACTGCCAATAAATGTATTGGACTAATGAATCCAAGCCAACTAGGTAACTATAATAGCCCCCAATTGTTGGCTTGTTGTCCTTCTTACCCCACCTGCAGTCTTTTCTCCAAACAGCAGCAGGCTGATCTTTGGAAAATATAAATTACATCATGTTGAGCTTTTGCTCTTAGTGTTCTGTTGGCCTCTTTTTCCATCCAAAATAAAATGCAAACTCTTTTCATGATCTACAAGTCCTTCCTTCATCTGACCCCTGCCCACTCACCTTCCTGCTCATTTTGATACTTGGACCTTTGTACTTGTGCCCTGCCTGGATTACTCTTTCCCTTTACATCACTATCTGCTTAAACATCAGTACTCATTACATTCAACTTGACCTGCTTTATTTGTTTTCATTCCAATGTCCACAACCTTGCATCATATTTATTATACTTACATACATTTGTATAATATGTCTTCTTACTAGAAGGTAAGTTCTGTGAAGGCAGGGATTTTGTCTGTTTTGTTCTCTGCTGTATTTCCAGCAACTGAAACAGTGCCTGGCATATAGCAAGTATGCAAAAATAATTTTGGAATGGTTAGATGATGAAATAATCCCTGATCTGCTTACCTAGTAATTTATCACATTCTTTCAAGGACATAAATGAAACACCATGATAAGAAAAGACTGCTTGGAACTCATGTCTTTGCTCCTAAAAGAAGTCCCATATGTAGAGGAAAGAATTTGACTTTATAATGATACTAGAGGCCCGGTGCACGGATTCGTGCACTGGTGGGATCCCTTGCCTGGCCTGTGCCCTCTCGCAACCAGGACTGCTCAGGGGATGTCAGATAGTCAGTTTCGGGCCGATCCCTGCAGGCCCAATCCAGACAGAAGGGAGCCTGATCCTGTGCATTGAGCATCTGTCCCCTGGTGGTCAGTGCACGTCATAGCAACCGGTTGACTGGTCTTCAGTTGTTCGCTCACTTAGGCTTTTATATATATAGATTGCAGCTTGGAAATATCTGTTGTGGAACACTATTCTGAATCTCTCATTGCAAAATCACTGGGGGAAATAATTTGTAGATTATCTACAAAAGAAAATCTTGCTTTGCCCACTGTTCTTTGCAAAGGTCAAAAAGGACAGCATTGATCAGGGTTCATGAGGGGTAAGAAATTCTGAATAAATAGTCATTCTTGGTTGAATTATGAAATCTAGGAAAGCATGAGAGCATGCTAAATACTGAAAAGAAAGCTACAGCAAGGATGCTACTGGGAGAATGCGTTTCTTCTCTGTGTCCACACCTACATCTTCCAGGGAATGAAAAACCCAAATTATAATCATACTGTGAATTTTGTTTGACATAGGATCTGAGCTGGAATAAAAGCCTAAGGGAGAAAAAACTGTCTATGATATGCATGCACTGTTTTCATAAGGAGACATATATAATACTCTTTGTAATACTTTAAGCAATAAAACAATATTAAAAAGTGGTAAAATAAATGTGGCAAACTCTAAAGAAAAAAAATTCTTGTTTAAAAAAAAAACAACTCAACTGTTAAGTCAAAAATACATTTTTTCCAAATGTTTCACGACCATTAAAACTCAAGATGGGATCTATTTAGCAATCAATCATACATACGTTCCATTATTCATTTGAAAAATGATCAACAAATAGATGTTGCACACTTACTATGTCCTGGTACTGGAGAAATAGCATTCATGGCAGTAGGTATAGGGATAAGGAGAGGGTTGAAAGATGTAGTCGCTGTCCTCATAGAGATCACAGGCTGTCACATTGGTCTTTAGGCTTCAAGCATCCAAGAGTAGCCAAAAGGTCTAAAATAGAGAAACAATTTGGACACTTATTTGATCATGGCTGCTGGAGAAGTGATGGTTTCTCAGGTGTATTACAAAATAAACAGCTCCATTAAATTTGTTAATAAATATGCTTCTCTATGCTTGTCTATGTCTAATTATTTGGTCTCCAAATAATTCAGGTTCTGTGTTAAGGTTCACTGAAATTAGTCAGAGGATCACGATAAGGTGAATGTGTGGTTATGTTTACAAACACACATTCTATTCTTTCCATCAACATACAAAAACAAGTTTAACAGAGAAGAGAAAACTGCAGCCTTCCCAACTTTCCACCATGTAAACCACTGCATTGGAAATAGATGGGTTAGCTCAACATTCACTCCAACCTCTGTCCATCATGCCTTCCTGCACTGCAGAAGCTGGAGAGATAAAAATATCTCCTGACTCCTTTGAAGATGTCCTTGGGCAAGATCCAGATTCAACCCTGAGTGAAATGGGGAGAGAGATTTGTTTTGCTGGTGCCGAGGTAGCAGGCAGATCATGCTCCAGAGCCTATGTTGGAGCCGGCTTTCTGATTGCTAGATTTTGGCCCAGGTGGTGTGTTTCTGAACCAACAGTGGAGGCAGTGGCGTCCTGCTCCCAGACTCACAGGTAAGGGAATGTTGACCCTGGAACCAACAGCAAGCCCAGTGGCCTCCTGATTCCCTAATTTCCTGATTGTATGGAAGTCACAGTTCCTTTACCAGGTGGGTTTGGTTTGTCCTTTTGGTGGTAGTCCCTGGAGGGCCAGCTGGAGCCTGTTCCTCCAATCCTCTCAACAATTTTATAAGCACACTGTGTTAAATCACCTGCTTAAAATAGCGTAAGTGGCTTCTCTGACATCCAGCAGAGCCCTAACTGATAGAACCCTGAACCATAACTCTACCCAAGAGGTAAACCAGTAGCCTCTGCTTTTTCTGTCTACAGAAAACATTCTCTGAGTCTTATCTAAACACTACTTTGTGTGGTATTTTAAGGGTTTTTTTTACACTACTTTAATGACTCCTAAAAAAGAACATAAAATTCCTTTTATGTCTCCTTGTCCTCTCTCCTCCTCCATTTTTAGTCAGCCTCCATTTCCTGGGTCATGGTAAGCTCCTTGAAGTAGATCTGTTAATGTAAGGGTCATAAAAACAAGACGTGCCCTGAAAACATGGTACGGGGGCTGCGTGGGGCAGGTTGGATTCAAGAAACTCCATTTTGCTTTAGTAAAAATTATTTTGTTAGAAAACTTTGCACCTGAGAAACATCAAAATCTGGGACACCATGCTTAGGGTTAAGACAGAACACTAAAGACAAGGTAGTCAGGCCTTCCTAAGCTGACTGAGAGAATGAGGCGTTTACCATTAGTTCTTTACAATTTTTAAATCAAATACCACCTTCCAGCATGTGGAGCAAAAGCAACATCACCACCATCATCATCATCACAGCTCCTACCTGTTGAGAGCTTATACTGTGGAAGACTATATGCTAGAACCTAGCATATAGGTGACACAGGAACTCATTTTTTTTGGTTGATTTTTCTTTGTTAAATGGCATTTAAATATATAAAATAAATATCAAAAATATAAGTCTTTGTTTTACTATGGTTGCAAATATCAAAAAATTTCTATATGTGACACGGCACCAGAGTTAAGTTAGGGTTTTTCAAAATGCTGACACGCCGAGCTCAAAAGGTTCGCCGTCACTGTGCTAGATCAACAATTATTTCCAAACCTCACATCACCCCGTAGATATCATTTTCTTTCTCTAGATGGAAAAAACTGAGGCACAGAGAACTTAAACTGCCCAGGGTTTTAACTCTGTTTAACTCTCCATACAATCATCCTTCCGGTATGTTCATTCAGTCCATCATCATTTAGTAAAACTTTTCTGAGCACCTCCGTGGGCGCTGCTTCCCTGGGCCACGCTGCCCACAGGTAACACGGGCGATCACCTGCCACAGGTGGGACAGCTCCACAGCCCGCTCTCCTCTGGAAACCGGGAGGCCAGTCCTGCCCACTGCCCCGCCCGGAAACCTGCCGCCACTTCTTTTCAAGAACACCTTGCTCTGCTTCTGACCTTTTCAGTTTTGCTTGTCATGCCTGAGTTTGCAACTCAGCACCGCCTCTCCTATGTAACTTGGAGCAAGTTATTTAAACCCTCGGAGCCTCGGTTTCCTCTTCCTTAAAATGCACAAAATAACACTACCTACCTCATGGGGGTTTCATAAGGATTAACATAGGATTGCATATGAGACACTTAGGAAAGTGCTGGCAAGCGCAGGAAGCAGCTGGTCGCTCGAAGAGGCCCAAGGGTGGGCTCGAGGGCAGAGGGAATCGAAGCATCTGGCCAGGCGTCCACCCGGGTGAGCGCACCCAGAAGCGGAAGCGGAAGCGCTAGAGAGCTTAGGGGAAGGGGCGGGGCAATGCCAGACCCCAAGCTGGCCGTTCAGGTCTCCATCGCATGTGGGCATCCGGCAGAACCTCTCAGCCCGCCAGTGCGCACAGCCACCAAGATTGTCCTCTGGCTGCTCGGCTCCAGCTGGGAGCCCAGGATGCCCGGGAAAAGCTTTTGCAGAACGATGCCCGGTTCCAGATCAAAGGGAACGTGCATGATTCCAGGGAACTCGCATGGCACCCAGAAGACACCCCCCCCCCAGGTGGCTGATGCCGGGGAGAAGTTGTTTGGAGGGGTTCCCCTGCTGCCTTCCTGAGTCCCCCCAATGAGGACGGTGACCTCAGATCTGCAGCTCACTGACACCAGGTGCCACAGCACAAGGCATGGCCCCACTTCATGCCCCTCTGCAGGAACGAAGATCAATGTCAATAACCACCAGGCCAAACAATTTATACCACCTGGATGAAGACAGTGGTGGTGAGCTGATGCTCACGTGGCTTGCCCAATCCACAGGATTTACACTTAACCTTATGTTGTCTTCTGGGAGGAGATAAACATAAATATTTGCCTTCTGAGTGCAGGATAGTCAAATTCAGCCCAGTTTGTAGCTGTAATTTTTAAAAGACTGAACAGTTCCTAGTTCCCCTTGAAGCCAAAAGAATCATCTTCGCAGCAGAATTCACCCGCATGAGGATGAATTCAGGCCTATGTAGTTTCCAATAAGGAGGGCATGACATAAATTTGCTTCACCCAGGGCAGGTGCGACAAACATGTCTCTCTCCTTGAGCACAAACCGGACCTTAGTTGTGTCTGCTTCCTGCTCTCCTCTCAGCCAGAGCACTTGAGGAAGATGAATCCTTGACACCAGGATGGCTTTCCTTCATGCAGAAAGTCAGCGGAACTGCCACATGGAGAGGAGAAAAGCAAAACAAATTGGGCGCACGGGTTTGTGTGGACAGAGTTGGTTTACTGTTTCCACTGCTCCCGTTGCCAGTCACTTTCATGCTGTGTGGACAGCTATCCACCCTGTCCCTGCCGGAGTGAGCAGACCCTTTTCCCTTCCATCCTGGTTCTCAGCCCAGGAAAGCAGGCATCACATGGAGAGGATGAACTATATGCAAGGAAACCCAGGCTTTCTCCCAAGAAGAAACTTGCTGCTTACTACTTCTGAAGAAATCTTCCATCAGACCTTTTTTTAACATTGGCCAAATTTTAACTTAAAGGAATTTATCAAATGCATATTTTATGTTTTTAATAAGTGTATCAGCTAGAACATGGTCCTCATAGTACCTATCTATAAAAGGATGGTTTTAGTTCAGGAGGAAAAGAAGATTGCATAAACTGATGAGGAAGAACTACCATGTGCTAATGTATTATAGCAAATGAATTAAATGGCTATCCTTTTATTAATAACTAGAGGCCAGGTGCACAAAATTCATGCACTCGGGGAGGGGGTGTCCCTCAGCCTGGCCTGTGCCCTCTCGGACATCCTTGGGGGATGTCCGACTGACAGCTTAGGCCTGCTCCCCATGGGGCGCGGCCATAAGCCGGCAGTTAGACATCCTTAGCGCTGCTGCAGAGGCAGAAGGGGCTCCCACCACCGCCGCTGCACTCGCCAGCTGTGAGCCCGGCTTCTGGCTGAGCAGCGCTCCACCTGTGGGAGTGCACTGACCACCAGGGGGAAAGCTCCTGCATTGAGCGTCTGCCCCCTGGTGGTCAGTGTGTATCATAGCGGCCAGTTACACTGTTCAGTCGATTTGCATATTAGCCTTTTATTACATAGGACTAGAGGCCCCTCGTTTGGGTCCCTTGGCCTGGCCTATGCCCTCTCCGCAATCCAGGACCCTCGGGGGATGTTGGAGAGCCAGTTTTGTCCCGACCCCCACAGGCCAGGCCAGGAACCCCACCAGTGCACAAATCCATGCACTGGGCCTCTAGTATGCATATAAGATCTTTGGTTAATCTCTTCCCACCCTCCCCCCTCCCCTTCCCTCTGAGATTCATCAGTCTGTCCATGTTTCCATGCCTGTGCATTGAGCATCTACCCCCTGGTAGTCAGTGTGCATCATAGCTAATGGTCGAACAGTCATTTAGGCTTTTATATCCTATATAATAAAGAGATAATATGCTAATTAGACCAAACAGCAGAATGACCTTCTGGACAAAGCTGCAAGGGCCAGCCAGGGCTGCGAGGGCTGGCCAAGGCAGCCGGGGCTGTGAGGGCCGAGACCCTTGCATGAATTTCGTGCATCGGGCCTCTAGTATATAGATAACAGTCATACCTACTGTTTGCTGAATGCTAACTATATACTAGGAATCGTGCTAAATGAGGCTACATTACCTCATTTTATCCTAATAACTATAGTGAAGGTGTTGTGTCCAATTTATAGATAAGGAAATAGAGGTTGCAGGGATTAAGTGGATTGACCCAGGTTACACAGCTAGAAAACAGTGAGAAAAGGGATTCCAGTAAAGGACTGTCTGACTCTGCCCTGAACCTTACTCATTGACCATTGGTCACTTTGGGGCAAAAACTAAGATAGGCATCCTGCACTCAGCCCTGCTTTCTCCTTCTTCTGTGTAACCTGTGCCAGGCCTGCCCATCCTGAGACTCCACTAGAGCACTATGTGGCTCCATTCCCGAGGCCTCCTGAAGTCCCTCCCCTGACCAGCCTGGCTGCTCCACAGATAGGACACCTATCTGGCCAAGTGCACAGTTCCTTTCCCCTGCATCCAAGGTCACTGCAACCTGGACGCACTTCTCAGGTGTAACAACCATTTTCAGTAAAGCCCAATGCAGCTGTCAATAGAGCAGAGACTCATCTTAAATTGAAGACAAACTCTAAAGGGCTTACTTTAGATACACAGTAAACACTGAGTTATTTGCATGGCATTTCTGAACAACTACAGGTATTTTGCTTTTAATTGGAAAAGGACTACCTGGGCACAGATCACCTCTGCTCAGAAGTGACCATTCCTTCCTCGTACCTCGTGGCCTATGGGAGAGCTCCTCGGCCTGCAGCAAGGGGGAGCCTCTCCAGGCAGAGAGCCCATTGAGAACATATTTGTTTTGCTCATCTTCTGTCCTGAGAGGCCCTTTTTACATAGGAAGTTCTAAAAAAAAAAAAGTTGTTGAATTTTACCTTTCTCTCTTACAGAAACAAAGTCCAGAGAAAACCTGTCCTCTAGAGTAACCACATCATCCTAGTTTCCCAGAGACTTCCCTGGTTTGGGCAATGGAAGTCACATGTCCTGGGAACTTCCTCAACTTGGGATCACCCTATTGTCCTCTCTGGCATTTGTACACGTACTTAAAGGGCAGTACTCCCTGCCCATCTCAGGGAATACTCCAAGGAAAAAACAAGATTATCATACACACACATTTGAACTATTCCAAAACATGAAATGGAATCTAACATGACAGTTGTAGAAACATAATTACTTACAATATAAACTTTAAAAGAAAAGATTTTTAGCCCTAAAGATATTTCTCTTCTACTTTCTTTTTTAAAGAACCTAATAGTTACATCATAACTATTGAAAGATGCAATGGGGGTAGGGAGGTGAAATGATGGTAGAAAGAATCGAGACCCTCAATGTGTACTGTCATCTCTTAGAACACCAGTGTAATGTGAACTCAACTGCACCTGTGTAATTTTAGCAGCATACTGTGCACATGTTTTTAAAAAATCAATTTTTCTTAAGAGCCAAAGGGTTAAGGAGAGGTCGCAGGCACAATTGGAGAGCCTAAAAGCCAGATATTATTTTTGAGAGACTATAATAGCCTGGTGATCAGTTCAAGAAAATCACAGTCATTCAAGATGATGTCTTACATGTACTAGCTTCTCTGTAAAATGAATTTACCTTTTCATTATTATTTACTGAGTGAGCCAGTATTTCATTTGTATGGATTTTATCCAGCAACTAGGAAGAAAAAAACACAGAGAATCTAATAAAAAGATGAAGCTGCTCTACAATATTTTGAGTCTGTATCCTGCCTTTTGAGGTCACGTTTCTGTCTTTTTATGATGTTCATTTTAGAAAATGAAAAAAATTTGTACATATGGAGTTATGCATGTTATGTGTTCCAACTGACAGCAAATTCAACCTGACAAGTATGGAGACATACCAACCAGGAATGACAGCCACAAAATAAAAAATAAAATCACAACCTCACAGCAGGTTGGTCTCACTGGTTTATCATTTGAGTGATAATATAGAATCTTGTCTGTCTGGTCCAGGCATTTCAGTTCTGTCATTTCAGGATGGTGGTGGGAACATGATACAGTTAGATTTGACATGTGCCATTTTTGATGTGGAAAGTTGAACCTTTAGAAAGTGTGTTCATTAGCAAGTCCCCTCGTCTGAAAAGTGACTTCACTAAACCCCCAATCTTTCCATTTCTCATCATTCACTGTTAAGTCCTGGTGTGTAGGGAGCTTCACAATTAAACATCTTCTTTATAATATCATTGCACTGTGCTGCCGTTTAGGTTAAAGTTCATTAAAAAGTCTTTAAAAATTAAAATCTCATATGCAATGATTTTTCCAAGTGGCTACAGAGTCACTACTATTTTGAATTTTCCTAATTAATAGATACAAAAAAATCTGGTTACTGAAAGCAACCCAAGTGTCTATCAGCAGATGAATAGATAAGCAAAGTGTGGTGTATACATACAATGGAATATTATTCTGTCTTAAAAAGGAAGGAAATTCCAATACATGCTACAACATGGATAAACCTTGAAGATATTATGCTAAGTGAAAGTGAAATAAACCAATCACAAAATATAAATACTATAATTCCACTTATTGGAGGTAATTAGAGTACAGTAGTCAAATTCATAGAGACAAAAAGTAGAGTGGTGGTTGTCAAGGCTAGGAGGAGGGGGAATAAGGAGCTATTGCTTAATGGGTATAGAGTTTCAGTTTTACAAGATGAAAAGAGTTATGGAAATAGATGATAGTGATGTTTGCATTTATCATGACTGTATTTAATACCATGGGACTGTACACTTAAAATGGTTAAGATTATATATTTTATGTTATGTGTATTTTACCATACCAATTTAAAAATTCAAAAATATATATATATATAGCTACTATCATAAGGGTTCTTAAACTTTTTAACACAAAAACAGAGTCCTCATACTCAAAAGTTTAGGAACCTCCAGCCTAGTGGGGAAAGTATGGGTGGGAAACATAGAACTTTGGTTTGTATCCTATCTCAGACACTACCTTTTAGAGCTTAACTGAATCATTTGTCTTTTCTGTGCCTCAGTCTCTACAGTAAATAAATGAGAACAGGTGAAGGGAAGCTCATTGAGAAGCTTAAAAATAGCCTTCAAAGGAAATAGTTATGACTTATCCAATTTCCTGCCCCATTGCTACTAACCATGACTGAAAGTATCCATTTAACAATACTCATTTCTCAAGTAAATATCAAATCCACCTGAAACCATAATTATGAATCCCAGATTTATTAATTAGGGTTATTTATTTTAATCCTATCCCTGGTTGTCAATACTTGACCACATTGTGGTTACCTAACTCTTCTGCTTTGTGAGTAGTAGAAAGCTTATCTGTCAAATGGCATTGCTTACGGCATCCAAATACAGGAAGCAGTATTTCCTTCTAATCCACGAACCATCTGGGTGTCTGTACTAACCAGGTCCAGGGCCATGGAGGCAGTCCCAAACCTCCTGGGTCCATCAGGAAGAGTCGACAATCACTCGGTCCTGGCAGCCTGCCGCAGTAGAGGTAAAGGCTGGGCCATGTGTCGCTGGGGTGGGGACGTGAGAGAGGTGTGGGCTTCTTTTCCATGCCAGCCACTACAAAATACCCAAGCTGATTTCCCCTAATTTTTAGAAGTCAGACTAAATCCTAAATCTTAGCTTGAGCTGAACATCAAAATTCAAGCTAAGAGCAACAGTAAAACCTGCAGTAATTCTGAACAATAGCCGCCTTTGAAGCAACATAGCACCTGTCCACTTTAATTTAAAGATGCGCTTCAGAAATTCAATACTAAAAAACCTATTTGAAACCACAGCTCTGTGGCCCATCTTGATGGATATAAAATAACATTATTGTTCATATGAAATAACATTAAAGAGGAAAAATTGAATATAAAATGATATTTTTAAGACAAAGTGATTGATTATAACTATGCAGAATGCTTATATGTACATTAGTAAAGATTGATTATTTTGAATAATAAAAATGGTTTAATACTTATTATTTCATTAAATATGTTTAAGTTTGGAAGGACATTAGAATGGAAGAAAAAGAGGCTCAGAAAGATTCAATGCAACTTAAATGGAGCCAGTTTTAAAGAAGTGACCTAGAACACTAGCCCGTAAAAATGCCCCCTTAGAAACCTCTGGCATCCTCAGGGTCAAAGGTTCATAGTTCAGTGGCCATTTCATTATCTGAATCCAGGGGGGGCCATCCTAGCCTCATGCTCCACCATCACCTTCATTTCTGTTATTCCTCACTGTGTCCAGATGAGAAGCTGCAATTTGTTGAAGGAGCAAAAGTGCAACCCCCCTGGAAATGGGTAAAACCCCCAAATGTCTGGACAGGCAGTATCAGAGCCGGAGGGACACACAGCCTGTCAGGAGGGAAGGGTCTCTGCTGTATGCTAATGCTGACCTTCTTGGAGCAGCATGCTCCCTTTAGCTTCTACACATGTCTAATCACTAGGGAGTCGTCTAGCTACACGAATTTTTCACATTTGTCAGCTAAATCAGCGCTCCAAATGCACAATGCAGCACTTAGAAACATTATGTGAATTTATTAAATTCTCTGGAGGACTTTGGGTCCATAAAGCAGTAAATTGATTACAGGGAACTGAGACCATAATATTTTCATCAGCAACAAAAGCCGTCATGCTCCCATATTGTCCATGGCATGTGAAGAGAAACTGTTCCTCACTTCACTTAAGCCAGCAGGCTGAGGATCACACAGCAAACGAGGAGAAAGCTCTGAGATGCGCTAACATAATCCATCATTTAATCAGTTTCTTTTAGAATGCCAGCTTTCCCATGCACCAGTTATAAGGACACATGTGAGAAATAAAAATGGCCTCTTTCTACTCTGGATTTGCCTATGAATGCTTCCAGAATTAGCCCTTGAGATTGACTTTCCCAAGAAATTCAGGGACGTGATAATATTTTTTAAACCTATCACTTCATTTTAATAAACATCTAAAATGACCATAACTCTTCCCTCTGTGTTAAAGGGTCGTAGGACAAGGGGCATAATCAGAGGGTCAGCAATTCTTACTCCCCTGTAGCCTCCAGACTAGACAAGGTCTATGTATGAGGGAAGCAGGGACCATACTGCAGAGAGAACCACAGATTTAGGGAGTATGACGCCTCTCCTCTCACCACAGCCCTTGAACCAAGACCCTTAGTTGTGATGGAGAAGTAGCAAGGTCTTCCTAAGGCCTGAAAACAGCTGGGCTAAAGGAAGGGCTCCGCTTTATTCATTTGTGGATTCCCCGTGCTTGGCAGGCTGCCTGGTACACAGTAGACCCCCCAACAAATGTTTATTAAATTCAAATGAAATATTAAGACAGCTCAGCAGTTTGTCAAGTTGTATGAATTCAGAGTATTAAGAGTTACTTTGTGAGTTGTTTTTAAATGTAGTAATTTGCAAGCATAATTGTATTTCATATGTGGTAATTCACAAAGCTACATCCAGCACTTCCCAGTTCATTTTAAAGCTATACTAGTATATTCAAGCGACTCTTTTTTTTCTTGTTTTATATTTTATTGATTTTTCTTTTTTTTATAGAGAGGAAGGGAGAGGGATAGAAAGTTAGAAACATAGATGAGAGAGAAACATCGATCAGCTGCCTCCTGCACACCTCCTACTGGGGATGTGCCCGCAATCAAGGTACATGCCCTTGACCAGAATCAAACTTGGGACCTTTCAGTCCGCAGGCCAACGCTCTATCCACTGAGCCAAACCGGTTAGGGCTTCAAGCGATTCTTGATCCTGTAGCAACAACTATCCATTATATCCTTTTTTTTTCCACTAACATATGTGCCCATCCAGAATAGTCCTCCAAATCTGGAATTTTCTAGGCCACACCAGGGCGTAGAATCAAAACCGATCATCCATCGTTTTTTGTGTATTTCCTCTTCCCCACACTATTACCCGCAGTTGTCTGAATTGCAAAGACGGTATCTCCCTCTGACTTTTTTGCTTATGGAAGGGGTGGAGGTGGTTTATTTTTTCCCCTATTGTTTCTCTGATGTTTTAAAAAAAAAAAAAGCCTATCAATCCTTCAGAAACTAATCTAATTCATTTTGAGATTTATGTTGTGAACTCCATTTACACAGCCAAGCCCAAAAAGCCTCAATTGCTACATGAAACAGCACCACCTACTGGCACAATTCCCACATTACACCCTCATATTCTCAGCCCTGGAATCCGTTTAAAATTACTAAACTCTCTCCCTTCGGAAAACTTTGACAAGTAACCTCATAACAGAAAAGTTTAGAAAGACTTCAAACAATAAACTTCTTACTCTACCCTATACTCAAGGAAACTACTCCCTGCTCACAATATTTGTTTGTGGGTTTTTTTAAAGGGAAAATATCTGATCTCTACCTTTTTCTTGGACCATAAAGTTATGAAAGACAGACGTTTCCTTTAAGTGTTTCACCAATATCAGATGGATTCAAAGCAAGTATCTCATGTGTTTGTGTTAAATGAGTTCGCCAGTACTATTTCATATGTAGTACATTTATTTCTTACAAAACACCAAAACTAGCTTTAGTGATAATCATGTAGTTGTTTTTTTCACTGTAAACATTTATTTACTAGAGGCCTGGTGCACAAAATTCATGCACAGGTAGGGTCCCTCGGCCTGGCCAGTGATCAGGGCCGATCAGGGCCTTCCTTCCCCTGGCTGCCTGCTGCCAGCCGGGGCCTTCCTTCGTTCTGCACCACCCCCTGGTGGTCATCATAGCAAGCAGTGGAACTCCAGGTAGGTCAAACTCCCAAGGGGATAATTTGCATATTAGCCTTTTATTACATAGAATTTTTTATCAGAACATTCATTCAACAAATATTTACTGATCACCTCGGCTTGGGATACCACAGTGAACAACATGGACCTTGCCCCTGCGCACATAAAGATGATAACCTAGGGCAGTGGTCGGCAAACTCATTAGTCAACAGAGCCAAATATCAACAGTACAACAATTGAAATTTCTTTTGAGAGCCAAATTTTTTAAACTTAAACTATATAGGTAGGTACATCGTTATTAACTTATTTAGGGTACTCTTAAGGCTTAGGAAGAGCCACACTCAAGGGGCCAAAGAGCCGCATGTGGCTCGCGAGCCGCAGTTTGCCGACCACGGACCTAGGGGAAAGAGCACACAACCCACACTGTGTTCTAAGTTTTATAATGGAGGAAATTATAGGACCACAGAGCAAGGGCACCTGACAGAGTCAAGGAGGATTCAAGAACAATCTTGTAGCAGGAACTGTTGTTGTACCACCCATATCCCTTCAACCCACACTGAAAGTCATTTGTATCTTCAATAGTTTTAGTCACACTGTTGGTTTTCTACATCAAGCACCCATGTCTCCACAAAATGGACCACCTAAAAGTGCCAGGGAATTAATACCCCAAAACAACCCTCAACCAGTGAAGGGTGGGAGTTGGTTGATAAATACCCCAGCTTCCTTGCCCCTCAATAGATAATTCTGAAGTGTATTCTTCTCAGGCTCTTAAGAGTTACCCAGTGGAACGTATGTAATTATTATGTTGCTAGCACTGTTGGGATTTCAATAGGTTCAATAAATAAATCCATCTTTCCCACAAATGTTGTGAGATGATTAAGAAATAAGACCAAAGAATAAGACTGAATATCACATTGTTAATATTGAAGAATGTGGCTCATATCTTTAGGTAAGTGGATTCCATTATACTCAATCTAAGAATTAAAATATAGTTGTCCTCTCCTGCCCCTATCCAATTTTGTTTTGTGTGGTTTCAGTTACCAGGGTCAACTTCACTTTGAAAATATTAAGTGGAAAATTTCAGAAATAAACAATTCTTAACTTTTAAGTTGCACACCCTTCTGAGCAGTGTGATGAAATCTCACAGGCCCGATCCTTCCCATCCGAGACAGGAGTTACCCCTTTGTCCAGTGTATCCACACTGCACACCCACCCATGAGTCACTTAGTCGTCTTCTCAGGTATCAGGTCAGTTATTAAAGAGAGACCGCATTCACATAACTGTGATTACACTATATATTATTGTAAGTATTTTATTTTATAATTAGTTATTATTGTTAATTTATTATTATAATGTATAAAGTAAACTTTATCATAGGTATGGTGTATAGGAATAAACATAGTGTACATAGGGTTTGGTACTATCTGTGTCTTTGGGCATTCACAGGGGGTCTTGGAACATATCCCCCATGTATAAGGGGGAACTAGTATACTTATCTTCTGAGTCACAAGCACCATTGTAGGGGGCAAGCCTCTGAGAGGCAGGGCCTGTCCCTGGCATATTTATGGCAAGGAGCTGAATAGAATGCAAGCTTCCAGAAGACGGCCTCATTCCCAAGAAAAAAAGGGAGAGGCTGAGCCATACAGTACCAGTTCCTCCTCCCACATTCACCAGGCAGATGAGTGACTCTTCCTTCAGAAAGGAATAAAAACGGCTGAAAGTGTTACACTAGCAGAGCTCCCTTCACATAGAACAAAACATCAACA
Source organism: Myotis lucifugus (assembly GCF_000147115.1). Taxonomy (NCBI): domain Eukaryota; kingdom Metazoa; phylum Chordata; class Mammalia; order Chiroptera; family Vespertilionidae; genus Myotis; species Myotis lucifugus. The sequence goes on along the minus strand of NW_005871060.1, from coordinate 5,112,733 downwards.
AAGGGAAGGAGTGTCCCAACACCACTACCAATGCTGCATCACCTATCAGCAACACTTTAACATAGTCTAGCTAGTTCAGTGATTCCTCCGCAAACCCACTCAATATAACAAGTAAAAACAAAATCTTTTAATTTTCAAACTCTCAGTACTCTTTCCAAGTAATATTGGCTCCCAATTAAGGCCACAATGATCAGTTATATGAACAGGCAATGATCAGTGAATCAATGATTTCCAAGAATTAAGAAATGGGTTTTAGCCCTAGCCGGTTTGGCTCAGTGGATAGAGCATCGGCCTTGGGACTGAAGGGTCCCGGGTTTGATTCTGATCAAGGGCACATGCCCGGGTTGCAGGCTCAATCCCCAGTAGGGGGCTTGCAAGAGGCAGCCAATCAATTTCTCTCTCATCATTGATGTTTCTATCTCTCTATCCCTCTCCCTTTCTCTTTGAAATCAATAAAAATAAATAAAGTAGCCGAAACCGGTTTGGCTCAGTGGATAGAGCGTCGGCCTGCGGACTGAAAGGTCCCAGGTTCGATTCCGGTCAAGGGCATGTACCTGGGTTGCGGGCACATCCCCAGTAGGAGATGTGCAGGAGGCAGCTGGTCGATGTTTCTCTCTCATCGATGTTTCTAACTCTCTATCTCTCTCCCTTCCTCTCTGTAAAAAATCAATAAAATATATTTAAAAAAATAATAATAAATAAATAAATAAATAAATAAATAAATAAATAAAGTAAAATAAATGGATTTTAGTGAGGGGAATACTGATATTATCCCCACTGCTCAGATCAGAAAACTGAGACTTAGAAAGCTGCTGAAGGGCACACAGCTAGTAAGAGTGGAGCTAGGATTCAAACCTTGGCCAATCTTATGCCAAAACCCACGCTCTTAAGCACTACCCTATTTTCCCCTGTAATCATTAAGCTAACTGTGTCTTAAAATAAGTCAGTCACAGAAAAGGACTAGTCACAGCGGTTCTCAACCTGTGAATCGCGACCCCTGAAAATACATCCTGCACATCAGATATTTACATTAGCAAAATTACAGTTATGAAGTAGCAACGAAAATAATTTTATGGTTGGGGGTCACCACAACATGAGGAACTGTATTAAAGGGTTGTGGCATTAGGAAGGTTGAGAACCACTAGCTAGAACCATATGATTTCACTCATATGTGGAATATTAAAGAGAAAGCGACAAACAATCAAACAAACTCACAGACACAGACAGCAGTGTGGTGGTTACCAGAGGGAAAGGGAAGTAGGAGGAGGTCGCAGAGGGTAAAGGGGATCAAATATATGGTGGCAGAAAAAGACTTGACCTTGGGTGGTAATCACACAATACATTATACAGATGATGTATTATAGAATTGTACACTTGAAATTTATATAATCTTGTTAACCAATGTCACCCCAATAAATTTAATAAAACAAAAAAGAGAGGAAGAAAAAGTAAGTCATTCAATTTGCTTTAGATTAGAAATGCCAACTGAATGGTGTAAATTGATTCTGCTTCCATCTTTTTAGACAAACCATTGCCAACTATCTTTCAATCTAAAATTAATCAAAAGTCAGTAAAATCTCTGATTTTTTTGAGGTTCTATTTATCCCTATTCTCTATATCAATGAAGTTCCCTAATTTCAGCACCACTTTTGAAATATATGCAATTGTGGAAAATGCTAAAAATGAAACATATACACAATTCATACTGCAATTACAGCTCCTTAGTACTTAGTGCTGTAATTATTTTTTATGTCTTCAAATTCACAGAAGACAATGACATATTCCTAGCACCTAAACTGATACCTGAAAAATATTAGGGGCCCAAATAAGTGTTTATTTGAATAAACAAATGAATGTCTCTGAAGTGTATGACTCACTAAAATAAGTTTCTCACAGAAGTTTTCTCTTTGGGGAATTTTCAAAGGTATGTGAAGTGAACCCAGAGTTGATCAACACAAGTGAACTGACTGTGTTGTCAAGCTTTTTTTCTAATGGAAATAGACTGTTGGACCAAAAGTAGCCACTATATCTAGACCTATGAGGAATGCACATTATCCAGAAATCCTAAGCTTGGTGTATCTTTGAGTTGTCTCCTCTTGAGGAGGGGTTGAGTCTGAGTTGTTGTACTCAGAAACAAGTCAGAATTGCATACATGGGGAAAAGGTATGGATGTGTGCTGGTGTCCAAGTAGTGGAATATAGTGGGTTGTGGTTGCTCTTCTAGTTTGCTTATTTGCCCAGCAAGCATTCCTACATACCCTGTCACTAAGGAAACATATTCATGTCACTAAGGTCCCTTTTCCTCTGCCCCCCAAATACAGTGGATGATCACCAGACTCAAGCTGGCTGTTCATGGTGCCTCATTTCCCTCATCACCTGATTGGTGCAAGGCTTGGCATGGCACCTAAATCAGGCCAGTCCTTCCTGGAGATCCCTCTATTATAACTGAATTGGAATGCAGAAATCTGGACTTCTGGCAACAATCATCCTTGAAACAAGAGGGAATAAAACCAAACAGAACTGAGAAAGAGAGGAAGCAGGTCTTGGTGACACTGAGTCTGGATCTAGCTTCCGTGGCCTTGACTCCCACAGCAACTCCTTCAGTTCTGTGAAATAGGTTTCTATCCCCTGAGGCTGAAAGAGGCCTGATGAGCATACCAAGGCTTTGCCCTAGCGGCCTAGCCAGATAATGTAACCTCCCTTTATGACATTGATTCTATTGGGAAACGTTTTCAAATCCAAACAGCCCAAAAGCCCTCATCAAGGTTTTAAACACAATCTTTCTGGCAAGTTGAGTCGAATTCAATACATTCATAATGCTGGCCACAAGATGGCACCTAAAGCATTCTTTCAAAGACTTAACCAGACACTCAGGATGATTACCAATTTCTAATGTCTTATTCATGCCTCACATAGATCCTCCCAGGTTGCAAAATCATTCCATTCTGGTCATTCTGTTTGCGTTCTGATAGTTAACAGTGCGCCTCGAAGAGCATCTTATACTTAATGGTCTCAGGGAAATCAAGTCACTAAAACGTTGGACAACTGTTAAAAGGTGAGGTTTGATCATTTCAGGATAACAGCTCTATCTGCAAAGTGTTCAAAGCATTTAGTCTTATCAACAGGTTGTATGACTGCTGAGATCACCAAACCTTATTATACAGCCATGATATTAGCATGATTATTGGCTCTTTCTTCATGGCCAAACACAACTTGATATTATTTTTAAATTGTTTTCTTTGTTTTCCACTTAGAGTCACAAGTTTATATCCCTGTCTTTAAACCAGATTTAGTGTCTAGCAATTGGCCCAAGAAGCCTTTTCAAGGCTTGCCTTTGGTTTTCAGTTACAACCTACAACACATAGGTCAACACAAAGATATACTGCATCTTACAGATTCTATCTTTGAATTATGTTTTAATATGAGTTTATGAAAATTGAAGGACAAAGTCTCTTGAATAACATACGATTCTATAACCAGAATAAAAGTTTGTGAGTCCTCTTTATGGGGAAAAGTCCTTCCTCATTGACCTTCCTTTGATAGTAAAACAACACCATGATCACAGCTTGTAAATTTTCCTTCTTAACACTTGGCACAATTTGTAATTACACATTTCTATTTAGCTATTTGCTTAATATTTTCCTCTCTCTATCTATAGTTACTATCTTCATGAGGAAGAAACCATATCTTTCTACCACTATGTACTTAGCACCTATAAGATTGACTAACACTCGATAAATACCTATTAAATGAATTAAAAAATGAGTGTCACAGTTCTGAGTCAATTTCCTGAATACAGAGAGTTGCTATAAAACAGGTGCAGTTGTTTATCAGAATATGATTTATTTCCTGATAAACAATGGCAGGTACACAGAACAGTCCCAGAGTCCAATCCAATCCAGGTAGGGAGAAAAGCCTTTCTCAGAGAACTTGGGATCTGTACTAATTACTGGTATCCAACCCATTTCCAGCATGCCCTCTCTTCTATCTATAGAAGAGGCTAAGAAGTTTCAGGATATATTCCTATTCCAGCTAGAGTTCTCCTTAAACTCCCTTAGCCACAGGTGGGACACACTTAACCTGGTCCCCAAACTTACATAGGACTCTTGACCACGTAACATCTTTCTAATCAACCTTTCTTTCCTGCCTTTTCTCTCCTTGTACCCACTGTTTCCAGGTGATGTCAGTAGGATTTCCCACACTTTTATTAACTGTTTAACCTGGCTACATCTTGTCTCCTGGCTACAAGGACTTTTTCTTTACAAATTCACATATGAACAGAAGTATTTACATAGAATATGAAGACTGCCCACAACAAAGGGAACACTGAGAGGCCAGTACTGTCGCTGTACCTATTAGAGATATTTATTTTTATTTTTTTTTCTGTCTGAGATATTTAGTTTTAGGCAACAAAATTAAATCTGGCTGACTTACACTAGAAAGCAATGTATTAGAAGAGCACTATAACTTGTAGAATCAAAAGAAAAAGTGTAGAATTAGTACTCAAGGAGGAAACAGCGCAGCTTTAAAGAGCTGGGTAGCAGGAAATAGAAGACTGTCTTCAAAATGCCTCAAAGTGAACCAGTCTAGTCCATGTTCAGTCCTTGTGGACACTTCACTCCAGATTCCAATTCCAAAGAGAATATCTGATTGGTCTAGAGGGGGTCATGTGACTAACCCTTCTCCAGAGATGGGCACCTTGGTTGACAGGCCCACCGAGAACCCATCCATGGGGGATGCTTCAGATACTGGCAAGTTGAGGAGGAAGAAAATGAAATAGATTATGTCCAAATGTCCATTACAGCCTCTCAATCTGATACAGATTTCGTTGGGTACTAAAATGTGCCATGTACCTGTTAGGTCCGCACCGACAGGAGCCAGGCCAAAAGACATTGTGAGAGTTTAAGAAATTTTATTACATTCTCTCACAGAGGCTGAGACTAGTATAGAGGTGTCAGGGAGCAAGAGTAGGGAGAGTGGATATTTATATCTCCTGTGCAGGTCAGAGTAACCAGTCAGACTAGGTGCAAGCAGGAGGCCAGGTGTAGGCAGTCCACCAGAAACTGGAAACTAGTCTGTGTGTTATGTGAAGACTTAGAAATAGGCAATAAAGGCATTTGGACTTGGTTTTCTAAAGTCAAATGAGTTAAACTGGGCCAGCAGGAGTCTTGGAAACTAAATCTAGCAGCACTGAAGGTCAGTGCCAGAAAGACCTGAAGAATTCATCTTTGTCTAATCCCCTCACTGCTAAGATGAAGCACTGAAGCTTTGGGAAGGAGAAATGGGAGAATTAAACGGCTCACCTAAAAACACAGAAGCTGACAATCTCTTTTTTTAAAAAATAAATTTTTATTTATTTATTTTTTTTTTTTTAGAGAGAGGAAGGGAGAGAGAGAGAGAAGCATCAATGATGAGAGAGAATTACTCATTGGCTGCCTCCTGCACGCCCCTTATTGGGGGTCAAGCCCACAATCCGGGCATGTCTCCTGACTGGGATTCGAACCATGACCTCCTGGTCATAGGCTAACACTCAACCACTGAGCCACACCAGCCAGGCCCGACACTCTCTTTTTACTTTTAACTCATATCTATTCAATACTTGCTCTATGCCAAGCACTCTGTCATTTCTACAATAAGACATATTTATTGTCTCATCTACTTCTCCAACACCCCTGAGAACGACTGGAATTAGGCTAATTTTACAAAGGAGTAATTCGGGCTTACAGAGGGGAATTTACTTGCCCAATGTCAAAGAGCTAGTAAATGGAGGGCCAGTTTTCAATCCCACAATTGATGCCAGAGCCCAGGCTGTTAACCAGGACCTACTGTATGTCAGACACCATGCTGAGAGTTTAGAATACATGACAAACAGGATACAATACCCAGCCCTGAGTTGCTGGATCTGATACTGTGAGTTACTGCTGTGGTCGGCAGTGATGTTTCTGTCAGGTTAGGAACAAGGATTTCTCCTTTGAAATCTACTCAATAGCAGCAACTCACTATTAGGCAGTTAGCTTAGTGCAAAGATTTAGTGTTTGAAGACTGGTTTTAACCTTAACTCTGCTATCTACTTGTCAATTAGGAGTCCTGGGTTGGCCTCTGTTCCCCATACACAAAAGAAAAAAATGTCCATCCTGATTAGCTCAAAGGACTATTTGGGAATTTAGAAAATTATAGACTTGAAAGCCCTCAGCAAAAGGTTGAGAATTATTGCAAATACCCATCTGAAGTCACATTGAGTATTCTCCCACAAAGGTTTTCAAACCTTTGTAGAAATTATTACAATCAGTTCATGAAAACTTAAGGAAGTAAGACACAATAGTGGTTCCTAGCAGGATGAGAAGGATGGGAAAAGCAAGGAACAACAGATGAATAAAATAGCATTGGTCATGTCCTGGTTCTTAAGTTGATCAGTGGTATTATGGGTGCTCAGTTTATTAGTATGCTTTTTAACTTATAAATGTGGTGTGGACATTCTCTCTTATGTCTTAAACTAGAGGCCTGGTGCATGAATTCATGCACCAGTGGGGTCCCTCTGCCTGGCCTGCGGGATCAGGCCGAAACCAGCTCTCTGACATCCCCTGAGGGGTTTCAGCTTTCAAGAGGGCGCAGGCCAGGCTGAGGGACCCCACTGGTGCACAATTGGGGCTGGGTAGAGATGTGGGAGGTTGGTCAAACAGGGAGGGACCACGGGAGGGCTCCAGGGCATGTCCAGCTGTCTCGCTCAGTCCCCATCTGCCAGACCCAGCAGCAAGCTAACCTACCAGTCAGAGCATCTGCCCTCTGGTGGTCAGTACATGTCATAGCAACTGGTCGACTAGTCGACTGTCTGCCCCCTGGTGGTCAGTGCACATCATAGCAAGTGGTAGAGCAGCCTCAGACATCTCAGCAGCCTGCTTCTCGGCCTGCAGCAGCTGCTGGATGCCCTGCGAGTGACTGGCCAAAGCATAGTATTAGCATACTATGCTTTGATTGGTTGAATGGCCAACTGGACGACTGGACACTTAGCATATTAGGCCTTTATTATATAGGATATTGACTAATAACTGTTTGGCCTGGCTGGTGTGACTCAGTGGTTGAGGTCGACTTATGAACCAGGGGGTCACAGGTACAATTCCCAGTCAGGGCACATGCCCAAGTTGCAGGCTCCATCCCCAATAAGGAGCATGCAGGAGGCAGCCGATCAATGATTCTCTCTCATCATTGATGTTTCCATCTCTCTCTCTCTCCCTCTCCCTTCCTCTCTGAAATCAATAAAAATATATTAAAAATAATAATAATAATAACTGTTTGCATTTTTTACAGAGAAAGTAAGGGATTAATGGGGGGAAAAAGCTTTAAGGCAAGAGGTTAGAAATATGTAGACTCTTTTCAGGGGAACTTTTGTGTTTGGGGTTCTTCTTTTATTTTTATTTTTTATTGTGACATATATTTATATGTTGCTTGAGTTAAAAGGCATAGAAAAACAGACAACATATGCCCATTAGCTTTCTAAGAAATATGAGGTAAAAAGATGAAATCTTTGGATAAACTCTACTCTACGTTTGTAGAAAGAAACTAGATTTGCTGCTTTCCAAAAAGCAAAAGGACCTACTATATAGAATACAGAAATAATTTAATGCCTTTTCACAAGATTATAACTCAAGCTTTGCAAACGCTTCATATTGCATGGAGGCATATAAAATGCCAACCCGTAGAACAGGTGCTTCTTCTTCCCCTATCCACTTATGTGGTAGTTTTCATGGATTTCTGGCCGGATGTCACAGACAAAGGCCAAGAGGCTGTCCAGGACTTCATCCCTGTTCTGCTGGAAGTCGGTCTGGAGGTTGATCATCTTCTCCTGGGTTTCCTTCTCCATTTCAGTGCTGCAACTGCCATGGGATCCCAGAGCCACACCTTCCTTGGCCTTGAACTCCTTCTCCCTCTGCAGGCGGTACTGTTCAGTTTCAGCCTGAGCCTCTCCTTTGGCCTGCTTCAGCCTCCGGTTCTTTCATTTGTGGGCCTCAGACACCTTCTCAGCAGCCTGCTTCTCGGCCTGCAGCAGTTGGTGGATGCCCTGCGAGTGACTGGCCATGGCGGAGGCGACTCCCAAGCCCAGGAGAGCGGCCTAAATCTGCTCCATTGCCCCACAGGTCAGCTCTGGGGTTCTTTTATGGAGGGAACTTAAAGCCACACAAATTGGGGTGTGGGGGGATGGAGAGGAGAAAAAGCAACATATCTAACCTACTCATTTCCTTAAACTCAGATCCTACCAAGTTTCAGTCTTAGAACAGTTTAGTGTCCATTTCCCCTTTTGAATAGAAGGCAATTCCTCTTCCAAGAAAGAACTCTCATCTGCTCTAGAGAGATAACGCATTTGTTATAACTATAAATTTATTTGGAAGAACAACTGGGCTTTACACAGGCCATCTGGAGAAGACAAATGTTTCATGTAAGCATGTGGGAAATTTCACTGACAACATATGTAGCTAAATGAACTGTCTGCAGCATGCCAAAGGGAGAAAACTCCATTACACATGAGGGAGGTATTTCAACAATCACCTGAAAATAAGTACGCATCAACCTCTTAATTTAACTAAAACACATGTAAGGTGTAGCTGTGTTTCTTCTCAACGTACTGACGACCAAATATACAGCTTCTGCAGAGAAATACATTGGGTTCAACTCCACAGGGACAGCCATGAAATTACTGCCTTCATCCATCTACTCACGTTTAAAGAAATACATTTGCCACCCTAGCCAGTTTGGTTCAGTGGATAGAGCATCAGCCTGCCAACTCAAGGGTTCTGGGTTCAATTCCAGTCAAGGGCACGTATCTCGGTCACAGGCTCCTCCCTGGCCCTGGTCAGGGTGCATACAGGAGGCAACCAATTGATGTGTTTCTCTCTGTATTTCCCTCTCTCTTCCACTTTCTCTAAAATCAATGGAAAAATATCCTTGGGTGAGGATACACACACACACACACACATCTTTTGATTCTATAATTACTTTAAAATAAAAAGTGTCGCCCTAGCTGGTTTGGCTCAGTGGCTAGGGCGTCAGCTTACAGACTGAAGGGTCCCAGGTTCGATTCCAGTCAAGGGCACATGCCCAGGTTGTGGGCTCAATCCCCAGTTGGGGGCATGCAGGAGGCAGCTGATCAATGATTCTCTCTCATCACTGATGTTTCTCTCTCTCTTTCCCCTCCCTTTCTGAAATCAATACAAATATATTTAAAATAAAATTTTAAAAAAGTAAAAAAGATAAAGAAGTACATTTGCCTACAACCTCCCCTGCTTTGAACCCCTTCCATTCCTCTTGACATGATGTCATCGAAGAGTATGAGACAGGAAATCAAAAGTTCCAGTCCTACCCCTGTCACTGATTCACAGAGTGACCTCAAACAAGCCACCACTCTTTTAGTTTTATCTCCTCTAAAATGAGGAAATAATTTCTTTCCTATTTATATCTTAGGGTTTTTGTGGGGGAAAAATATTTACACCTCATGTTAGTAATTTTAAAATTTAATAAGTGTTTCAAATGGATTATTTCATTGAATTACAACAACTTTATCCTCATATTATCTATATATTAGAGGCCTGGTGCACAAATTCATGCATGGGTGAGGTCCGGCCGGCCTACCCCAATGGGGGCCAATCAGGGGAGGGGCTGTCTAGGGGAGCAAATCAGGGGTGTGGCCACTGGGGGGAGGGGCTGCAGGCAGTCGGCTGGCTGGCCCTGCCACAGATTGGGGTAGGGGGAGCTGACCAGGGGCCAGGTCGACCAGGGAGCCACAGGAGGTTGGGGGGACCGATTGGGGCCCCGATTGGGCCGGTTGGCCACTGCAGTTCGTGTCATAGCCACTGGTCATTCCAGTCATTCCAGTCATTCTGTCATTCCCATTGCTTGGCTTTCATATATCCTATCTAATAAAGAGTGAATATGCAAATTGACCATCACTCTGTCACAAAGATGGCAGCGCCCATAGCCACAAGATGGGAGTGCCCAGTTCCCTCAGCCCCGCCAGAGTCCCCAGTCCTTTCAGCCCCGCTGGGGGGACGGCAGGCACATGGTGCAGCCAGACCCTCCCTCAGCCCCCGAGCCTCCCAGGGCCTGCCCGAGGCGCAGGAAAGCCTCAGATTTTGGCTGTCCAGCCAACGCCCAAGGCACAGGCAAGCATCGAATGGCAGCTGCCCACCTGCCCAGGGCTGCCCAAGGCTCAGGTAACCAGTGCCAGCCGAAGCTTGCACTGCCGGCAGTGACAGCAGCAGAGGTGTGATGGGGTTGTCACCTTCCCCTGATCACCAGGTTGCCTCCTGACCCTGAGGGCTCCCATACTGTGAGAGGGGGCAGGCTGGGCTGAGGGACCCACCTCCAGTGCATGAATTTTCATGCACCGGGCCTCTAATCCTATGTAATAAAAGGTTAATATGCAAATCGACCAAATGGTGGAATGACTGGTCGCTATGACATGCACTGACCACCAGGGGGCAGACACTCAACTCCCACGGGGGGAGCACCACTCAGTCAGAAGCCAGGCTCATGGCTGGTGAGCGCAGCAGCAGTGGCGATAGCCTCTCCCACCTTCGCAGCAGTCAGACATACCCTGAGGGCTCCCAAACTGCGAGAGGGCGCAGGCTGGGCTGAGGGTAGCCCCCCCATAGTGCACAAATTTTGTGCACCGGGCCTCTAGTATAGATATAAAAGCCTAAGCGACCGGCCGACTGGCCAACTGGCCAGCAGCTATGATGCACATTGACCACCAAGGGGCAGATGCTCAATGCCGAGCTTCCAAGCTGCAGTCAGTTGGCAGCGGTGGTTCTTGGGTGACACACCCGAAACCAGAGAGGAGGGAGCCCAATTCCAGGGTGCATCACCGGAGAACCACCCTCTCACAATCCAGAACCCCTCAGGGGATGTCAGAGAGCCGATTTCAGCCCAATTCCCACAGGCCAGGCCAGGGGACCCCACCAGTGCACGAATCCATGCACTGGGCCTCTAGTAGATAAGAATATGAATACTGTATTAAGGGAAAAGTAGAGCTACAATAAGTAAACCCCAAAACTCAGGGGCTTAACACAATAATAATCCCCAATAATAATGCAGGTATTCCTGCATTAGGAGCTTTCCTGCCTGAGGTGATTGAAGAACCAGGCTCCTTCTGCCTGTGGTTCCACCAGGCCCTACGACCTTGGTGCCCTTTGCCTTCACCTGGAAGACAGGCAAAAAGAGAATGGAGAAACACACCCACTTCTTAGCAACCTCATCCTGTCAATGACCTAGGTTACTTCCATTTACATCTCATTGGTGAGAACCAGTTAATGGCTTCACCTAGATGCAAGGGGGCACTAGGAAATACAGCCCTAGCTGGCCAGCCACTTCTCAGTGATAATGTTATTATGTGGAAGATGGAGCATAACTCTGTGGTGAACAGTTAATCATCTCTGCCACAACGGAGTGGTTCTGTAATTGACTCAATAGTACACAACTAGCAGATACGTGTATTAGTTATCTATTTCCCTATAACATACTACCACAAACTCTTAAAGCAACACACATTTGGTTTCTCGCAGTTAATCAGGGTCAGGGGCCAGGACATGGGTTAGCTGGTCCCTGCTTCAGAGTCTCACAAGGCTGCAGGTGAGGTGTTGACTGAGATGAGGTCTCATCTGAAGGGTCAATGAAGGAAGGATTCACGTTCCCACTCAGATGGCTCATGGCAGCATTTGGTTCCTGCAGCTGTAGGGTTCATGGAAGCTTCCTTCTTCAAAGCCAGCAATGGAGAGTAAGCTAGCAAGAGAGCGTGAATATACAATGTAATATAACCTTTGCTATATTCTACTGGTTAGAAGCAAGTCACAGGTCCACATATATTGAAGAGGTCCACATACACAAAAATATAAATGTCAGGAGAAGGATCATGGGGCCACCTCTAAAGTTTGTCTATCACAATAAGAAACTCAAACCCAGATCTCCTGACGATAAATCAGTGTTTCCTCCATTTAATCATTTGTCCAGATATGGATTCCTTAGTTCTTACCTGTAAAATAGGGATAATATTTCCATATAACATACTCAGTTGTTATATGAGGAACAAAGGAAATAGTGGATATTAAAGCACTCTACAAGCTGTAAAGTGCAATGTAAATTTAATGGGCAATTGCTATTATTGTTGTATCTCCTTGCTTCTGATGTTTCTTTACTCTTCTTGTCCACCTAAATCCTATTCTTCCATCAAGAATCATCTTATTGTTGCCTTCTCCATGAAGTAACAAAAGTTTCTATTACAGTGACAGTTGGATGAGCGAATGAATGAATGTCCCTATAGTCTTTGTTCAGAAAGTTGGGCTATAGAACAGGTGATTAATCCGCAAAGTATTTTGAACTGATGCCAGAAGATCCACTTGCTTAATTTCATCCATAAGAATGATTATAGCAGAGCAAATCTCCTGAATTGGAAACTATTAAGAAGAGTAGACAATGGGGGGAAAGGAGACATATGTAATACTTTAAACAATAAAGAATTTTTTAAAAGAATTTATTAGCTGAAACAGTGGGGGGGAGAGGAAGAGTAGAGAGAAGGAATAAATTTAAACCCTGTGTCCACATAGCAATTTCCCATTATTAAAAAACAACAACTGCTAATATGACATTATTTACTTTATTAATAGAAGATGAAGTTGAACTCTTGGTCTCAGACTTTGGCTTATGTCTGTGAATTTTCTTCTAATGATGTAAGCAATTATTTGATGAGACCACTTTAGAAGGAAATGAGATCAGTTCTAGGAAATAAATGGTTCTTGCTACAAAGCAAATCACATAAGAATTCACGTATCCACTTAAAAATGCTTTTTAAAAAACTGAACACTTAGAAGAAAATTCTGATTTGGTCATCACTTCAGTGATTGCTATGCCTTTGTTAGCTGAATGGCTTATGCTGCCAAGACACATGATCCTGATCCAAAACTACCTCAAGAACGTGTTAAAAATAGCAAACCAAAACTGAACTGAGCACAGGCAACCAAAGCCAGCCCAGTGCTGAAGGAGCCGCACTATTAATAGAAGAGAAGATCGAGAGAAAACAAGGTCAAAAAAAACCCAACCAAAATGTTTTCTTTAACACAGACCAATGTTTTCTTCAATACAGTTAGGAAGTGGGTTACTGCTTACCTTGTTTTATGGAAGGCTGCCGTGGTTTACACATTCTGAAATTCTGAGAGATGTTTTTCTAGAAGGAGCATTTCCTCCCAAAACGTGAGTGTGTTTACAGAAGAAATACACTGCTACCTGCCTGCTCCTGCTCCTCCTAAAAATGGGGCTTCAGCATTGTGGAACCTCTACTTCCCCTTTGAGAGTCTGTTAAATAATCTTTTATATTCAGCTGTGAGAATGAATGGTATGTTCTATGCTGAAATTTACCACTTTATGTTGTGTGTTTAGCCTTGAATATGGGTACTTCTCTCAGACTGCAGAGGGTAGAATCAAGTGTAGATTAACAGTGAAAGATATTCAAAATGGGGAATGGAGACTTCTGAAAGGTCTCCCTCCACTTCCCATGAGCTTGCCATAACTTGCCCTGCCCCAGACTGCCTGGCTGTCTGTCCTGGCACTGACCAGAGATTTGAGCTCTACAGCTGCTGAAAGGTTCATGTCTCCGCAGCCCCATTGTCTCTGCCTCAGACAGGAGTCTGCACCAGGCAGAAGCTACCAGAAGCTCCTGGCACAATTACCTGTCTCAGCTAGACTCAGGTATAATTACATTAATATTAATTAAATTTAATGCTTGATAGTGTCCAGAAACCTACTCTGTGGAAAATATTTAGATTCTATCAACGTTCAATAAGGTCTGCTGTAGATATATTGTGCTTAAACCATTAAAATTAGGTGTTACAATTGAGGGAGGGGAAATCTCTGTTGGGTAGAATATCATCCGTTAAGGTTCCAGTTCAATCCCCAGGTCAGAGCACAGGCAAGAAGCAACCAATGAATGCATAAATAAGTGGAACAAGAAATCTATGTTTCTCTCTCCCCCTCCCCCCATCTCTTTCTCAAATCAATAATTTTTAAAAAAAACACACTAAATCTAAACTATATCATAACATGGGTCTCTATTTTTCTCCCTGCTTTCCTCTGTTCTTACTTCATTCTCAGGAGGGACTTTGATTATGGCAGCAAAGACGACCCCCAGGAGCTCTAGAGTTTTTTCTATGTGCAATCTCAGAAAAAAAATTAGAAATTATCTCTCTGTGACGCTGTTGTTCAAAATAATTGCTTGACACTCTTAGGTCATGTGTCCACCCTTAGACCAGAAGTCCTCTGACTGGCCAGCATGTGGCAGAAGTCGCTTGTCTGATACTAGAACATGGCAATAAAAGGAAAGACTATGGGAGTAAGAAAAGATAACATTTACACATTGCATCATAGTAATATCAGACCTTAGTTTGTTTCATAGTAATATCAGGCCTCAGTTTTCGAAATGAAACTTAAAAACATTGACCTAAAACATTTAAAAAAATTTTTCTTAAAACTCATCCAGGAAAGTGACCTGGTTATTAAAAGACTATATTTTAAATATGTATACAGTCATCTCTTAGTATCTGCAGGAGATTCTCTCCAGGACCCCCATGGATACCAACATTCAAGCATGCTTAAGTCCTTTAGTTGACCGTTCATATCCATGGGTTCTGCGTCTGTGGATTCAACTAACACCCAACCCATGGTTAGTTATTTTTGACCCACGGTTGGTTGAATCTGCAGATGGGGCACCCATGAGTACTAAGAAGGGCCAGCTGTACTTATCTATGTGTAATGTAAGTGTAAAATTAGAAGTAAAGGTGTGGTGGGTCTGGTCTCCACTTGGATTCCAGAAGGTGAAATCTAGTCTGTTCCATCACACTTTGCCCATCAGTTATTGGTAATTTTCAAAGAATAAGTATTTGTCTTCTATCATTAGTCTATATCCTGGTGGAAAGTTTATAACAAAAAGTAATGTCTTTCTTAAGTCATGAAATGAGCTTAGTGTGATTATTTAATTAAAATCTATTTAAGGACAAAAAAAAGAAACTAAAGGTTGATCCCTGGCCAGCATTGCTCAGTGGTTAGAGCATCAGCCCATGCACCAAAGGGCCCAGGGTTCAATTCCCAGTCAAGAGCATGTACCTGGGTTGCAGGTTCTATCCCAGGTCCCAGTTGGGCCCATGTGGGAGGCAACCAATCGACGTGTCTCTCTCACATTGATGTTTTTCTCCTCTCTCCCTCCCCCTCCACTGTCTGTAAAAGTCAAGGGGAAAAATATACTCTGTTGAGGATAAACAAAAACAAAAAAGTAAAGGTTAAAAGAAAGAAATGCTCTGCAATGAAGAATAAGAATAAGAATAAGAATAAGAATAAGAATAAGAATAAGAATAAGAATAAGAATAAGAATAAGAAGGAGGAGGAGGAGGAGGAGGAGGAGGAGGAGGAGGAGGAGGAGGAGGAGGAGAAGGAGGAGGAGGAGGAGGAGGAGGAGGAGGAGGAGGAGGAGGAGAAGGAGAAGAAGGAGAAGGAGAAGAAGAAGAAGAAGAAGAAGAAGAAGAAGAAGAAGAAGAAGAAGAAGAAGAAGAAGGCGGAGGAGGAGGAGGAGGAAAAGGAGGAGGAGAAGGAGAAGGAGAAGGAGAAGGAGAAGGAGAGAGAGAGAGAGAGAGAGAGAGAGAGAGAGAGAGACGAGAGAGAAGAAGAAGAAGAAGAAGATGATCT
>NW_005871060.1:5025737-5096920 GCF_000147115.1 Myotis lucifugus | reverse complement strand
TCTGCTGCTGATTTCCAGGCACTTCATACTTTCACCAATTGTCTCTACTCTTAGCGTTTCCTCTCTCCTTATATCTCCAATGCTAATCTCTCTCTTTGCGCGCCTTTTTCTGACCTGGTAAGAATCGTTAAAGAATCAAAACATTAGTATCCTCCTTCTTCCTATTGATCTGTCAGTTGAAGCCGTACTAGCCTAAGACGTAGACGAAGACGCTGCTGAAGCAGAAGCAGAAGAAGAAGAAGAAGGAGAAGAACTAGAAGAAGGAGGAGGAGGAGGAGGAGGAGGAGGAGGAGGAGGAGGAGGAGGAGGAGGGAGAGAAGGAGAAGGAGAAGGAGAAGGAGAAGGAGAAGAAGAAGAAGAAGAAGAAGAAGAAGAAGAAGAAGAAGAAGAAGAAGAAGAAAGAAAGAAATAGCTCTTCTCCTTCTATCTTCCTGAACAATTCAGTCCTAAAGCCACAGGTGAGGGGTGGGGTGTAGTAAGGCGAGCCTCCACACTGGTAGTGGGAAGTCCACAGTGGACCAGAACAGATGTCAGAGCCTGTGCAGGATGAGGAGGACATCCATATTGGGAAGGAATAGTCTGGCGTGGGGGGTCAAGGCTCACAGGATGAAGGGGCATCCACATGAGGGAGTGGCCCCGCCTGAGCAGGTTAAGAAAGACATTGGTAGAAGGAGATGGTCCAGCATGAGCTGACGGAGACTGACTGGAAAGAAAAAGCATTCCTGTGAAGCAGTGCTGACAAAGGCGGTGAGGGATTGGTTACAAATAAGTAAATATATCAAAGACGGGGATCCAGATTTCTCACTGTCTGAGAAGGGACTTACAAAGATAGGAAGGGAGAAAACTAAAATGAACCCTGTGGCATTGGTTTGGAAATGGAGATGTTGGAGAGAATTCATGGTTTTTCAGACAAACAGATATAGGTGATGATGGTGGTGGTGATGATGATGCTATATAGATAGACAAAAATAAATACAGATGTGTGTATGTGTGCATACATATATCTCTAGCTCTGTCCACTGAGAAGGTCTGCGAGCAGCAACACCCCAGGAATAATATGCACACCTAGCACTTTGATCTTGGCTTCAAAATGCCATTCTCCCCAGAACAAAACCAGGGCTCCCTTGAGAAATAATTGATTTTAGGGTTGGGGCAGGGAAAGTAAAAATTGAGTCTGAAACAACTTGTGCTTATAAGCAAGGACCTAAAATGATAGGGATGTGTCAAAAGGACATTGTAGCCAGCCAGAAAGTGTTCCCACAGACCAACTCTGGGACAAATTCATAATTAAAAAAAGTAATAATAATCATGGTAATAGGTTTTAATTCATTAAATGAAATAGAAAACCCTGAGTCTATACTATTACAAATAAATAAATGAATAAAAGTTTGATCAGCCATGGGATCCTTACATAGTTTCAAATTATCTCCCTCCAAATGACTCATTAATCGGCAAAGGAGAAGAGTAAGTTTACAATGGAAAAGCCCGGCAGACACCATGTATTATGGACGAATTGTGTCTTCTCAAGATTAGTACGTTGAAGTCCTAACACCCGGTGCCTCAGAATGTGACTGTACTAAGAGATAGGCCTTTAAAGAGGTGATTAGGACGCTGTAGGTAACCCCTGAGCTCAGGTCACCCGCCCCACCCGCCCCCACCCCCCATGAGATGAGCAAAGCCCGAGCCCCTGCCCATGAGGTTGCCATCCAGGTGAAGCTGTGGGGCTGGAGCTGTCAAGATGGGGGCAGTGGGCCGCTCCCTGCCCGCCAGCACCTGGAGCTCCGGGCCTTGCTCCGCCTGCTGGAGCACAGCTGCCTTCAGGAATTCCTCGCCAGAGACCCCTGCTTCCAGATTTCAGATAAGTATCTCCTGGCCATGGTGCTGGTCTACTTCCGGCGCGCCAACCTGAAGCTCAGCGAGTACACCTGCAGCAACCTGTTCTTGGCACTGTACCTTGCAAACGATATGGAGGAGGACCTGGAGGAAGCCAAATGTATGATTTTCCCGTGGGCCCTGGGCGAGGGCTGGCACAGTCAAGTGGCAGATTTCCTGCGTCAGAGGGACAAGCTGTGGGCGAGGATGGGCTTCCGGGCTTTAGTGAGCCGCCGGGGCTGTGAAAAGGTGATGGCCATGGAGCCATCCCAATGGGCCTGGACTCGGGAGCAGTGCCCCCACCACGGCGGGGCTCACAGGAGCTACTCAAAGGCCGGGATCACCCTCCCCGGGTGCCCCGGCTTCTCACCACCTCGCTGCTCCCTCTGTGGCTCGCCCCCTCTCCATAGTCACTACTCCCACCAAACCTGCCCCTTACCTGTCTTACCCAAGAGTCCTGCCCCAAACCCCCAGTGGTACGGCTCTCCTTCCCAGGCCTGTCTCTCCGGGGCCGAAGACCCCTGGGCTGGGGGCTTCCTCATGGTCCTGCCCTCCCAGCTACTTCTTGGAGCCAGGCACCTACACCCTTCACATCCTCTCGGAGCCGCTGCCAGTGCCCTAGGCGCAGACGGATGGAGGATGGACGGACGCTCGCAGGGTGAACAGCAGCTGGCCTGCCTGCCCTGTGGCCCACTGCCCTCCTGTCTTGTTGACTGCAGACTGTCAGTGCTGCCCAAGCCCCCTGCCCCTCCTCCCAACCTGCAACTTGCACCCACTCTGACCCTGCCCCCCTCTAATAAACTCATGTCCACTGTGAAAAAATAATAATAAATAATAAAAATAAAGAGGTGATTAAGGTAAAATGACATCATGTGGGTGGGCTCTAACCCAATGTGGCTGGTGTCCTCAGAAGAGGAGTTTGGAACACAGAAAACAGAGAGACCAGGCTATGAGGATGCAGAAGATGGCCATCTGTGAGCTGAAGAGAGAGGCCTCAGAAGAAACCAACTCTGCCAACACCTTTATTTTGGTCTCTAGCTTCCAGTGCTGTGAGAGAATAAAGTTCTGTAGTTTAAGCAACCCAGTCTGTGGTATATTATCATAGCAGCCCTAATATAGCAACTAATATATCACCTTAAGTACCCAAACTGAAGATCCTCAGTAATGAGAGAAATCAAAAGAATGTGCCACCTGATAGGATGCAATGAAAGGACCACAGTGTATCACTTCTTATTCCTGACCAAACTGCATAACCCAGATCTAATCATGGAAAAAACATCAGGGCCATCCAAATTAGAGGACATGCTCCTAAATAACTGGCCTGTTATTTTCAAAATTGTCAAGGTCATGAACATCAAGAAAGGACTGAGGAATGATCAAAAATTCACCCACTCATTTGGCAAATATTCTTCAAACTTACAGTGTAGTGGGGAGTGCATAAAACAAACAAGTATATAATGCTTGGAAGTAAGAGCTAATGGAAAAAAATCAAAAGGTAAGGGAATAGGGAGTGACAGGGACGGCTCTATTAGGTAGGATGGCCAGGGAAAGCTTCAAAAGAGGGGATATTTGAGCCAACAAATAAAACAGAAAGGGAGCCTCACAGATATCTAGATCTTTCTAAGCTTAAGTAACAAGTGTCAAGACCCTGCAGGAATATTCTTCTTGGTTTCAAAAAAGAACAAAATGGCCAGCGTGCTTGGGGTGGTTGTGGGAGGGAAGAATGACAGAAATTAGCCTGAAGGGGTGACCAGTGGCCAGATCTCAGCAAGGCCTTGGACATCGAGGTAAGGACTTTGGATTTCATTCTCAGCGTGATGGGATGCCACTGGAGAGTTTTGAAGGTGGAAGTGACATGATTCAGTTATGATTTAAAATAATCACATGAGCAGAAGCGGCAGAACAGTTGGAAGATTCCTATGGTAGCCCATGAGAGAGGATGGCTTGGGCTCAGGTAGTAATGGTGGAGAAAGAGTAAATGGCTCTGAAAAGAAGAACAGGAAAATTTCAGAAGCAAACAGTTCTGACAATAAAGAACCCTCTCCTGTTTGGGGTTTTTGTTGTTTTCTTTGGGGATGGTGGGTGCCCGTGCAGGTACAAGGAATTCATTCACCTGCATTTTCCCTAATTGACCAGAGAGCGCTTACTTGTCCTCCACAGCTCATTCAGATGTCCTCCTTTCCACACACACTTCCATGCACAGCTTTGGTCACTTGTCCAGACTCCCACAGCACTTTGATCCTGGGCCAAAAAAAAGGCCTTGCCACTTCCTCTTGTGGTTAGTGGTGTTTATCTCCACTTCCAGATTCTAAGCTACTACAGTGCAGATTCCTGTCTTGGGCAGCATAGAGCTTCAGAACTGAGAGAGCCTGAATCATCACACACATTTCATAAAATATGTGTTAAACATCTAAAGAAAAGCAGTCGAATAGATTCACCGTTGGTTAATCAAATGACTGCAGAGCCCGCTGGAGAGGACAAGGTGTTCCTCTGCCCCATCCTGAACACAATTCCGGCTTTTCAGAACCTGCCTTACAACCAACCAGCACTGAACACTTTTTCCAGTTAGGAAATTTGGAACTCTTTCACTTGGACCTGATTTAGCAACAACCAGATGTCAGGGCTGCTTCTGTCAAAAGGTGGTTGCTATAATAAACAGGCCTAACCAAGGTCAAGCGCTCCTTCAACTCAGCAATAAGCATTGTCAGGTCTGCATTCCATGGAGCTTAGACTCTACCTTCTCCCAGTCACAGGCTTGATTCCATTGATGTAAGGGGGGTATGCTTTTTTGTAAACTCTTCCTAAAGAAGGCTTAGGTATTTACTATCCCAAGCTTTATAAAAATAAAAATAAAATTAACGGCCATTCTGAATCCCTTGTGATGATTCTGTCCAAACATGTTTCCTGACTTTCCCCCCATTTGCTCAAAGGGCTTCCATAAGCCCAGCTACTTTGTCATTGCTGTGTCCTCGGACTCAGAGTAGTAATGGGCATGTAGCAGTCACCAAATGTATATATTTGCTTTATAAAGCTAGAAAAACAGTAATATAAAAACGTATCCAACTCTAACCTGTGACTCCCAATTGGTTTTTATAATTGGCAAGGATATGTATTAGTTATATTAAAGGACACAATTTTCAAAGCTTCTAAAAAATTTTAAATTCCCTTTTTAAAAAAATATGTATCATATTTCACCTTGAGAAGAGACTAACTCTTTGGTTCCACTCTTCCAGGCACCTCACTCCCTAATTATAGCTTAAAACTCAAAGGGATCTGAAATACTTTAGTTCACCAAGATAGAGCATACATATTCTATTTTCAAAGCTATCCTGGGCATCTTACCCACAAATAGACCAAGAGGCTATCAAGTAGTCAGAATTGCTATATTCTTTCTAAAGCTGCAAGAGGTACCCAATCATCACAGGGATTTTTGACCCCCGGGAGCACCATCAAAAGCCTTAATGGGACCTCAGCCCAGGCTGATACATGGGCAGTCGGAAGACTTGCTACTCGCCTACAATGCGAATACCATTGAACTTGCAGCTGCTTTCAGCTGCCCTCATTCTGTTAGGTTATTGCATTCTCCACCAATACTAAGTATTTCATAGCTTTCCCTGCGTCAGTTGTTATCTTCCTGTATCACCCTTTTTATAAAAAATCTTCAGCAGCACTCTAGCTGGCTTGGCTCAGTGGATAGAGCATCAACCTGCGGACTGATGGGTCCCAGGTTCAATTCCAGCCAAGGGCACATGCCTGGGTTGTGGGCTCCATCCCCAGTAGGGGGCATGCAGGAGGCAGCCGATCAATGATTCTCTCTCATCATTGATGTTTCTATCTCTCTCTCCTTCTCCCTTCCTCTATGAAATCAATAAAGAAATATATTTTAAAAAATCTTCAGCAGGGTATTTAGTTTGCATATTAAGTTACTAGTGGCCCACCGCATGGATTCGTGCACATTGAAAGGAAATTAATTAGAAGAAATATTTTAATATCGCTATTCATTCTTTCTCTATAATAGAAGTGTTAACCAAATTCATGATCAATGACAGATGGAAACACACGCATATGATTGGTGCCAGCGAGAGCTTTATATGTGTCATGCATGTGCGAGTCAACTTAGCCTTTTATAGATATAGAATAAACTTGCTTAATTAGACCTGCTTTCTGATTTAGCTAAACATTTTCCTGGCCAGTGAAGCACCCCAACTTCTCTTTCAGGTAATTGTCAGCAACACAGCAGTAAATATCAACATGAAGCAGATTATTATTATAGATCACACAGGAAGAACAAAGGGTAAAATATTTAATTGCAGCAGTGTTTGACTATATTCTGCTCAGTGAGAAAACCTAAAGTCATTTTCAAGGTCCACCATTTCTTCTTTTCAGTTGGGTCAAGTTTCTAAGCTTTCTAAATCTCCATTTTCTGGCTAATGAAAAGAAAATAGGATTCCACCAAGTCTCCTATCTACCTACTCCAGGGCTTCTGTGAGGATCAAATGAGATGAGGCATGGAAAAATGCTTCACATTTGGTTAAAGTGTGAAATGTTTGCACCTGGCTATAAAGCAAGTCGTGTTTCTGGGCTGAAGAAACTGCAAGGAGGCTAGTCATTGCTAGGGAGAGGAAGCCAGGCGTTGCTAGTGATGTCATTACCTGGCGCCCACAGCAACTGGTTCTGGGCGGGGCTGGGCTATGGGCTGCATTTTGCACCAGAGGATCTTAGCAGCGTTGGCTACAATTTGGTGGGCTGTCGCTCAGGGGTGGTGGAAGGGCCTGTGTCCCACTTGGGGGAAGCCGAGTGTTGCTTTGTGGGTGCCAGATCCATGGTGCCATTTCTCTGTGCGTGTCACAGCAGCTCCTGCATTGAGTGTCTGCCCCCTGGTGGTCAGTGCACATCATGGTGACCAGTTGGACACTTAGCATATTAGCCTTTTATATAGAGAGATAGATGATTCTAAAGGAGTTTTTGCTCTTTACATTAAAATGGCTCAGAGAACAGGTGTGTGTTTTTTTAAGTTAGAGTTGTTGCTTTCTAGAATTTTTATTTCTACCAACATGTACTCACCCTCTTTCTATATAATAATAATAATAATAATAATAAGATTGGAATGCTTCCATTTACTAGCAAGACTGTTATGACTAATCAGACCAAAGACCAAAGGAGGCTAGGTTACCCTGGATAGATCAGCAGGGCAGCGAGGCCAGCTGTGGGGCCTTCACCTTGAGGGCACTGGCTGAACCACACTTGAGCAGCAGTTTCCAGAACCTCAAAGGACAACAGATAAAGTTGAAGGCTGGACCAAGGTGGGAAGTCTAACTAGAGACTTCCATTGAAGGTAGGATCTCAAAGGGCAACATCCATTTAGAAGAAAGTAAAAATCATTCATCTCCAACTGCCAGATACCAGCCAGGTAAATTGTCTGTGTCAAACCTTAAAACCCTAGTGCTAAGTGAAAAGGGGGGAAAAACAACAAAAAACACTTTCCCCTAAGGATTTAAACCCACTAGGCAATAAGAAGGAACAAACTACTTATAAACACAATGTAGATGAATTTCAAAAACATTATGCAGAGAATTCAAAACCACAAGATGGCCTTCACTGGGCTTTACAAGCTAAAGTCTCACTATTTGCATGCCTCAGTAAACCTCAAGCCAATAATGCAGTTTAAAGTCGTCCCAGGTTGATAGGGCCCGTGACCAGAGGTAAGCAAACTATTTCAGGTGAAAGGTCAGAGTAAATAATTTAGACTTTGAGGGCATCCAGTCACTGTTACATCTACTCAGCTCCACTGCGGTGGTGCAAAACCAAACAGACCATGTGCTAACAAAGGCACGTGGCTGTCTTCCAACATAGTTTTGTTTACAAAAACAGGCAGAGGGCAGGAATCAGCAATCTGTGATTGGACCGAATGAAAATAAAATTCTTTGGATGACAGATCATTATGAAAATTCTCTAAACACACAAAGAAATAAAACTCCATCAATGAGAAGCCACAGGGGGGAAAAAGACCCTGAAAAGGTGTAAGATTTTGGAATAGGTGGAGAAAATACCAAATCAATAAGCATAAGATGTTTTAAAACTTATTTAAGAGTAAGCACATTTGAAAAAGAACCAGATATAACTCATGTAAATGAGCAATATAAAATTGAAATTAAAAACTCAATAAAGAGATGTAACAGCAGATTAGATAGAACTAAAGAGAGAATTAGTGAAATGGTAAGACTGAAGTTTATCTAGAAAGAAGTCTAGAGGATCAAAGAAATGAAGGCGGGAGGCTGGGCAGGGGGCAGTGGAGGGATTGAGCAACAAAGAAAAAGCTCATGGGCACAGACCACAGTGTGGTGATTGCCAGGGGGGGAGAGGTTTGGGAAAATGGAGAGGGGTATAGGGGGGATAAATGGTGATGGATGGAGACTCGCTTGGGGTGGTGAACACACAATACAGTGTACAGATGATGTGTTGTAGAATTGTGCACCTGAAACCTGTATAATTGTTAACCAGTGTCACCCCAATCAATTCGATAAAAAGGGGGAAGAAAGATATCAACAGAATGACCAAAGTACAACATGTGCACTGAAGGTATAAGGCGAATCACCAAGTTGGATATGCTTTGGCAAGTCTGCTTATTCGGGAAAACTTTCCTCAGACTGTTCTTTGCACCAGACTGTGATCCAGGACTATTTCCCTGTGCTCTGAGTATATTTACTATTTCATACATGGCTGCTCATCTGATCTCAGAATGTGCCAGGACATTTCATAAGCCCTGGGAATTCCTAAAACCAGTATCTGTAAACAGCACCAGGACAAAGAATCGAGATTTTAAAAAGGCCATCTCATGGTTCAATAAACGAATCTGTGCAAAGGGTTAGAGAAAGGTCTTACCTAATGGGATTTTTCTACCCAATCCTGCCTACTCTTAATATCCCATTACAGTTACAGAAGACTCAGGAATACTAAACTCTGGAACAATATTTCTAAAGTGGGTATAAATAATATAAGGAAAGGCAAATGCAAAACAAAAAGGAGTTCCGAGCATAAGCTAAATCTAAACAGTATTTATTTACTAAAAACATGTTTTCAGTAACATAGCAATTCCTCAAACAACTTGAAAACTAGCTATGTAAGCAAAGACCTACAAAAGTTCTGATTGAGCCCAGCTGGCTGACTCAGTGATTGAGCATCAACCTATGAACCAGGAGGTCACAGTTCGATTCCCGGTCAGGGCACATGCCCGGGTTGCCGGCTTGATTTCCAATGTGGGGTGTGCAGGAGGCAGCTGCTCAATGATTATCTCTCATCATTGATGTTTCTGTCTCTCTCTCCCTTTCCCTTCTTCTCTGAAATTAATAAAAATATATATGAAAAGAAAAAAAGTTCTGACTGAGATAGCATGAGATTTTCCAGTGAATACACAATAGCATTATTGCTTTCACGGTGCTCTTGGAACGATATGTTTTATCAGTGTCCAAACAAGACAGACTTGCCACAGCATATTCAACTTGGGGCTTTGCCATTATCCACTGAAGCTCTCTTGGAGAAAATAACAAAAACAGCACTCTTCTTTCTGAGAAAAAATAAATAAGACAATGAGTTACCATGGATTTGCTGATGTTCAGTCAAGATCACACCGGGTACAGTTTGGGGGGCAAAACTTAAAGCAAGAAGGAAAAGATGAGGGTTGGGGGGGATGAGAATAGCAGAGTAACTAACCAGGAAGGTAGCCTGTTTGCAAATTTTCCTTTGGGATCAAATCCATGTATCTAGATAAGACTCTATACCGATAACACTGTGCCAGGCCAGCCTATAGTCAATTAAGAGATAGTTGCCTGAGTTCACCAGCGAAATAACTGAAGTCTGTGACTCTGCTCAAGACGGAGTTCACAGGGTCAGAGTCCAGATAACCAGGCCAGACAAAAAGAAGAAAACAGCCTAAAACCAGCAGCTCATGCTCTCATTTCCCAGATGTTCCAGTCCAATGAAATCTAACTATGTCATTGAAATGAAAAACAATCACTGGTTGTAAGAAAAAAAAATCTAACTTACTCAAAACCAAAAGATGATAGAGGTGAGGGGAAAATAATACAAAACACACTTAGAAATATAGAATTTATTTATATTCACCATAAGGTAGTTTCACATTCTGTACATGGTGACCAGGAGAGATATAATACTCTCCAAGTTTAAGATGGCATTATATTGCTATCAAACATTGCTTATGCTGTGCGTCAAAAAACACTTATTTTCCCCTTTACAAAATTTAAGGCTCAGTTTCCAAAAGATCATTTTACCACTTATTTTTCTGTTTAAGAAACTGGAAAAATTCTGAAACAAACTATAAAGCGGTGGAGGGTGAGGGGCAGTGCCACACACATCACTCATTCATACTCCTGCCGAAGACACTAAATGTGATTTTTGTTGTTATTGTAAAAGGCTCCTCCTATTTGAAATATGTTCGGTTATAGTAGATGGGAGAGGTGCTAGGTGCATATCTTTAGCATACAAACCAGGAAAACTAAAAACGTTATCACCAGTTTCTGGCTAAATGTATTTATTGGCAACGGGCCTACATGTAAACCCACTCACACAGTAACTTGGACTCACTTCTCTTTGGTAAAGCTCACCAAATGGTATTGCTCTCCAAACACACTGGTAAAAAATATTAACATTGTCATTCGGCTTTCAGGTCAGATGGCCACGGAGTTGTCCTTTCTCCTAAATACTGCCCTCCATTCTTCTTTTCAGGCTTGCAGGAGAACATAGCCATGATGCTAACCTCAGCCCACTGTTGAAGAGACTGAAGGAAGAGGTTAAAAAATGGCATGAGAAAGCTAATCAGGAAAAAAAGAGTTTGGGATACTTTTTGAGAATGATCATATCAATGACTGCAGACACAAAGAGTTCCAAAAATGTTTTTCAAGTACTTTTTCCTGTAGAAGTATTCATTCAATGACATAATCATCGTACAGAAGGCAGAATCTGTTTAAACTCAGTCAACTACCTTACAATCCAGGAGGCTAATGCTCCAACAACAACAACTAAAGGACACCAAAGGGTTCTGCCTCTGGCATAAAAAGGTAGAGACAATCATCCAGTAGAAAATATTTACAATAAAAAAACAAACAATAAAACAAAACAATGCCCCCCCAAATACACACACACACACACACACACACACACACACACACACACTCCATTCTAAGGGCTAGTCTGGGAAGCCCAGCTTTATCTCCAGGGTGGCAGTCAGTCCGATTCAGAGTTGAGAGATCCATTGCCAACAATCATCTTGCTGTAGTTCTTCTGCTGCTCTTCCTTAAAAGTGTTCTTCACCTTATCTCTCTTCAACCCACCATCCCTGGGAATAGAAAGGCAAACAAATAAAAGATACTCCTACCAATGATGTAAAAGGGTTACCTATTAATACTTGCTGCATGGTTTGCCATGACGCTCATGCAGCTGGTCAGCAATGGGACAAAGAACACAATTTTGGAAGCAGAATGACCCAGATTCTAGTCTCTGCTTTACCACTGACCAGAGATGTGTTCCTATGAGGGAGGAACAATCGCTCTGAGGCATGGTTAAAATAAAGAACAATATATCCACTCAGTTTCTTCTTTAGGGCTGGTGAATTCAATATGTAGACTCTATATTAAAACTAGAATTGTTTACCTATCTTTTTCCCCAAGGAAATCAAAATATTGTTGTTGTTCTTATCTAATTGACCCCTGTCTTACTAGAAAACCATATAGACAATCTATAATAATAAAAGTGTAATATGCTAATTAGACCGGACGTCCTTCCAGACGACCTTTCAGACGAAGCCAGGCCTGTGAGGGAAGCCCTGGTCCCAGGTACCTGCCAGCGACCAGAGGAAAGCCCAGGTCCCAGGTATGGGAGGGAAGCCAGTGCCGGCAGTCAGGGGAAGGAAGGCCTACTCTTGCACGAATTTCGTGCATTGGGCCTCTAGTTTAAAATATACACATAAGAAATGGTGAGGGTACTGAATATGTACAAGTAAATTCCTTAAAGATAAATCATTACTCAAATCTAAGCCTATGTCTACCAAGTTGTATTTTCATTCACAGCACTATATTTCAAGCATGTATAATATAATCTTCTGTATTCCAAAACAGACTCAGAATAAAACAAAATAATAATAAGTTGCATTCAACTGGTAGGTAGTGCCTACATAAGCAGCATTCCTTAGCTCAGAGCCTGTGAATCTTTGAACTCTCTCCAGAGTGGTGAAAACACAGACCTGCCTGGGTTATGAGGACTCTGTACATGCCTTTCCTTCTTTGGAGAACACAAAGGAACAACAAACTGTAAGAGTTGGGAGGAGACTGGAGTATCAGGGGCCACTCTCCCTCCTAATCAAATGTTTTTCATTTCAACTCTTGGGAGGGCATCAACTGAGAACTTGCTTACTTTATACTGTGCCTGTTTAACTTTAACCCAGTTAAGCACAAATGCTTACCAAGTGCTCCCTGATAATGATGAATAAATCACAGGTTAGCCAGTGAACTTAACGCCATGAAGACAGAACCTGACCTACAAGCAGACGCCTGTCTGAGCCCAGGGCAATGCTCTAGCCTCTAGAGCAGCAGTTTTCAACCTGTGGGTCGCGACCCCTTTGGCGGTCGAACGACCCTTTCACAGGGGTCGCCTAAGACCATCCTGCATATCAGATGTTTACATTACGATTCATAACAGTAGCAACATTACAGTTATGAAGTAGCAACGAAAATAATTTTATGGTTGGGTCACAACATGAGGAACTGTATGTAAAGGGCCAGAAGGTTGAGAACCACTGCAGAGTCAAACCTAAGCCAGTACACTAGTAAGTCCTCAACTTAAAAATACACAGTGGGCCACAAACCCTCCAGGGATCAGTTGTAAAAATATTTCCATGGAAAAAAAGTTATAAAGCGTGTTTAGGTCCCCAAAATTGCCCACAAAAGCCTCTTTTATCCAAATGAACTGCCTCGAACAACCACATTTATGTGAACGCTGAATGGTAAGAACTGAGGAAGGGAGAGGGAGACCAAAAGAAAGGCCATTCCTTCTTTCCTGAGGTCCAGGCCAAAAATGGCAAAATATGAAGTGAGCAACGTTTGCCCTTAAGCATCCTGACATTATTTTTATGTAATTCTCCTTCCCAAGCATCCAGTACACCTCACACTGCCCTAAGCGCCCAGCTGTGACTTGCCACCCCTATAGACTTGGAAGTTGTGCCCAGTTCCCCTTTGCAATGACAGCAGATCTTGGTTCTTAAGGCAGGCAGCAGCCATATTTAAAAGCCAGTTTAAGATGATATAACTAAGTTTTCATTTAATCTAGGAGAAAACTGATCCAGATATGCTAATTGAGGCCTAATAAGTAGATGACAAATACATCTGGAAATGTAGTGAGTCTATTTTCTTTTCAAAGAAGAGGCTATGTAATTAAAATAACCTTTTATTATAAAATTGCATATAGCCTGATAAAAGGAAATTGAAAAATTCTGAGAATCATTTCCAACAGATTTCATTTAAGCCAATGTGATGGGAGTCTGTCCTGTGGCTGACAACCCTTGGCTGTTTTTGTCTCTCACAGCTTTCTTTCTTTCTTTCCTTACTGAGGCTACTGAGTTAAAGCTCTAAGTTTTTCATAATGGCTTCAGGACAGGAGGAGGGCTGGGATGTCAGGTAAGAGGAAAGGAGAAAAGTTCAGAAAACAATGAACAAGGAAGCCAGTTAGTTATACAATGAACATGAACCCCTAGGGCATTTGTAAATTAAGTCATTGTAAACTAGGGCATTGGGAAGCCTGTCCCTTCATGATGTTTCACTTATTCCAGCTTAGATAGCATAATACAAATGTTAGTTTTAACCCATCTTAGCCCTAGGGCCAGTCAGTTGCCTTGAATCAAGAAATCAAACTCTGGCCCAGCTGGTGAGGCTCAGTGGGTAGAGCATCAGCCTGCAGACTGAAAGGTCCCAGGTTTGATTCCGGCCAAGGGCATGTACCTTGGTTGTGGGCACATCCCCAGTAGGAGGTGTGCAGGAGGCAGCTGATCAATGTTCCTTTCTCATCGATGTTTCTAACTCTCTATCTCTCTCCCTTCCTCTCTGTGAAAAATCAATAAAATATATTAAAAAAAAAAAAGAAAAGAAATCAAACTCTGGCCCAGCTGGCGAGGCTCAGTGGTTGAGCGTCCACCCATGAACCAGGAGGTCACGGTTTGATTCCCAGCTGGGACACATGCCTGGATTTCAGGCTCCAACCCCAGTGGGGGCATGCAGGACGCAGCTGATTAATGTGTGTCTCTTATCACTGATGCTTCCATCTCTCTTTCCCTCTCCCTAAAATCAATAAAAACATTAAAAAACAAACAAACAAAAAACCTCATACTCTGGGGTGGTCAGCCAGGCATTTAATCAGAAACCACCATAAGGCTTCAGCTATCTTGATCTCCCATCAACCTCCCAAGCTTTGTCAATCAGCATAATGAATTTTCACTGTAAAAATTAGTGGCTTGTTAATTAGCATAATTAGTGGCATGTCCAACTTCTAGCCTGTGCTCTAAGGACATGGATGTGTCATGTCCTTCTTGCTTTACTTCCTCCCTGCTAGCCATCTGCTGAACACACTGAGCAGAGCTGGGCAGCCATAAAGTACAAGTGCATTGAGGATGGTAGAGTAACACAGCATGAGCTGGAAGGAAAGGGAGAAACTTCTATCTTATTTAAGCCACTGTTATGTTGTATGAACCCCTGTCACTGTCAGCTAACCCTCCAGCTGACTAGCATAATAACATTAATAAAGTGTTTTTAATTTTTAAAAAGTGGTAGTACTTCTGAAAAATTTCTTACCAGGGAAGCTCAGTCAATCCTCCTTGTCTAGCAATAGCAGACTTAACCCTGTTAGCAAACTGGACTGCATCTTCTCCTTCCTGGGGGGAAAAAAATTACAAGTATATCCTGGGTACACAATTTTCAAATCATGCCTTAAAATGTCTCAAAATAATTTAGATTTATTTTAAAATATAAGACTCACATTTTAGCTCAAATATGTTTGAGTCTCAATCATAGCAAGTATCATTCATTTTATTAAGAAAATGCAGTGCTGTGTTGTTTCATTTTTTTTAACCAGGGGTACATATTTATTATGCTCTCTATTAGTCTTATCCAAGATACAACTTTCCATAATACCTGTAGGCCCAATAAACTAACAGCAATTATAAAAATTATTATGGAAAAAAGAGTCTCTGAATATAAAATGGCCTAATTTGAAGAGAACTACATTTTTTTTAAAGAAAGACTTTTGCAATTTATTTATATACATATATTTCATCGATTTTTAGAGAAAGACGAAGGGAGAGGGACGGGGGTGGAGAGAAAGAGAAAGAAAAACATTGATCTGCTGCCTCCTGCACACCCACTACTGGGGATTAAGCCAGCAATGTGGGCATGTGCCCTGAATGGAATCTAGCCGGCAACCTTTTGGTGCACAGATGATGCCCAACCAATTGAGCCACACCCGCCAGGGCCAAAAGAACTACATTTTTTAAAAAATGACTCATTTTCCTGAGAAAGCAGAAAGGCAGTCCAGGTCTAGCTGATGTGAGGAAGGGAGACATCCACGTTTTCAGGTAAAGGTTTTCTCATTTTTATCTGATTAAAGCCCCAAAGTCCAGCTATTGTTCTCTATGGCCTACCTCTCTCGTCATGGGAGGCATGTACCACACATCACAGACAATGGCCCAGCTGGTCATCATTCGAAGCAGGTAGCTCACCATGTTGTATTTACTACTGTTCCAAAAGGCATCACCAAACTGAGGGTTATACTGAGAAAAGAAAACATGTCACGGTTATGAATTAAGTGCTGGCTTCTCTTATCCAAGTCAATGCTTTCAAGGTGGCAGGCCCAACCTCTCTATGAGATTCAAAAAAAGAGAGAATTTTCTTTGCTTGACAGAAATGATCAAGGAAGCAAACCAGCCCAGCCAACTCCTCTGACCACAGCCCAGAGCACTGCAACGAGAGGCTGATTGACTCTTTTTCTATTTTATTTTTAAAAGTTTATTTGAGCCAGACTGATGACATACTAGTAATGCCGGGTACATGACCCGTAAATGTCTGTCGCCCCACTTAACTGGAAGGTGGGTGAAAATAGGGACAATATCTGTTCTGCTCATCACTGACTATGTGCTCAGCATTCAGGCTTTGGCCTGGCTTGAAGTCCCCTGGTACATATCCTATCCATATCCATAGGGAGAGAATGATCAAGCAAATGGGCAAAATGTAAACAGCTGGTGAATCTGAGTAACGTATATACAACTGCTCCTTATTCTCACAAATTTTTAATTATCAAGTAACGAAGGGCCCTTTTCTGAAGGGAGGAGGGAATCTGTTTTACCTTAATTGCAACTGGATATATGGTTCCTCCAATTTCAAAGCTTCCCTTTTTAAACATCATGACTGAAGTATTATTGATGCAAGTTCCTGCAAGAACATGGCGGGGGGGGGGGGGGGTGAAGAGGAGTTAAGAGGAATTACTCTGATATAAAATAATTTAAATTACTCAAATCATATCAAAATTACAGACATTTTACTACCATTTCACAAATTGATTCCTGCTTAAGTAGTAATTTGATAGTTCCAAGCAGGTCTAATGAGAAACTTTTACTTTATTATTGAATACTTTAGAGATACAACTTCTTCACAACAGGTAATAATTTCAACACATTTGAAATAAGGACCTTGGAAAAGTTATGGACAATACTTTTCTAAGTTCATTACCCAGAAATAACTTTTAAGATTAAAAAGGTAAGACTTCCATGCCCATAGGACAGCAGATGTAGGCTAAAAATGCCAATTCCAGAACAATCCAAATCCTCATACACTTTTGGTGCTGGTTATCAACTATAACTTGGTAGGCAGTCTTTCTCTTACCTTCAGGAAAGATTAATATGGGTAATTTCTTCTTATCAGCAATGTGTTCTCGTAGTCTGTGAAGAAAAATAAAGGATCAAAATTCTATCTTTAAACAGAGAGAGATGGAAATCCTCTTTGGTATTCTCTACACTCTACTATCACAAATATATGGAAAAGCAATAAGGAGAAAAGAAACAAGATATAAGTCAAGAAAATAAACTCAGGTGGGTCCCTTTCTAAAAAAGTGTAAGGATAGCTGCACTAGTTCAATTTCTCTCATCTCAAAGTGAGTGATCGGCAGTGTCGTCTGCCCACTCTTTAAAAACAAATGTTAGGCAGTCAGATGACAGGAGCTCTGGAGTCCCTGTCATGAGCTTTGTGCCCTTTCTTCTGTATCTTTATTACTCCATCTGAAAAATGGGGATATTGATTGCTGGACCTGTCTGCCTATGGCCATTAAGTATAGAACATTCCTTAAATGGGTCAGGCTGAACTTTCCTAGGAAATACGCACCATAATAAAGTCTGTATTCTTCCAGGCTTAGGTTCTGTCCTCCCTGCAGCCAGCCCTGAATTCCAACTGCTCATCAGCAGCTAGTAAGGCTGAGACAGGGAGATTACAGCCCCCAGAGTGGCCCACTGCTAAATAATCTCCCACTGCTATCCCCATCTAGGGGGTAAATATACTTTTCATTTTATCCTTAAGAGCATGGCTCACCTTCATGCTTATAGAAACAATGACCAGAGTACCGTGCCTTCAGTTAAAGGCCTCAGGCAAAAAAGGGTTTCCTAAAAAAGGTTTCTGGTAGCTCATCTCTATCCCAAGTCCCAGAGGGACTTATCCTGTTTCATAGAGATTGGCTCTGCCTGTCTCCAGGTAGATTTAAGTGGTAATAGTCTTTCAGCAAACATCAACCTATTAATTGATTGCTATAATCTATTAATTCACCAAACAGTTACAAATTATTTAACTTTCTAGGTAGTAATTTTAACTTTGAAAATTTAGTAACTGGACTATACCTAAATCACCACAACATAAACTGATGGGCTTTCTAATCTCATCATATGCTCCACTATTCCTGCAGAATTGAAACTTTTAAAAATCTAGCTAAGACAGGTGATGTAACCAGAAAAAGCCTACCACAAATAGAGCTCCATGTTTTAGCTTTAATCTTAGCACTGTTCTGCCCTCTTGGGCAGGAAGGCCAAGATTTATCACATTTTATGCTACACCAATGGGTAGTGAGTCACTACCTTACCTCTTAGTAACCAGGTGTCGATCCTTCATTTCTGAGCGTTCAAACCAGACATGTGGGCAAGCCTTAACCATAGCTCTCTGAATAATTCCCATCAATCCACCATGAACCTGGCCAACCTAGAAATACCATCAGAAAGAGAAAAATGTAAATGTAAAGGCACAGCGGTTCAAAAAAAGTGTGTGTGTGTGTGTGTGTGTGTGTGTGTGTGTGTAAGTAGGAGTAAATTCCTATTCCCCAGTAGAAAAGATCAATCTACTTCTACTGACTAAAGTTATTAGCCTATACAAAGGACATGAATGGCCAAATATAAGCAAAAGGTGTTCTTTAGTAGCACCTTTGAATTTTAAGCTATGTTGATATAATAGCTATACTATAGGTTTAAAAAGTAGAGTAGTCAAGAGAAATTCAAATTAAAACTACACTGAAATACCATCCCTCACCTATCAGATTGAAAAAGAACCAAAGCTTAACAATGAACTCTAAACCAAGGCTATGGGAAACGGGCACTCGTACATTTCTTGGAATGGGGGAGATTATAACCCCCATGGAAGGAAATTTTGCAATACCTTATCACAACTGCATATATATTTATCCTTCAACTCAATAATTCTACTTCTAGAAACTTATCCTGAAGATAGACCATTTCACTCCAACAAAATGAAAATACATGTGAACAAGGTTGAAGTGGCTTCCTTCAAATGACTCCCTAGAAAAGTACACCCAATGGAGTACTACTATGCATCTGTGAAAAGAGCAAGGTTGAACTTTATGACTGATTAATGACTTCCAGGAGACATTATTAAATGGGGAAAAAGCAACCTGCAAAGAGCAAATATAGTATAATGCTTTTTGTATGAGACAGGAGGGGAAATATACATATATATTTGTTTACCTCTACAAAAAAAAAGAATAACCAAAAACAATGAAATTGGAATCTTACAAGGGTAGAAAGGAATGGAGTAGAATGGAAGGAATGGGATAATATGCCTTTAAACAAAAAATGTTTTGACATTTGGAAACATATTAATGTCCTACATATTCAAAAATTAAATCAACAAGGATGGGACTGGCAAACTGAAAGCAAATGAACCCAGCTGTATTTCAAATGAGTAAAAGAACAACACTGAAGCAAGGTGGAGGGGAAGGGGGCACGGGAATCCAAGAAATTTATAAAGACAGTATTTGAGCACACACCCTAATCTTGGATGGGGTACTGAGACCTGCAAAATACCCTGAATTATTCTTATATTTGTTTCTCGTAGTAAAACAGGTGAAGCAATTCTGAAACAATTTTGGATGTATTATAGAATTGAGAAAATGAGTTGATATTGTTGGGAAACAGGACATTCACTGCGAAAAAAGAAAGATAAAATATGGATTGGGGAAAGTAAGAAACCCTATAAATTGGATAAATTTGTATAGACTCATATATCTAATATTATATCAGTATTAGGAATAACATTAGGAATTTTAAATATAAATATATTAAAATATAAGTAGTTTACATGCATTTTTATAAAGAAAGCCAATATACGAGAATGCAAATAATAAAGCAAATGGGCCAAAAATTACCAATAGGTAAATGTGGATAAAGGGCACATGGATGTTGTAACATTTTTATTATTTCAACTTCTATGTAAGTTGTAAAATACTACTAAATTTTTTTTTAAAAAGTAGAGATCTTTGCTTAGGAGGGAAAAAACTTTGAATAGCCACTGAAATGGGATCTTGAACATTCTTCAAATATATAGTCTATGTTTAGCCAAAAGAAACCAAATATGACCTGTGGAGGGTAGCAATAGTTTCCTCCCTCCATTTCTGCCCCCTGCCTCTGATTGAAATCCAAATGGCTTTAGGTTTCTATCACTCAACACATTAGAAAGTTCATAAGTACTATGCTTTCATAACCTTGACTAATATTGTAAATGCAACTATACATGATCAAAAAGCACAGAAAATGCCAACAAAATTCTGAGACCTTCAGTCACAAATGAGCTATGCTCAACTCTTGTTGACAAGGACACTAAATGAATATGGTCTCAGAAACACAAGACGATGATTAGGTAAGTTGGTTAAAATGCCTGAACCTCTGTTTTCTTATCTATAACAAAATCTCAACTCTAACTTCACTGACTTACAGGGAAGGTCAAATATAATGGATGTGAAAGTGCCTATCCACATAAATGCAAGGAATTATTATAGACTCCCAGGACTATGCTGGGGGAGGGGGTCTATCAAGGGTTGTGAACTTGAGGCTCCTTGGAAGGGCTTTCTGGAGATCCATAGACACATTGAAATTAGACACAGAATTATGTTTGTATGATGCACAAGTATGTTGTTGTGATTTGTTTATTTTCCTTAAAAAAATTACATAACTATTAACTGATTCCTAACCTAAAAAAGGTTAAGAAGTACCAATTACCAAAAGTGTTTGCAGAAAGTTAGTTAATGCTCCCTTAGATTCAGAGAGAACCCAATGACTTATTAGTACAGTAATTTAGCAATGTGTTAAAATGTGTTACATATCTGAATTCCTATTTTAGGCAGATTAAATACCTAGCAATAAGTTAGGAGTTTTCACAAAGGCCTTCAAAACCCCCTCAGTGATTGCATAACCTGTGTACAGTCAAATACCACAATGTGCCAGAACTCCCACTCTCCTACCTACAGCAGACAATGAATAGTGGCTTCCTTCAACTGCCTCCCCAGAAAAGTACATCAACCATGACTGTCAGTCACTGGAGCTGAGAAGTGAGGGGGAAAAAAATCCATCTGCTCTTCCTGAAGCCCAAGCACCACCACTAAGGGATATGAAAAGAGGATCCCCCAACACTGTGGGTTATGGGGTTTGGGTAGGGTTTTCTTTTTTATTTTAGGGCTATAGACAAGAACTGAAAAAGACAATGTGGTATAAATATTTGCCTTTCTTGTTTAATCTTTATTAAAGGGATAGTTTGTTTGTTTTTTTGTTTTTTTGTTTTAAATTGCTTATGACTCCCTGAAGGAAGGCAGAACTAACTTGGCTGGTAAGGGATTTTCACAGATCTAAAGAGGAAGACATTAATCTCTGAAAGTGTTATTAAACATCACAGGGATTTTAGAAGCAAGATGGAATCAACTTGAGAAAGTCCTATCAAACTCAAGTGTGTCTGCATTTTAGTAAGTTAAATTTTTATTACCTTAAATATAATGTTTTTTTCTTTCTTTTTCTTACACTATATGTGCATGTAAATATATTACATAACATATAGCTACAGTAGTATAACCCAGTCACTTTGTAATATAAAACTTTATGATTTGTGCCCAAATAAATTTAAAATTTGAGCAAGCCACAAAACATGGAACTACTTGAAATATCAATAAGCTGCTCTTACCATAGCATAGCATCCATCCGTTGTTAAGATCAAAACATCTATTGGGGAGGTATGGTTGGCAACACAAATGCCTCCCTTCTGGGGTTTGTACTGCCTGCAATCACAAACAATGGTAAATACTAAACATTGAGAAATGGCGACTATTTAGCAGAACAGCATGTAGGGATTCATCCTATTTTGTTTTAAAAAGTTCAGTAAAAAAATAAAGTTCGTAGTATATGGGCCCACCTTAAAAAGGTTGTCTCTGGGGGTCTATCTGATTTAAACAGTGGTGAATCAGATTGGGGTAAGAGTATAGGAAAAGGAACCCCTGACTTTCCCTTTATATATTTTTATGTCTTTTTTGTAATGACCAGATTTTCTTTTTATGATGAAAATATAATTTTAAAATATTAGACTGAATTATAAAGATTCTATAATTTTAATAAATTTTGTGATAAGTTTCATTCATTTGACCATAAGCATTTTCCTGTTATTTTCATCTTCATAGCATCACTTTTAGAGCCTTCACGGTGATCCACAGAGTAAAATTCCTACTGGTTCCTTTCTCCCTTCTATCCCCCTAAAACAGAAGTTGGCAAACTTTTCCTGTCACAGGGCAGAGAGTAAATACTTTAAGCTTTGCAAGCCAGCCAATCTGTCAAAACTATAGGACTCTGCTGTTTTGGCACAAGGCAACCACAGAAAATCTGTAAATGAATGAGCATGGCTGTGTTCCACTAAAACTTTATTTACAGAAAACAGATGGTGGGACACATTTGGCCGACGGGCCCATAGTTTAGTTTGCTGACCTCTGTCTTAGAGTTCAACCAGTACTGGACACTAATGAAGCAAAGCAATTTTCTTTGGTTCTACGCTGAGAAGAAAGGGAACCAAATGCACAACTTTAGCATGTTTTCCTTAAAATGAGAGGCAATTCTATAAAAAGTTATGAATTCCTCTCTATATAATTAAAGCACCTTTCCTGTGGAAGGTATCTCCTCTGCTCACATTTCTTCCGAAGCATTTTCTTCTACTCCTCACCCCAAAACTCACAGCCCAATTACAAAATCATATAATTTTAGAAATTGAAGGGGCCTTTTATGTTGGTGTCACATGGGAAAGCCAAATAATAAACTGTTTCCCTTCCACAAATGAAATAGAAGGACCCAGTCACTGAAAAATTAGAGGCTTGTCCCAGAAATTTTAAAACAATGATGTTAAATGTAAGAAAAAATAAAGTTGAGTTAATAGAAAAGTTAGAAATCAAAACTCTTCTCATTTAGCTTATAACTTCACTTAGCTACCATTACCCTCTACAACTAAGGGTAAGGGAAGCAGAATGTCGGGGTCCATATTAAGGCTCAGTTATGGAATTTTAGGAGGGGCAGGAATGAGACCAGAGACTAGGCCTCCAGATTCCAAGTCTGGTCCTCCTTCAACCACACTAAAGGCCTGTCACCTTCACCACTGTTTAAGTCAGACGGATCTCATTCAAAATCTGACTGCCACTTACTATGCAATCCCAGACAACCAATCCCAGAGCCTCCGTTTCTTCCCCTGTCAAACAGGAAAACAGCGCCTCTCAGAGGAAGACCTCGAGAAGCACAGGCCTGCCCTGCACACCACAAATGCCCAATGACCAAGTGTCATTACATGTTTATTGGTATGTTCCTTCTGCAAATGGATTGCTTTTTTAAAGAGGTTTTGTGTGTGGTTATGTCTCTGACACTCTAAGAGGTAGGGATGAACACACAGGAAGTCCTCTCATTTCACCTGTCCACACGCACTGACCTGACCTAGAGAAAGCCAGGCCCGAAGCCAGCAGACACTCACCTGTTGTGATAATGAATGGTCCCAGAGAGGGCGCGCACACAGATCCGGCAGCAGGTCAGGTGGACCAGCTCACTTAGCCAGTTTTTTAAGCTGAAGGAAAGAAAAAACATTTTATTGTGCAGTTCCGGGCACTCCTAGGAAATAATACAATAAAAGCTTGAATGTGCTCCTTCACAGCAGCAGCCTGTGCTCTGAAACACAAGCACAGTTCAATTCTCATAGTCTCACGGAGGCACTTAGGACAACATGCTGAAGGAAAATAGCTCCCTCCTGACTCGACTCTCCCGATAAGTTCCTGATCAAGATAAGCTGAAGCTTCTTTGGTCTCAGCCTTAGGAGGCTGACAATATTATAAGACTCTCGCTTTCCTTAAGTTCTTCAGTCATTTTCTTTCTTCTCTTTCTTTTCCCTTTGAAAATACAACTTCTTGGGACTTACATGAAAGTATGTTTGAGACTATGAAGTAAGCAGGATGTTAACAAATGTGTTGAGGCCATAGATTTGATACTGTACATTGGAATTCATCAAATATTCTCTTTGTGGACATAGCTAAGAAAAGGACAATCCGATTTGCGGCTGTGAAAGGAAACATGTCACCTGCTGTCTGGAAGCTGCCCGACCAGTGTCGTTCCAATAACCAACAAGCTGATCCCAATGAAAGCCAAGGTAACCCTGTAAAAGGAAAGGGGATGCAGATGTTTAGTTGAAGAGTAGGGGTAAAGGAAAATAACCTGAAACTTCACAAATAACAAAATCGTGGATAAGTTGTGGGGCATCCATGCTATGGGATATGGTGCAGCCATAAAAACTGGATAAATCTATAGGTTCTGACATGGGAGAACGGTCCTCGGTACATTTTGAGAGCAAAAAAAAGCAAAGTCTCAAGACAATGTATGGAAAATGATGACATTTTCAAAATAACAGCAGGCACATGAATCATCTATAATACACAGAGAAGGCCTGGAAATCGATTCACAAACCATCAAGTTCAATTTACATAATCATCAGAGTGTTAAGTGGGCTAGTGAAGGGAACAAATGAAAAGTCTTGACCATCTGCTTTATTATTTTAATTTTTAAATTATCCTGAATTGCTTTAAATTAATACATAGTAACTTCTATACAAAATAGTTTTATGTTGTATAAAGGAGTCATTTCAGGTTGAAAGTAGTCATTGTGTTTTGTTCAGGTACTTTGGTGTGGTGTGATAAGGTGGTAAAAGAAAATATCTTGCAAAGGTCTGAAAATCACTTGGTTTTCCTGGGTTTTTAATGACAGGTAAGCAAAAGGGTACAATTCAAAATTTCCTTAAGTATATTTAAAATTTATAGCAGATGGCAAAATAAGCTGTACTTACAGGCTCATTCATAATAAGAACTCCAAATTATATATTCCTCAATGCAAACCTAATGGTTGTTCCTTTGAACAGTTCAAGATAACTTGAAAGTTAGCAAACAAGATGACTGACAATATTTTAAATCTCCACACAGACATCTTCTCATTTTTGAAAAGTGCTTTTAATATATATTTCAATAACTTCAAAAATAACATCACTTTAGAAATTAAATAGAATTACTCAAAAAGAAAAAGTTGAGTTTTATAATCTTTCAGAATAAATGGATTTCCTCATAAACACCTCATACGGGTATTAAAGTCTTGGTTTAACACCTTTTTGTTGTTGTTGTTGTTGTTGCTGTTAATCTTCACCTGAGGATATTTTTCCATTAAAGAGAGTGGAGCCCAGCCATGTGACTCAGTGGTTGAGCATTGGCCTATAAAACAGAAGGTCACGGTTCGATTCTCAGTCAAGGCAAATGCCTGGGTTATAGGCTTGATCCCTAGTGTGGGGCATGCAGGAGGCAGCCAATCAATGATTCTCTCTCATCATTGATGTTTCTATCTCTCTCTCCCTTTCCCTTCTTCTCTGAAATCAATAAAAATATATTTTAAAAAAATTAAAAAATAAAGAGAATGGAAGGGAGGGGGAGAGACAGATAAAGAAACATCGAGATACATTGATTGGTTGCCTCACGCACAAGCCCCCGGGATGAGCCTGCAACAGATGTAACGTGCCCTTGGTCAGGAATCGAACCTGGGACCCTCTGGTCCGCAGGCCGAGCTCTATCCACTCAAACTGGCTAGGGAGGTTTAACACGTTTTGACACAGCAATTAGAAGGTCAAATTAAGCTTCCTTTAGTTGCCATACTTTCATGTCAGTCACTGATGATAACTAAATAGCTGTCTTAATCTTAACCATCAATTATGCAAAAGTTTTAAAATGTTTTGCCATCTTGCTCTAAGGAGAATCACTTGTTCCTACATTAAATCAGAAGGGGTGACATTTCAACATGTCTAACAATTATGTTCCAAACCATTGAAGGTTTTTGTCTGCTAGACTAACAAGCCAGAAAATTCTGTTTTCCAGTTGAAGTGAGCAAACAGGAGAATTCTCTTAGATGACACAAAGTTTTCAGCCACAATCTGTTTATGAGGTTTTTTTAAGAGCTTTAGGGAGCTACAATTCACATATCATAAAATTCGCCCATTTAAAATGTACAATCCAATTGTTTTTGGCATATTCACAGAGTTGTACGACCACTAACACAATCATTTTTAGCACAATCTGGGGGTTTTTTTATGCTTACTTTATAGCAATTCCTTCTTTTAAACACCAGTTTTAAAGCAATTCTTTCATAATGAAGAGTTTGTAGTAAGAGTAGGAATCTTAATTTTGCCATTTCTTCTTGTTCTTGGATGCTTACATTACAGGATTATCTTAAACCTGGTTTCTTTGCAAGAATCTTTTATGTCACATCTATTTTATGTGCATTAATTTAATTTAAACTAGATAATAAAATCATAACACTATTTGCTGGACACCCACAGCAGGTGAACGCTAACCAACAAATGAGGGAATCTCAAGACTCTGTTGTGAAATCCTCACTGTTCTCAATGGCTGCCTGGGATATGGTGCCTGATCAATGGACCAAGTGAAGATGGAAGAGCTTATCTATATATTCAGCTTCACTGAGGTTTCATTTCTTTTTAAGAATAGAAACAATAAA
Organism: Myotis lucifugus; assembly: GCF_000147115.1. Classification (NCBI taxonomy): domain Eukaryota; kingdom Metazoa; phylum Chordata; class Mammalia; order Chiroptera; family Vespertilionidae; genus Myotis; species Myotis lucifugus. The sequence goes on along the minus strand of NW_005871060.1, from coordinate 5,070,621 downwards.
TGGAAGCTCTAATTATAATAAACTAGAAACTTCCAATAAATAAAAGCTTGAATATTGCCTTCCATAGCATGCAATTAGGTAGTCTTGGGCATCCCCGAGTACATGAACCCCACACTGGCTTAAGGTTCAAGCAAAAGTGTATATAAAGCCCAGCTGGAGTGTGGAGTGTCTCAGTTGGCTGAGTGTCATCCTGTGCACCAAAACACTGCTGGATCGATTCCTGGTCAGGGAACATACCTGAGTTTGATTCCTGGTTGGGGCACATACAAAAGACAACCGATCAATGTTCTCTTTCACATTAATCTCTCTCTCTCTCTCTCTCTCTCTCTCTCTCTCTCTCTCTCTCTCTCTCCCTCCCCCCCCCCTTTCCTTAGTAAGTCCTCAGATGATAATTTAAAACAAAAACAGAAGTGTATGTGAAACCCTGAATTTCACTTTGTTATTAGAGCTGAAATGATTCCCAAAAGACGTAACATGCCCCCAATATCTAGTCACTGGCAACATGAGCACAGGAAAGCAGAAAATGCTTCTTAGAAATGTGCCTTTGCTTATACTTAAGCAATCTTCTCCCTTGTAATAAATCTGAATGAGGCAAGTATAGCCCACCCTAGGGATGGTAAAGAGGTTTCAAGTTATGTACCAATTTTTGTTGGCTGATAGCGACTGCCTGGAACGCTCTATTGAGAGGATACCAAGGCCATGTCCAAGGGAAATGAAGCAAGACAATAAACAGGAATGTTATGACTGATACACATGCATACTACCTGCCACCACCATGCTAAACAAGCCTTAGTCACCTGCACTACATCCCAATGCCCAGTGTTACCTCTTCTACTCTAGTTCCACACTACGGTCCAGTCAGTAGAGCTTGAGGATACCTCCTCATCAGGTGGCACTCAGACTCAGAACCAGAAGGAGACCCAGATGTGGAACTTTTAATAAGAAAAGTGAGTGATCATAAATGGATGTGGGTGGAACACATTCACTGAATGGCTCTCTCCCATGTGGTAACCACTCTCGGGAACGTTTCCTCTCCTAGGCAGCTATGAACCACTACAGACCAGCAGAGAGACAGTTACAGTTTGTTTGACACACAGTGAGTGTGAAACTGTAAAACCTCTTCTTTTTTCTCATTTCCCTTTTCTATCCATCAAATTATCTATGACTGAAAGTGTAACGTGGATCCAGATTAATATATAATAGATTCTGAATACACACCTTAATTTGGGGGGGGGGAAGAGGAGGAGATGTGAAAGGAGAATAGATACTTAATACATTCCTGATGGTGTTTTCTTAAGTGGGAAGGAGTGAGACTAGTACCATAATACTCACATGTGGCCATTACATACATGATTTAAAAGAAAGTTGAACCAATTATACCATCAAACCCCTGGGCAGGAGACCTACCTCAGAGGTAATAGGACACAGTAGCGTATTATGACGCCCAGCACCCACACCATGGTGAGCCGCAGACTGATGTACTGGAAATTTATATTAGTCCTTGTGAGGAGATTCCATGACACTAGCTCCTCTGAGGAGAACCTCTGGGTCACTTCATCTTCCACAATGGCTTCCAATCCCTTCTTGGAGAAATAAAACGCATCAGACAGCTCAAAGTCCCTTCCTCGCAGACCAGCAAGCCCTTTTTCCATGGGTGACTTGTCTCTTTGGATAATACCTTAAAAGAAAGCATCAGGACATGAGGAAATGCTATAGGACATATTTAAAAAATGGCCAAAGGGCCAACTGTGCACAAAACAAATAAATTTAACAGATCATATGGCAGATTTCATATATACAAGACAAGCAACTGCAGTGCGAGAAGAGGTAAAATCACCAAGTCTGCATGAAATGGCCCCTACCCAAGGATTTCGATTTACAAAGAGGAATCTTGGTCCTCAATAGCCTTCTTGCTTGCATTTCCTCCTTTCACACCATTAGTGAAAGAACTCACAGGAGCAAACTCTCCCCATGTATAGATCTAGACTATAAAAATAAAGACTTCTGTTCTCCCCTGATAAAAACCATAAAGCAAAATGGTAAAAGGTATTTACCACAAAAGGCAAAGGTTGATGTTTTTAATATGTGAAAATTATTTTACAAGAAAAGCACAGGTTGCTACAGAAAAGTAAGCAAAGTTCATGAACTGAACTTACAGAAACAACATAAATAGTTAATATATAAAAACTTACAGTAATCAAAGAAAGGTGACTTAGACTGGCTTATTTATATTGTTAAATCAGCAACATTTTTAGTGATAAATTTCAAAGATAGAAACAATACAGTTACTCTCATACTCAATTTGTATTGAGTATGGAACTGGTAACAACTTTGCCAAAATCTGTTTGGCCTGAAGAGACTAAAAGAAAAATAGTTTTGCTGATAATTCAATAATTCCAATTCTAAGACTCTGCCATAAAAAAATAATCAGAATTGTAGGCCAGAGTATTCACTGTAGCATTTTCCATTATAATCTTTCCAGACGATGAAATAGAATGCATCCATTAATAAATATTCTAACATTAAGTGAAAGAAAAGGCAAGATCTCTATGAAACATATATACATTGAAAAAATGTTAAAAAGGACATTAAGTAGTTATCTCTGGACAATAAGATTAGAGTTTTCCTCTTTATACTGTTACTAGAGGCCCGGTGCACAAAATTCGTGCACGGGTAGGGTCCCTATGCCTGGACAGCGATCAGGGCTGATCGGGGCCTTCCGGCTGCCAGCGTGGGCCTCTCTTCCCCAGCTGCCAGCTGCCAGCCGAAGCCTTCCTTCATTCTGTGCCACCCCCAGGTGGTCAGCGCATGTCATAGCAAGTGATCGAACTCCCGGTCTCCCGGTCGAATTCCCAAGGGGACACTTTTCATATTAGCCTTTTATATGTATAGATTGTATTTTCCATAAAGAAAATAACTCAAAGGTTTTTCAAGTAGCAGAAATTTATAAATTGAAAAATGACTACTACTACTCAGTTCTAACTACCAAAAAAGAAAAATTGATGAGAAGGTCTTTGAAGAATAAAGAGTAACTATGTACACAGTGATATAACTATCCATTTGTCTCTCTGAGGTGTGTCACAAAGAAAAAAAAATGTATTTCCTACATCAGAAAAGTCTCTCTTTTTTTGAGGTGAAGATTAAAGTGTTAAATTCCCTGAAAAAGACCTCTTTTGATTTTCTCACTTTTCAGTTCCCTAGGAAATCAATGAGGAAAGTGAAAAGTACGATATTACCTATCCTCTGGAGAACTTGTATATTGAGGGCGCTGTAATGTATCGGGTTTTTTGAAGGAACAGCAGCATAACGCACTGGAGTAGAAAGTAATGAAGACCTGGATTCCAAAGTCAAGTGCTGTTTAGGACAACAACCAGCTCTATGGCTGTGATTGATAGATAAATCACCTAACTTGGTGTCCTCCTTTATAAAATGAGGGGATGGTTTTCTAGTTTCCTTACAGGGTTAAAGTTTTGTAACTTTACTTTTGAGTTTTTGGGGTGGTTTGGTTTGTTTGTTTTTGCCCACATATAAAGCTAATGTCTTCATCTTAAGAATTAGCATAATAGCCCTAGCTTGTTTGGCTCAGTGGATAGAGCATTGGCCTGCGGACTGAAGGGTCCCAGGTTCGATTCCAGTCAAGGGCACATGCCTGGGTTGTGGGCTCGGTCGTGCAGGAGGCAGCTGATCAATGGTTCTCATCATTGATGTTTCTATCTCTCTCTCTCCCTCTCCCTTCCTCTCTGAAATCAATAAAAATACATATATAAAAAAGATATATTATTTTTTAAAAGAATTAGCATAATAAACCAAGTTCTTGGATGATTATTAGACTATCTTTTTCAGCAGTCAACTCTTAAGTGATTTAACCTTTCTCCACCATCTCTGAAAATTAGTATCAGAGAATGATCCAAGATAGTGTCACTACGGAACTACCCTCTTACTCTTAGGCTCTGCAATACAAAGCAGGTTACTCAATCCAACTATTAGCCTAAATTTAGCAGTGCAAGAGTTTCATTATTTAGCAATATATCGAATTTTTTTTTTAAGTCTAGAGGAGGAAGGAAGAACAAGTTATTCAGCAAATCTCTAAATGAAACATACTAGAGACAGTGGACAGCCGTTCTAAAAATAACCTTTTCCAGAGGGGCCAGAGATAAGAAAGCAAGTTCAAGGTGGCTCATATTATTAAGCTGAGCCAGGAAAGATCTGAAGCCAGGTCCCTAGTCCCTAGCCTTGATGTACAATATTTTCTCTGCCCCCTGACCTACTTTATTCTGTGAAACTCAAATAAAATATAACTCAATTTTATATTTTCATTAAGCCTCTTTCAAAAGTATGTGGGTAACTGTAATGCATCTAATTGCAATGGATTGAATTCCAAAATATATTAAGATATACAATAAATTAAAAAGAAAAAGTCAAAGAACCCAGTAAAAACTTTAGCTATGAATACAGCAAGTAAATCACAAAAACAGTAAGCTTTAATGACTAAACATTTCAAAGATATTCAACTTCACTATGCTTAGAGAAATGCAAACTAAAACCACAATTTCATGCCCATAAGGATTGATAAAAAAAATTAAATTGAATAATATCAAGTGTTTGTGAAGACTTGGGACAATGGGAATGTAATTAGTACAACCACGCTGAAAAATGATTTGGCACCATCTGGTAAATTTAAAGATATTCATAGCCCAAGAGCCAGCAATTACACTCCCAGGAAGATTTTTGTTTAATAATTTCAAATACACAGAAAAGTTGCAACAATAGTGCACTTCATCCAGCATTATTAATTGCCAATATTTTGACACATTTGCCTTATTGTTCTGTCTCTATAAGTATAAAAAGATACTTTTTCCTGAACCATGTGAGAATGAATTGCAGGCATTATACCCTTTACCCTCAAATAGTTCAGCACAGATTTCCTTTGCACATGGAGTTTCACTTATTTAACCACAGTATACTTATCAAAATCAGGAAAATGTCAGTAATTAACATTATTGCAATACTAGTAGCATCTGTGCTATAGCCCTTATTCAAATTTTGACAATTATCCCAGTAATATCACTCATAGGATTGTTTTCATTGCTGGTCCAGGATTCAACCCAGGATCATACGTTATATTTACAGGTCAGGTCTCCTTAGTCTCCTTTAATATGAAAAGGTTCATCAGCCTTTCTTTGTTTTTCAAAGGCATTGATATTTTTAAGAGTACAAGCCACATTTTGTAGAATGTTTCTTAACTTGGGTTGAGCCGATGTCTCTTCATGATTAGATACAGGCTGTGTACACTTTTGGCAGAAATACTATGTAAGTCATGTTACATCCTTCTCAGTGCATCACAGGGAGGCATGTTATAGTTAGTCCCATAATGGAGACGTTTAACTTTGATCACTTGGTTTAAGATAGTTAGTGCTTACCCGATGTTTCCACTGTAAAGTTAACTGTTTTTCTCTTTTTGATTAATAAGTATATACTTATTATCAATAACTATCTATAAAGGGAAGATACTTTGAGACTATAGAAATATTCTACTCCTCAAACTTCCTCCCAGTGGTAATTCACATCTATTGATGATTCCACCTTAAGGAAGATTTTTTTCCCCGTATACTCTGGAGAGATTCTTGCAAAACTGTGCACAAGTAGACATCTGTAAGAACATTTTGCTACATTATTTGCAACAGCAAAATAGTGAATCAAGCCAAAGGTCCATTAGATAGATGGACATACAGCAATATATACAAATATCAAATTATTATGTTGTACACCTGAAACTAACATGTTATATATCAATTATATCTCATTCAAATCTATTCTATATATATTAGTGGTTCTCAACCTTCCTAATGCAGCGACCCTTTAATACAATTCCTCATGTTGTGGTGACCCCCAATTTCATTGTTACAAATTGAACATAATTAAAGCATAGTGATTAATCACAAAAACAATATGTAATTATATATGTGTTTTCTGATGGTCATAGGTGACCCCTGTGAAAGGGTCGTTCGACCTCCAAACGGGTCGCGACCCACAGGTTGAGAACCGCTGCTATATATATATAAAAACCTAAGCAACCCTTACAACCAGTCAACCGGTCACTATGACCTGCACTGACCACCAGGGGCCGGCGCTCAACGCAGGAGCTGCCCCCTGGTGGTCAGTGCACTCCCATAGCAGGAGCACTGCTCAGCCAGAAGCTGGGCTCATGGCTGGTGAGCACAGCTGCAGGGGCAGGAGCCTCTCCTGCCTTCGTGGCAGCGCTACCTAGCAGCAGCAGCAGGCGCAGCGGCGCCAGGATGAGCAGGAGCAGCTGCAGTGCTCAGGCCCAGCTTGGTCTCCTCCCCGGCTGCCTGCTGCTTGCCACACTGCACATCTCTCGGGGGATGTCGGACTGCCAGTTTAAGTCCGATCCTGCAGGAATCAGGCCGAACCCGGCAGTCCGACATCCCCTGAGGGGTCCTGGATTGTGAGAGGGTGCAGGCCAGGCTGAGGGACCCCACCAGTGCAAGGAGCACTGGGCCTCTAGTAAATAAATAAATGGCAGCTCATATTAAAGATGGATACATACATTGCATACTACATAGGAATTAAAAGAAATTAACTAGAACAGTTACCAATTTAGATAATTTGTAAACATCAGGATAAACAAACAACTCAGAATGATATATGAAAGGTGGCACTTTTATAGAGTTTGAATAATGCAAAATCATAAATACTATGTCTTGTTTAAGAAACACACATAAATAAGGGAAATATGACAATATGCATAAAAATAATAAATATCCAAAGTAGAGTAGTAGTTTCAGGGGATGGTGGAGTAATTAAATCAGGGAGGGATACACAGGAGAATTTGACTATTTCTATAAAGTTTTATTTATTAAAGTAAGTGTTAGGCACATATGTGTTATTGCCAAAAAAAAAAAAAAAAAGTTACATGGAACTGACAGTTGTTCCTAAATGAAGATCTCTATTATAAGAGAGCATGTACCAGCTTAGGAGTTTTGTTGTTGTTGTTTTTTAATATTTTTATTGATTTTTACAGAGAGGAAGGGAGAGGGATAGAGAGTTAGAACCATCGATGAGAGAGAAACATTGATCAGCTGCCTCCTGCACAACCCCCACTGGGGATCAAGCCTGCAACCAAGGTACATGCCCTTGACCAGAATCAAACCCGGGACCCTTCAGTCCTCGGGCCAACGCTCTATCCACTGAGCCCAACCAGTTAGGGTAGGAGTTCTTTAATAAGGCACACAAATATCTGAAAATTATAAAAACAGATTTCAAAAGAAGCACTACTGAGTATGTAATTTTACTTCCTGACATGTATTGACTACTGAGAATCAGAATGACTGATTCAATTCATGCTAAGTATAAACTCTGACAGAAAAAAATATTCAATTCAATCAACATATAGTGGACACTCACCATGTATCAGGCATCAAAGAACAGTTAGAAAGAGAGGAATTATTTCTTTTGGCACCAAGAAATATTCAGAAGTGGACTGACAGTCTTCAAAATATAGACATAGCCCCAGCCGGTGTGGCTCAGTGGTTGAGAGTTGACATATGAACCAGGAGGTCACAGCTCAATTCCCAGTCAGGGTGCATGCCCAGGTTTCGGGCTCGATCCCTGGTGGGGGGCATGCAGGAGGCAGCCGATCAATGTCTCTCTCTCATCATTGATGTTTCTATCTCTCTTTCCCTCTCCCTTCCTCTCTGAAATCAATAAAAATATTTTTTAAAAAAATAATAATTGAGTTTCCTAAATGATAGTACAAGCCAATACCAAAATTGTGTCTGCTAGTTAAATCTGATATGTATTTATGTCTACATATTTTTTATTGATTTCAGAGAGGAGGGGAGAGAGAAAGAGAGAGAGAGAGAGAAACATCAATGATGGGAGAGAATATTGATCAGCTGCCTCCCACATACCCCCTACTGGGGATTGAGCCCATAACCTAGGCATGTGCCCTTGACCAGAATCACACCCGGGACCCTTTAGTCCACAGGCCCATGCTCTATCCACTGAGCCAAATCAGCTAGGGCAGGAAAATCAATTATTATTAAGAAATTAATCCTGATTCTTCAGAACAATCCATAGTTCTTAAATTGGTAAAACCCTGATTCTAGGAAATATTTCTTTTTGTTACACCATCAGCTTTAAAAAAGTAAAGCTATAAACATTTGAATTTTGTCCTTATACCAAATGCTTTGGCAGAGGTCCATGCTTCAATGGACATAAAATTAGAACAACTACTTCTATGTAATGCAAGAGATTAATTGCACAAGCTGCCCTATGTCCCTGTGCCTTTAGCAAGTCACTGGTACATAAATAATACCAGCTATGAAAGGCCTTTTAGAAGAAATGGAGGCTGAAGTTAAAATCATCAAGTATAATTAACTCTAAATTAGCTGAGTGTACTCTTAGAATAACTGCCCATTTATAAATCATACTAGTTTTCCATCCTCCAGTTATTCAGCATGCTTTCTAGGTTAGCAGTTAGGGGAAAAAATCAGACCAGAAGGGGATATGATAGATTTATATAAAGAAGTTGATTCATAACTTACTAATGGGCTATATTCCAAAAGTCAGAAGCTCAGAGTTCAAAACCCTCTCTCTCATGGAAACTATTTGACTTCATCTATTTGAGCTAGAATCCTGTCCACTCATATGCCTAACTAACCCCCAAAACATAGGAGATTACATAGTAGCAGTACTGTGAACCAGAAATCTCCTTTATCACTGTTTCAATAAAGAATATTTAAATTAAATCTAATTTGGAACTAACAAAAATATACTTCCTCGTCCTGCAGTGACTTAGAGAGGGCACTGGGGAAACTTTCTGGGGTATTGATCTATTCTATTTCTTGATCTAGATGAGAGGTACGTGAGTACTGTGGGAAATTCATCCAGCTGTACATCTATAATTTTACATTCTTGCCTATCTATATTATGCTTCAATTTTTCAAAAAGACTCACCTGACATCTGCTGTACAACATTGCCCACAGTTAACAATATACTGTACTGCACACTTAAAAATTTGTTAAGAGGGTAGATCTCATGTTAAGTGGTCTTGCCACAATTTTTTTAAAAAAGAATTGAAGGAAAGGAGACATATGTAATACTCTTTGTAATACTTTAAGCAATAAAACAAAATTTTTAAAAAAAAGAATTGACGGAGACACTATTTGTGAATCCTATCTCAATGATTTACTATTTCCCTTTTTTTAAAGTTTACTTTGCATGCCTCCACCCAATTATTAAGCAATTGGTCAGGGAAGAGTTCACCTGTCCCAGGACCTACTATTTGGTAGTGAGGTCCTTTTCCTGGCAGAAGGAGCTCTACGGAGGGGTCTGGTCCTGGGCAAGGAAGCCAGGCCTACAGACTTCCCTCCCAGGCCCCAATTTCCTTTCTGATTCATAAATGTGATTGGCCTGATGAAAGAAGAGAAAGGTAAAGTAGTTGTAAAGATGAACTTTATGTGGTTACGGTTGGGCAGGGGGCGAACCAGTGCTGCTGGGATTAAAGAACAGAAACATTCAATGCCAAACTCCAGAGAGACAAGACCCATATTTAAGCAATCACTTCGATGTAATTAAAGATCAAAAGGTCTTTATGCAGTCCTGGCCAGTGTGCGTGGTCCCCTGGCCAATGTGCGTGGTCCCATGCACCAAAAGGTCGCAGGTTGGGTTCCCCACGTGTGCACATGCCCAAGTTGCAAGCTCCATCCCAGTGGGGAACAGGCGGGAAGCAGCCGATGATGTTTCTCTTTCACAGTGATGTTCCTCTCTCTCTCTCCCTCTCTCTCTCTCTCTCTAAAAATCAATTTTAAAATCTCTTAAATAAATAAATAAAATAAAAAGGCCCAAAACACCCAAGTGTTGAAGAGGCTATAGAGCAAATGGATGGAACTCACATGCATTGCTCTGAGAGCATGAACCAATTTGGAATATCATTTAGCAGTGTCTAATAAAGTTAAGCATACACTTGCTTAGCTTATGAAGTTATGTACTCCAGGAAAACAAGCAAATAGGTTCACAAGAACCTGCTCAACAATGGTCACAGCAGCTTTACTCCTAATACCTAAACACTGAAAATAACTCAAATGTCAACCAACATAATAATGGATAAACAAATTATGATGTATCTGTAAAAGGAATACTCCAGAGCAAGTTTGTTAAGTCTATTGATCTATTCAACAACAGGGAGACCTCATAAACATACTGAGTGGGGAAAATACAAAAGAGCACATATTGTATGGTTCCATTTATGTGAATTTCAAAGATTGAAAAAGCTAACTGATCATGACAGAAATCAGACAAGAAATTATAACAGGGCTCCCCCCGCCCCCTACCTCCTACCCCCCAGTCCGGGGCAGCTGGCCCAGGCGGGATGGCTTCGCTGCGCCTCCACACGATGTGAGCCCAGCAGGCCTCTGGCTGACCTATCACTAAAGCAGGCCCCGCAGCCCAGGCCCAGCATGCGCCCATTGGTGCGGAGGGCGCTGCTGGCAGCCGGCTTGCGCCCTGGCCCTGGTCCTGGCGTTCCAACTGGGGCAGCAGGTGCTGGCGTGCCAGGTGCTGCTGAAGAGCCCGCAGAGCCGCTGGCCGGAGCAGGAGGACCTGGTGATGGTGGGCACGGACCACGTGGAGTATCGCCACGGCAAGGCCATGCCTCTCATCTTTGTGGGAGGCACGCCCCGCAGTGGCACCACTCTGATGAGCGCCATGCTGGACGCCTACCCGGAGGTGCGCCCACCTGGAGGTGCGCTCCTGCGGGGAGGAGAAGACCCGCATCATCCCCGGTGTGCTGGCCATGTGCCAGGCCTGGTCCAAGTCTCCCTGGGAGAAGCTGTGGCTGGAGGAGGCAGGCGTGACAGAAGAGGTGCTGGACGCCGCCAGGCAGGCCTTCAACCTGGAGGTGATCGCCAAGCACGGCCAGCCGGCCCGCCTGCTCTGCAACAAGGACCCCTTCACACTGAAGTCCTCCCTCTACCTGTCGTGCCTCCTCCCCAACTCAAGTTTCTGCTGATGGTGCGGGCGGCAGCACCTCCTTGCACTCCATTATCACTCGCAAGATCGCCATCGTGGGCTTCGACCACAGCAGCTACCTCGACTGCCTCACCAAGTGGAACAAGGCCATCGAGGTGATGTAGGCGCAGTGCATGGAGGTGGGCAGGGACAAGTGCCTGCCAGTGTACAAGGAGCAGCTGGCGCTGCGCGCACATACACACACACACACACACACACACACACACACCCCGCACTCCCTCAAGCTCATACTGGACTTCCTCGGCATCGCCTGGAGTGACTCCCTGGAGGACCTCATTGGCAAACCTGGTGGCGTCTCCCTGTCCAAAATCGCGATCCACAGACCAGGTCATCAAGCCCCTGAATCTGGAAGCACTCTCCAAGTGGACGGGCACATCCCTGGGGACATGGTGAGGGACATGGCCCAGATCGTCCCCAGGCTGGCTGGCTATGACCCTTATGCAAACCCTCCCAACTATGGCAACCCTGACCTGGTCTTGAAAGGAGACTATAAAAACACCAGCCAATCTGAAAGGATATTTTCAGGGGAACCAGAACAGCACTGCCTCCCACTTTAAGAAGCTCCAATTTCCCGATCTCCCCAAGTGGCTCTGTTGCCAAGAAGGGGAGAAACTACCTTCGAGTGGAAATCGGACCTCTAATGCAAGCATATTGCTTGCTATTTACCGCCAAATGGGACTGCTAACGGGGAATGTATTTGCATGTGTTTGCAAAGCCCTGATCATTGAAAACTTTCCTTGAAACAGGCTACCTTCGGACCCTCTGGGATAGGGGACAGAGAGTGCGGACACAGTCCAGCTTTTGAAACTTGGGTTTTTATATTTTTCCCCTTGAGAACTTTTTTTTAAGAAGTGGACTTGCCGTCTCCCTCCAGTGCAGGATGCCTTGGCGGCTTTGTTGGCTGGGATAAGGCCCAAACCTGTGCCTCTCCTATGACCTATTTTTTTTAAAATATATTTTTATTGATTTCAGAGAGGTAAGGAGAGGGAGAGAGAGATAGAATCACCAATGATGAGAGATCAATCATTGATTGGCTGCCTCCTGCATGCCCCCTACTGGGGATCAAGCTCGCAACCCAGGCATATGCCCTTGATCAGAATCGAACCCGGGACCCTTCAGTTCACAGGCTGACGCTTTATCCATTGAGCCAAACCGGCTAGAGCTGACCACTATTTTTGAATTCAAAGAATCTATTTAAAAATGTAATATATGAGGCTTTCTTTGATTCCTCCTCAGTTCTTAAATTGATGAAGAAAATAGATATATTATTTGAATAAAATGACCAGGGACTTGTTTAAAAAAAAAAAAGTTATAACAGGGACTGAGGGATGCATGATATACACTGGGCAAGGGCTTGAAAACTTTGAAGTCATAGATATGTTCTTTGGATGGATCTGGGTGGTAGTTACATAGGTGTAAAAATATGCAAAAAAACACCTAGCTGAACACTTGATATTTGTGCATTTTAATATCTGTAAATTATGCCTCAATTGTTTTAATCAGAAAAAAATATTACTTTTTATTATTATTGTTGTTTAAACATGTCTCCTTTTTCCCCGATTGACACCCACCCCCCCACCTCCCGCCCTCCAGGACAAGCCCCCACCGCCCCAGTGTCTGTGTCCATTGGTTATGCTAATATGCATGCATACAAGTCCTTTGGTTGATCTCTCACCCGCTCCTCTCCTGCCTTCTCTCTGAGGTTAGACAGTCTGTTAAGTGTTTCTTAGTCTCTGGATCTATTTTTGTTCATCAGTTTATGTCATTCATTATAACCCACATATGAGTGAGATCATGTGATATATATATATATATCTTTCTCCGGCTGGCTTATTTCACTTAGCATAATGTTCTCAAGCTCCGTTCATGCTGTTGCAAATGGTAAAAGCTCCTTCTTTTTTATAGTGGCGTAGTATTCCATTGTGTAGATGTACAACAGTTTTTTAATCCACTCATCTGCTGATGGGCACTTAGACGTTTTTAGTCTCCCCACTTTCTAGCTGAAATTGTACCTATCCTATGAGTATTTTTAAATCTTCCTTCCTAAACTAGAAGGTAGATGGCATTTACTGAATGTTTCTTGACACCAGACTGTGCTAAGCCTTTGACACATATACCTATGTAATCCTCATTATCCATGAGCTTTATCTATTATTCCATTATAACGATAAGGAAACAGGCTCTGAGGGTTTGAGTAATTTGCCTGGGGCCACAAAGGGAATAAACAACAAAATCAAGATTTGAAACCAAGTCTGTCTGTGACTCCAAAACTAAATTCTTCCTCATATCCGAAGCCTCAAATTCCATGTCACTATGTCCAACAACCTCAAATATGTAAGATCTTCTCCATCAATTACACATCAGCCCCCATTCTTCCTTGCTAAATAGAAAGCCCTGTGTAGCAGTTCTTTCTAGCATTTCTCCTATCTTTGAGGGAAGTAATAGAACTCTAACTGATACAGGAAAACTTATATGTGGCCTCCATCTATCATTAACCTGGATATGTACTTGTAAAACTAACTTGAGTCACTTTCTACATATATTTAAACTTGGGCAGGAATCTCTTTTTTTCCAGTTTTATTGAGATATATTAGTTTTAGGTGTACAACATGATTTGCTATACATATATATTACCCAATGATTACCACAGTAAGTTTAGTTAACATAAGTTTAGTTAACATCCATCACCTCACATAGTTACAATATTTTCTTGTGTTAAGAACTGTTAAGATCTACTCACTCAGCAACTTCTAAATATACAAAACAAATGTTAACTGTAACCACCATGCTGTACACTACATCCCCGGATTTATTAAACCTTATGACTGGAAGTTTGTACCTTTTGATCACTTTCACCTATTTCCCCACCCCTGCCTCTGGAACCACCAATCTGTTCTCTGTTTCTATGAGTCCGGCATTTTTTAGATTCCACATCTGATGAGATCATATAATACCTGTCTGTCTCTGTCTGACTAATGTCACTTCACATAATGTGGGGCAGGAATCTTTTACAGCCTGGAGCACATCTGATTTCTGGGCCTTTTCATGCTAAGCCCAACAAAAAACAGCCCCTGGGCAGTGGTTCACTTAATGCTCCCCCAGTTCTGTATTTCAGCCTAATTCGAGTTGTCCAAGGAGGCTGTTCTGTCCAATTTATGACTCTATAGCCTCAGCACACCGATGTCCTGTCAGGACCTTACTTTTCAAATCCTCTCCAAGGCATAAGCAGCTTCTCCATGCATCTTGCAGGTTAGTCAAGGTTTAGAAAGGATAATCACCTTGATGCTTTGTTGTTATTGCTGTCCAGATATATTCTAACACCATTAATTCATCTTCATTAAGCTGGCCTATCAATCAGCCAAGGTTTGTAGAAAACTGCCTCTATCTTCTTTTGGACCCAACAGCTGAGGAACCCTACCACATCCTCACCATGGCTCTAGGTTTGAGTTCAAGGAGCCTGAGCCAAAGATACACTGACCACGAAGCTAATATGTTTTCTAGTAAATTAGAATTCTTTTTGTCCTTTTTGTCCTCCTCAACCGCACAGCTTCTCCCAAAATCCCGCACCAATTTTGTTTATTCTTTTACTTAAAGAGGGCCTCCAAATTGTATAAACTTCAGGCTCCCACAAAACCTGGATTTGCTGCTCCCTGGGCTCAGCTGGCAGGAAGTCAAGACTTGTTTACCCCTAGTGCCTTCTCCACGCCTTAGGACAAACAGCCAATCAGCAACTAGACTGAAGACGCTGCTGTGAAAGGATTTACTTCAAGGGGCTTAAGGTCTTTCCCTTCACTTGTACATGGGTGCTAGCAAGAAAGACTGCCCTTTTGGTGACTTTCCCTCACTTAAATGCTAAAAAACACACCCCTGAGTGGCAATTGAACACACTAATGAGACATGCGGCCCATAAAGAAGTATGCAGTCACACTGCACAAGAGCCAAGAAAACCCCACCTCTACATACTTAGAGAACCAAGTTATTACCAATAAGTATTAGAACACTGGGAGTTCACAGACACCACTAACATCTTTCTGCTTTATTTCACCTATTATTAATAATACTCTATCTATTTGATGGCCAAATTAGCAACGTACTAGTAAGAGGGGTTGCTGATGGTTAGGTCGATTATTTGTTGTTGTTTTAAAGTTGAAGTTTTTCCATTCTTGGAAGTGGAGGAATTGGAGAGGATGAAAACCAACAAACAAAATGTGAATACAAGGCAAAATTTTAAAACTCACTACATAAATGTTTCATGAGTGTCCCTGCAGTGGCAAAACTGCTTTAGAAAACTAGATTTTTATATACTGTATAACAAACCCATAAAAAGAAAAGGGGACGAAATCAGCACAGTGATCATGACCTGTCATACAAAATGTGCTCCAAGTAAATGCTGACTTAGCATCTCCCCTGGTTTCCCTAAGAGCTACTCAACCATCTGCCTAGTTTGTAAAGAAGCACTAGAGTTATGAAACTACTCCTGCTCCCTACCCCACCAGCAATGTTTCCCCAGTTGGCACATATTGAGAGTTACAATCAACTTTTTTTTTTTACAAGAAAAGGGGTAAAGTTTACTTCTAACACCTATCTATCCCACAACAGTCAACTCTCCATATCAGTGGGTTCCTCATCTACAGATTTCACCAACCTCAGATCAAAAATATTTGGGGGGTGGGAGGGCTGGGAATGTTACATTGCTGCTGACGTGTAGTATGCAGTTAGACCTACAATGGTTCTTGTACTGAACATGTACAGACTTTTTCCTTGCCATTATTCCCTAAACAATATAACAACTACTTACATTGCATTTACATTGTATTCAGTATTATAAGTAATTTAGAGATTATTTAAAGTATACAGGAGGATGTGCAAATACTACATCATTTTACGTAAGGGACTTAAACATCTGAGGAAGACTTGGGGGGTTCTTAGAACCCATTCCCTGGGGATACTGAGAGATTGTATAATCCAATTAAGAAAACATAAGGGTGGGGAGAAAGCTCACATATAGTAAAAATTTAAATTTACAAAAAAAGGCCCTGGCCGGTTTTGCTCAGTGGATAGAGCGTCGGCCTGCGGACTCAAGGGTCCTAGGTTCAATTCCGGTCAAGGGCATGTACCTTGGTTGCGGGCACATCCCCAGTGGGGAGTGTGCAGGAGGTGGCTGATCGATGTTTCTCTCTCATTGATGTTTCTAACTCTCTATCCCTCTCCCTTCCTCTCTGTAAAAAATCAATAAAATATATTTTAAAAAAATAAAAATAAATAAATTTACAAAAAAGAAATAACATAAATAGAAAATTATAAAATGTATAAGAAATAAGTGTGCACAAAATCCTATACAAATAAATTTAATAAAAATCTGGGGAAACCATTTTCTACTAAAATAACTTTACCAATACTGACACCAAGAGATGAATGCTCTAAAAAGACATATTTGCACACATGAAATAATGCTATAGGGAGTAAAAAAGAACTTTACCCACTCCCAATAAGCACCAAATCGAGACCATTTTACAAGGAATTCCAAACCTTTAAATCTGAGAAGAAAGAAAGAAAGAAAGAAAGAAAGAAAGAAAGAAAGGGAAGAAGGGAAGAAAGTAGGTAGCTAGGTAATAGTCTAATTGCAAGTAAAAGGACCAACTGGAAAAATCCTATCTCCAATTTTGGCAGATGGTTTCCAGCACCATATTACGACCAGGCAATGTTTAGTCCATAAATGCAAAGATAACTCAAATATTAAGCTATTCATGTAATTTATCATAATATTCCTAAGAGGAAAATATATATTCACCACCCAAGATGCTGAAAATGCATGGAAAATTCAATATTCATTCTTGGTTTAAAATAACAAAACAAGAATCAACAATTACTTAACGTAAGATGCAGAGCTAGAGCAAAGCAAACATGATGCTTACTGGGAAGATCCTGAAGGCACTGCAGGCTGTACCCAACACGAACAACAACTAGCACCACAGTCACTCAACAATGTAGCAGCCAACACAATTAGACAAGCGAAAGAAATGCAGTACTAACTAGAAAAGAAATAAAATACAGACGAAAGTTGAAGAAGTAGTCACTATCACTATGTGAAATAAAATAATTGCGTACCTAAAAAAAAAAAAAAGAGCTAAGCCTATCTGAAAACCTTCATACAGTATGAGAATTCTTACTTGTATGTCCTGCTACCTTACCAAGTCAAATACTTTCCAACATATGAACAACCAGCAGTTAGATAAGATGATGGAAGAAGATACTCCATTTATAAGAGCAACCAGAAATATAAACTTAAGAGGAAATGTACAAAACCTGAAAAAAACTTTGAGACATCTCTGGAGAATAAGAAAGAACGCCTAAACAAAAAGATAGAATGTCCTTGGAGAATAAGACTCAACATAGATGATGTCAAGCCTTCCTTAATAAATTTATAAGTTTAATACAACTCTAATAAAAATAAATAGTTCTATTTCCTCTAGCTCATAAACAAACTGAATCTAAAGGTCACATAGGAAAATAATCAAGCAAGAATAAACAGGAATATTCTCTAAAGGAAAAGCAGCAAGAACAACTATCCCTACCAGATATGAAACCAGTGTATTAAAACATCAATAATTAAAATAAGAAACCAGTGCATGAGAAGACAAGTAAAAACACAGAACAGAATAGAAAGTTCAGAAATAGATTCAAACATATACTGGGATTCAGAAGGTTATTAAAGATGCACCACAAATAAGTGTGGTGGAGATGGACATTTTAATAGAGTGTTATGACAACTGGATAGCTGGATATAAATCAAAACCAAAATAAATCAATCAAAGACTTAAATTTAAAAAATAAAACTATAAAGTAATCAAAGAAAACATTGGCGAATTCTCTTAAAACTTGTCCAAAGGAGAAATCTTGATACTAAAAAACTCAAAACCAGGAGCTATAAAAAGAAAATACTGTATTGATTGATTTAACAACATAAAAATGAAAGTTATCTGCATAATAACAAATATGGTAAACAAAGGGAAAAATACAATCACAAAATGAAAAATATTTGTATCTCAATAAGCTAATTTGTATCTCAAATAAAAGCTAATTAATTTAATATAGAAAAAAATTGTCTAAAGACATGAGTAGATAATTCCATTCCTGGGGGAAAAAATACAAATGGCCCTTAAACATGAAATGTGTACAAAGTCCCACTCTTTTTAAGAGAAACACAAATTAAGACTAAACTGAGTTTTGACTTCTCACCTCAGACTGGCACAAATCCAAAAGTTTGATATATATTTATACCTTTGGTGAAGCTGTGGGAACTTACATACACTCCTAATGGAAGTGCAAATAGTACAACCATTCATGAAGGGCAATATGGCAATATCAATCAAAATTACAAATGGTCTTTTGACAGAGCAACCCCAGGTTCATGTTACATGTAACTCATGTTACAGGTATATATATTGCAGCTTTTTTTAACAGCAAAAGGTCAAGGTCTACAGGTAAAAATAACCATTCACACTCATATAATGGAATTCCTCATTAGCTGTTAAAAATGAAGAAACTTTCTAAGTAATAATTTGGAAAGGACAACAGGACGTAAGTGAAAAACACAAGGCTCAGAACAGTATTTATTACACATCACCTCTGATGTTAGCAAGTCTAGAAAATAATAAACATTTGCATCATGATAGCACGTTTGTAATAAAGAAACACTGGGACGATCTATAAGAAACTAGCATGATAGAGGTACACAGTAATAGGAATGGAAGCTACACTTATCGAAGTCTTTGTTTTTTTAGTGGTTTTTTTTTTAATCCTCAC
Source organism: Myotis lucifugus (assembly GCF_000147115.1). Lineage (NCBI taxonomy): Eukaryota > Metazoa > Chordata > Mammalia > Chiroptera > Vespertilionidae > Myotis > Myotis lucifugus. The sequence continues at coordinate 5,051,762 of NW_005871060.1, read as the reverse complement.
CTGAGGATATTCTTTTCATTGCTTTTTCAGAGAGTGGAAGGGAGGGGGACGAGGGAGAAGAGAGGGAGAGAAAGAGGGATAGAGGGAGAAAGAGACAAAAAAAGAGAAAGAGAGAGAGACTGAATGCCTCCCCCACATGCTCCAACCAGGGGTGGTAAGCGAACCCACAACCCAGGTACATGCCCTTGACTGGGAATCAAACCCGAGACCCTTCAGTGCACAGGCCGACTCTCCAACTACTGAGCCACACCAGGTAGTGCTCAAAGCCTATGTTTGTTTTTATATATTTTTTTCATATATTTTTATTAATTTCAGAGAGGAAGGGAGAGGGACAGAGAGATAGAAACATCAGTGATGAGAGAGAATCATTGATCGGCTGCCTCCTGCACACCCCACACTGGGAATCGAGCCCAAAACCTGGTTATGTGCCCTTGACCAGAATCGAACCCGGGACCCTTCAGTCTGCAGGCTGATGCTCTCTGTTCACCAAACCAAACCAGCTAGGGCAAAGCCTGTTTTTAAATTGCTATAACTATTGAATCAGTTAAATGCATTACTTACCCCAGCTGATATGGCTCAGTGGTTGAGTAGCAACCAATGAACCAAGAGGTCACTGGTTTGATTCCTGGTCAGGGCATATTCCCAGTTTTAGGGTCAATCCCCAGTGAGGGGACATGCAGGAGGCAGCCAATCAATGATGCTTCTCTCTCATCGATGATTCTATGTCTCTATCCCTGTCCCTACCTCTCTCTCTAAAAATCAATAAAAACATATTTTAAAAATAAAACAAACAAATAAATAAATGCATTACTCATGCAAAAAATAAATATATTTTTTAGCCCTGGCCAGTGTGGCTCAATTGGTTGGGCAGTATCCTGTGCACCAGAAGGTTGCCAGTCCAATTCCCAGTCAAGGGCAGCGTCCTGTACACCAGGAGGTTGCGGGCTCGAACCTCAGTAGGGGCGTGCAGGAAGCAGCCGATAGATGTTTCTCTCTCTCCATCTCCCTTCCTCTCTCTTTAAAAAAAATCAATGAACTATTCTTTAAAAAGTTAATATGTTTACACAAAAACTTGCACACACATTTCCTTTGTGTATTCATCTGCTAATTCTCCCAGAATCACAATCTGATGGCTCAATATGTCCTCAAAATTATAAAGATGAGACAAGGTAAAACTGCATTATGATCACATTCCACATAACCAGTGATTCCCTTACATTTCAAAGCTTACCCAAAAATACTTTATTTCTGGGTTAGCTTTAGAAGACCCTAATAATCTCTAATCATATGTGTATTGGAAAAGCAGTTTACAGATAAGGCAGTCTATGTTTTATTTCTGAAAAGGAGTTGATAGTCAACATCTATTATTCTTAGGGGTAAAATATAGACAAAGGAATATCAGTGGGCAGAGGAATAAGGAGAAAGAAAATATAAAGTTAGAACTTTCTCTTCTTCGTTTCCATTCCCTCTGCTCTTATTCTCTTTCCTGGTTGATCTTTGTCTGGTTTATCTCTTCCTGCCCCTTTTCTATGATGTCTTTTCTCAAGCCTTGGTAAATGTCTTTCACTCTCTGGGAGTTCACTAAACCCACCATTTCAACTTTCACACTCTGAATAACTCCCAAATGTGCATCTATTGTCCTGACTTCTCCAAGGCTCACATTTTTATGTGGCTGCCTAAACACTCCACTTCTCCACCAAACCCACTGCTCTGGTTCAAGGTCCACTGCCTTCCAGAATGGCTTCCTGTCTACTGTCTCTCCTTTCTCCACTTCCCCCAGCCCCTGGCTGCCTAATCCCACTTCCACAAAGCTACCAGATGTGTCTTCCCAAAACTTTGAGATCCCTTCATCTTAAGAAGTAATGTCTTAGCATAGCATTCAAGGCCTTTTAGGATCTGACTTCAGACTAAATATCCAATCTCAACACCTTCCACTTCCACTTGGCTTCTCTCATCCTGGCTCCAGCCACACTAAGTCAGTTCTAATGTCTTCTAGGCACTTCTGCCCTCCTGCTTTTGCTTTGTTTTCTTCCACATGATACCCCTTTTCTTATAAAGTATTCAAAATTTTTCACATCAGGAGAACTCCATGGTTTCCTGGGTTTTTGCCTTGAGTTTATGAACCACCAATTCCATGTATTATATGATGAAAGGGTTGTCTTAACAGAGTACAAGTACAGACAAAAACAAAAAACAAAAACAAAAGACCAAGTTACATCAAACTTACGAAATTCTAAGTTGCTAAAATTAAATCAGGCTTGTACTAAAGGGCATAATAGGTGGCTCTCCTATGGGGCAATACCCTCCCCCTCCTTTTTTTTTTAAGCCAAAAGTAAGGGGGTAGAAGGATGTTAGTTCTTTTTGTTGATTACAAAATGCCTGTTCTCTCTTTCTTGTGTACATACCCTTACACAAATGCTTCATTGACTGGCAGTCCTGGGCACATGCTTATCATACAGAATGCAGGAGGAGCAGAGGCTGGACACGGTCACACTGGAGTTTCACAATGCCTGAGGCATCACACACTTGATATCTGTTGTGGAGGCGTCATGTGGGTAACCCACTGACTGGCGAGTAAACTTCATTTGAACACATGAGTCATTGAAAATGAGGATGTTCATTTACTTGAGAACAGCTGTGGCATCATGCCGAAGCAGGAAGAGGAAGGGATATGTGTGCATGATACACTAACAGAATCCAGCTTAAACAAAGAGCTTACCGTGCTTGGGGAAATGGAAGACGCACTTATCCTTTGCCATGACATTAAGTACGTTACATAGTCTACCAGGCAGTTAAAGGGTGTCAATCACACACAGCCAGAGGGATGGTCTGTGGAATTCATTATCAGTTTCCCCTCTGCTTAAATCAAGAGAATGCCACTAGTTGCAAAGGGGATACCACTGCCCGAAACCACTGTTTTCTAACTTGAAGAAAGGTACTATTCATTACGCATATGCACTGTCTCCAAAGTACTTCAACTTTTTTAAAAGACGTGGAGCAAATCTTTCTCCAAGTTTCTATTCTCTACATAGGGTGTGTTTTCCCAGACATTCAAAGGAAAGTGTCAAATTATCCCACCCACCAAGTGTGTCTGTGGTGTTCCCTGCATCCTCCGGCTCCAGGGTCCAATCTCGTTTCCCAGGTGAAGTGAGCAGGTGAGGCTGCCCAGCACTCAGCACCAGAGAAGCACAGAGGCAGGGCCGATCAACTCTTAAGAAAAACATTGAGGCCAGACAGGGCAAAGGCTGTGACAGAAAAGCAGGCCACATTCCATTCTTTCCCTTTGTTCACCAGGTATTTCCCAGAAGTTACAGAAGACATGCGGGATCTACTGGTTCTGTTCCTGAGGAGCCTTCAGAAAGTTGAATAGGACTTCAGGGAATTAAATATCTTCTCTAGACAGCCTAAGCTTCAGGGAAAACAGAGCTTTGAGGAAGAGAAGCAGGGAAACCAAGCCCTGACATAGAAGAGTTAGTGCAGGGGGTACAGAGCAGAGCTTCCACCACACTGTCTGAGGTTGGCACACAAGCCTGGCTATTCTATCCCATTTCAGAGCATCCTCCTTGGGTATAGGATCTTGACTGTCATCTCTCTCTCTCTCACTCTCTCTCTAATGGCTCATTTATCAAAACCATCATGATTACTTTAAATTCTAATCCTATTTCCTAGGTTGTTTAAAACCCTGACTAATTTCAAAGCATTTAATTAACTATACTGTACTTTCAATTACACCAATGTCATCAATACAATCTCAAACAATAAAACCAAATCTATGCCAAACCCCAATTACTCAACAGGTTTCCTTCCTTTCAGTAAGTGATCCTCTGGTACAAAGCACGAGAACCCTCCCTATTCTCCAAGTCAGAGGTGGTGACAAGGTTTCATCAGTTTGTAGTGAACAGCTCTCTGCAGGATTGTGTTCAGCAGAACTTTGAGAGCCACATATCAGTTCAGTGACAAAGACTTCATCAACTAGTGATGTCTGCCAGGGCCATGGAAGGGGTAACATGGAGAATGGATTTATTGACTCTGCTATTTGGGATTAGAATATAATCAAAAGCTTTACTGAAATAAAGATACCTTCTAGTTTCCAGTTTTCTACATGGTTTATACATTTGTAATAGAATTATGTGCCCCTTTTTTTTATCCTGAGTAATTTTCTATTAATGTCTCTTTCAGTTATCAAGACTAAAAATACTAAGCTAGAAGTACTGGAGATATACTTTTATTCTCTTGAGAAAGCAGATAAGAAAATCTATCCCCTTTTTTCAAATCCCCTCCCTTACTGGATCTATTCCAAGTATATCCCCAGAAACTTATAAAATAATCAATGCTGATTATAAAATGGGAAGATTTTAATCCAAGATATATAAATACTAATAATGGAATTGACCACCTATGGTTCAAAATTTACTTATTTTGAACCATAAGTGGGGTAAAACTGTGGACACTGTAATCAGTTGTCAGTCAATATTTCAGAGAAACCAATAGGCATTTAGAGTAACAGGCAAAGTTTCATTTTTAATAAGTAACATTTTAACACTACATTCAATATACTGTTGACCCATGTCTTGACGACAGCCTGCATTAGTCTTGTTGATTTGGACATAACCAACTTAATTAAACAAGAAATCCCACAGCATTGCCCTAACCAGTTTGGCTCAGTGGATAGAGCATCGGCCTGGGAACTCAAGGGTCCCAGGTTTGATTCTGGTCAAGGGCATAGTACCTTGGTTGTGGGCACATTCCCAGTGGGGAGTGTGCAGGAGGCAGCTGATTGATGTTTCTCTCTCATCGATGTTTCTAACTCTCTATCCCTCTCCCTTCCTCTCTGTAAAAAATCAATAAAATATATTTTTAAAAAAAGAAAGAAATCCCACAGCATAGAAACATCTATTTAACTCCATCATCAAATGAGCCATCAGTTTAACTAAGATGTTAACCTTATGGTTTGACATTTATGTATGGTATCTTTTATTGTAATGCTAAATGCTCTTACAAGATTCATTTCTTCAAATATTTTGTTGGTGATTTGAGATTTAAATGTTATGTGTTTCCTAGTATGCGACAAAGCCAACACTCACCAGAAACAGTTCCATTTGTGGAAGAGTCACCTTGACCTTCAAAGGGAGTATTAGAAAGCATTGACCAGAGAGGCTGGTAAGGAAGGCATGTCTTGGTGGGGCGGGGGGCAGACATGGGATTTTGAGTAAAAAAGATAAGTTGGGATTCCTTTTCAGGCTGCCTTTGACTAGCAAGATGACCTGAAACAAGTTAGTTCACCTTTTTCACCTGCATGTAATTAATTTTCCATAGTGGCACCAGTGTTTAACAAATGGGTGATGATGATTTTTACTATTGATAGGTTTTTGTTTATAAGATAGAAGCAAAATAAAGAAGCTTTGGAGTTTTGATTGGGGTTTTCTCTGGGGGGCAGAATGGCCAGAAGGGGTGTGTTGGTGGGATGGTTGGTTTGGGAAACACTTCTAAAATGACAAGCAGGTGGAGCCCGTGTGGCTCAGCAGTTGAGTGTCAACCCATGAACCTGGAGGTCATGGTTCAATTCCCCAGTCAGGGCTCAATTCCCAGTAGGGGTGTGCAGGAGGCAGCCAATCAATGATTCTCTCGTCATTGATGTTTCTATCTCTTTCCCTCTTCCATCCTCTCTCTGAAATAAATAAAAACATATTTCTTTTAAATAACAAGCTAGATTTTGAATTTGATGGGTACTTGATGAGATATCATCATCCTCCCAAGAGTACTAGTAAATAGAATTCTAAACAACTAAGGGATGTATTGGTGAGTTGACTATCCTGTCACCTAATCCTATTATCTTCTCAAAATCAAAGAATCCTTGAGTCTTAGTTCTCACCCAGTTTTTTCAAACCTCGACAATTCTAAGATTCAGGTACTCTTCTAAACTGCTCAGGGCTTTGGGACTAAGACCTAAACCACAAGATCTCCATCAGCTAATTAGTGCTAGGGATAGAAAGGGTAAAGAGCTGCTATATTAAAATGTTTTAAAAAAACTAATTTCACAGAAAATAGGGATAGGGCACTGGGCATATCATCCACTTTGTTACTACCCCACAAGAAAGAAAAACAATCTGAAAAATAATAGAAACTAAACTTCCTAATGGGTTTCTTAGAATAGGAACCTTTTTTTCTGTGATTTGGGGCTAAATCATTCGCTTCCCACCCATCACTTCACAACAGTGAAGACCATCAGTCTGATCTGACCTACCTTCTCCTTTCCTGCCAGAACCACTCCATCCTGCTTATTCATTGTTGGCCAGAATTAAATGCTAAGTCATCTGCTTTCAAAAGTCAGAGCACATAGTTATATGCAGGTCTCTAAACCACTTTAACGTAAATGTCCCTCCAAAGCAGTTTCATTGGATTGTGAGGTGAAATTTGAAGGAAGATGCCCTTGTCTCACCTCTACCTTGCCTACGGAATGTGCCTCCTCTCCCACCATCCAGGCTTCTACACTAACCCTGCTATTCACATGCCTTATCTTGCATTCCACCTTTCTACAAACCAGAAATCGCTCTTTCAAGGGCCTATTTGTTAGGAAACTAAAATAAGTTATGCTAATGAAATGGATGCCAACCAATGAATGCATTATTCTCCAAGAGGAGTGGTTCACAAAAGACTGAAGGACAAAAGGGAGAGGAGAGTGGAGGATTTTGCTCCCCGCACTGACCCCCAAACCAGGGAACATCTGGCATTGTCTGACTAGTGGTTCTCAACCTTCCTAATGCCACGACCCTTTAATACAGTTCCTCATGTTGTGGTGACCCCCAACCATAAAATTATTTTCGTTGCTACTTCATAACTGTAAATTTGCTACTGTTATGAATCGTAATGTAATATCTGATATGCAGGATGTATTTTCAGGGGTCACAGGTTAAAAACCGCTGGAGACCAATCGGGGGCATTTGGCATTGTCTAGAGACAATGGTTGTCACATTAGCCGTATGTTACTGTCATCTAATAGGTAGGAGCCTGGAATACTGTTAAAAGTCTTACAATGCGTAGGACTGCTCCTCATGACAAAGAATTATTCAGTGCAAAATGTCAGTAATGCTGAGGTTGAGAAACCAGGTCTAAGAGGTAATAGTATTTCGATTAATAACTCCCTTGTTCCATAGGTTTAAATTTAAATTCTAGGCATTGGTCAGGCTGAATGGAGATGTGTTTTGGAGCAAGTAACCATCAATCACATCTCTAAGACAGGAACCTATTTTCTGTTCATATAAAACTAGTCCCATCCATCAGACTAAAGACTCTAGCTGAATGATTATTCGGTTCCTTTTTTAAAATTTTTATGTTTAAAATATAAGGTTAACAACAAATGAGTTCAACAAAGAAAAGATACCCATTATTATATTTGCTTCAGATATTTTTTAAAGAAAAAAATATACAGTTAAAGTCTACCTGTTCCCGCCCCTCCCCCCTTTTCTTCTCTCTCCTAAAATATAACTAGGATGATCAGCCAACGTGGCTCAATAGTTGAGCATTAGCCTATGAACCAGGAGGTCATGGTTCCATTCCTGGGTTGTGGGCTCGATCACCAGTGTGGGGCATGAAGGAGGCAGCCGACCAATAATTCTCTCATCATTGATGTTTCTATCTTTCTCTCCCTCTCCCTTCCTCTCTGAAATCAATAAAAATATATTTTTTAAAAAGATAACCATTATATAGTAGTATATGTCATTTTCACATATTTTATACTTATCTACATATATCCATGTAAATATTGTCTATTTTTGGTACTAAACGTTAAATAAATGTAATTATACTATCTATCTTCTTTGCTCTCAACATTGTTTGAGATTTGTCTACTCTATTCTCATGTAAATCCAGTTAATTCATTTTAACAGCTGTAGAATATAAATAAACCAGCTTACATATTAACATTCCTATGGTTGAGTGACTGGGTTGTCCTACACTTAAACTGTAAACACTTGTAACATGTCTCCTATATGCTAAGACTTTAGGTAGGTTCGATATCTTAGAATAGCAATTCTCAACCTTTTTCATCTCATCGCATACATAAACACTAATTACTAAAATTCTGCAGCACACCAAAAAATAAATATTTTTGCCGATCTGATTTTTAAAAACAGGTATAATTTTGATTCAATCACACCAGACAGCTATTGTTGTGTTGGCTGTTGTAAGTTTTTTATTTGACAATCTAAGGGAAAAATAAGTCAGTGTATGTTTTAAAATTGCTGAAAATCGCTATCTTAGAAGAAGTGGAATTGTGGGATTATGATGTAACTAGAGGCCCGATGCACAAAAATTTGTGCACTCGGAGGGGTCCCTCAGCCCGGCCTGTGCCCTCTCGCAGTCTGGGACCCCTCGGGGGATGACCATCTGTTGGTTTAGGCCCACTCCCTGGGGGATTGGGCCTAAGCTGGCAGTCAGACATCCCTCTGGCAGCCTGGGAGCCCTCGGGGGATGTGCACTTGCCAGCAGGGAGCAGGCCTAAGCTGCTGTCGGACATCCTTAATGCTGCTGAGGAGGCAGGAGAGGGTGCCACCACCACCGCTGTACTGGCAGCCATCAGCCTGGTTTGTGGCTGAGCAGAGCTCCCCCTGTGGGAGCGCACTGACCACCAGGGGGCAGCTCCTGCATTGAGCATCTGCCCCCTGGTGTTCAGTGTGTGTCATAGTGACCAGTCATTCCCAGTAGTTCTGCTGTTAGGGTCAATTTGCATATTATGTTTTTATTATATAGGAGTGCCTGGCCAGCCTGGGTGAGGGGCTGATGGCTGTTTGCAGGCTGGCCACAGCCCCTTCAGGGTAGGGGTTCCCCTGGGGTGCCTGGCCAGCCTGGGTGAGGGGCTGAGGGCCGTTTTCAGGCTGGCTAAGCCCTCCAGTGGGGACCCTCACCTCATGAGGGTGTGGCCATCCTGGGTGAGGGGCTGATGGTTGTTTGCAGGCTGGCCACAACCCCCAGCCAACCAAGTTCCCAGTGAAGGCTAGCTGGAAGCAGGTATCTGGGATTTATTTATCTTCTATAATTGAAACTTTGTTGCCATGAGCGGAGGCCACAGCCGGCTCAGCACAGGCGGGAAGTTTGGCTTCCTCTATCACCTGGGCAATCAAGCCTTCTGCTTGCTCCAGCTCCGTGGTTGCTGGCCACCATCTTAGTTGGGTTAATTTGCATATAGTCGCTCTGATTGGCTGGTGGGTGTGGCTTGGGCATAGTGAAGGTACGGTCAATTAGCATCTTTGTCTTTTATTAGTGTAGACAGGTCTTCAACTTTGCTACAAATTGCCAAATTATTCTTCAAAGTGGCTGAACTAAGTTTTCATGACATTGTACTTAGAAATATAGATGACTAATCTTGTGGCTTTCAAACAAACAAGCAAAATAATCAAATCTTTGTCTTCTACAGAGTTATATTAAGATGTAAGGATAAAAAGGTATGGTATGTTTGTAAATTTTTCCAGAATCATCTACTTTCTATTAAGTAATTTTTATTCTGAGAACAAAAACCATACTCCATATGTCCAATAAAACAGTGTCAATAAATAAACAAACAAACATATTTGTGGACCATGACTGAATCTTGATTCAAACAAAACCATTATAAACACTTTGAAACTTTTAGGAAAATTTATATATAGGCTGTGTATTAGATGATATTATGAAACCATTCAGTTTGTTGAAGGGATAATAGCATTGTTGTTATTTTTAAAGTCCTTTTTTAAAAAAATCCATGGAAACACATGTCTGCATTGAATCCTTCAGCAGAAAATAAAAAGTGATAGATGAATCAAGTGTGGCAAAATCTTGACAACCTTTGGAGTTCATTATACTATTCTCTGTTTTGGTGTATGTTTGAAAATTGTTATCATCATCATGACCGTCATCAGGAGTAAGAATTGCTAAGAGGCAGACTGGTAAAAGCAGGGTTAGACAATTGGCCATGATAAAGAAAATCTCAACCTCTAACCTTTCCATCTCATAACCGGATTATTTATCTCTCTCAGGTAGTTAGACAAGTTCCAATATTTTAAAAGTGAAATAACCCTGTTTTTTCAGGGCTTGATCCCCAGTAGGGGGCATGCAAGAGACAGCTGATCAATGATTCTCTCTCATCATTGATGTTTCTAATCTCTCTCCCTCTTCCTTCTTCTCTAAAATTAATAAAAATACAGTTTTTAAATGGCCTGCCCAAGACTATACTGAGTATAAAAATTATATTCCTCAAATGTCTGTCACAAACTATTATCCCACATTTTGTGTGAATTCAAAAGATTTGATTAATGTCAGTGTAACCAATGTTATACAGGTATCAATATTGTGAGTCAAGGCTCACAGAAAGAATTCCAAAAATAAAATTACTGCAGAGGGAAATGTTAGGCACCCTGTTTTCTCTCTGAATAGGTATAACTTCAGAAGTTTCACCATAGCATTTTCTCCTTTGTGTGTGCTTGGGTGGGGGAAAAGCAGGGACTCGGGGACAATAGATACAGAGCAGAAGAGAAATGTAGCATGGGGCTTAATTAACAGTAGGTCACATGACCCAAAATCTTTAGGGTGCGGTGCCTGCTGGAGTAGGGTACAGTGGAGGACCTGAGGAGGTGGCATGCATTTCTCACTGCCCACAGCGCTGAGTCAGACCAGCAACACATTCCAGAGAACACTGCCAAAATGACTAAGCCACAGGCCCCATTTATTTGTATTGTTTGTGACTCATACAACCCCAGGCAAGGGCAAAGAGAGGCCTTGATTCCTGACTGTCGACTTTTGGTTGGTGATCATTCAAAATGTCCTAGTGTCATAATGTAATTATAGTGGAATTAATCTTGAGCATGAAAAGGACATCATTAATTACATTCATTACAAGTGTGGTAGGCAGTTAGACAGACATGAGCAGAACAAGGACGATGGACCAGGTACAGAAGGTCACCATGGTGAAAAGCCCCAGGTGCCTAGCAACAGACAATTATGGGGTTGTAGGGTGGGACAACCCAGGATGACTTTTCCTCCCCCCTAGCATATAGCTGGTCTTGAGGTTTGGACCCCAGGCCTGACCTTTCCTTAGAAATAACATCTAGGTCTCAGTAGTATTTCAGCACCAGGCCCAAAAGAGCAACAAAACCAGCCACAGCTGACCTCAGGACCAGCTGCATTGAATAATGACCCCGTGCCCTGGCGCCAAGCAATCAATCAGTGGAGACCCAGACCCTGAAAGGACACACCTGGAAAGCTGCTGAATATTAAGATCTCCCCCAGCGACCTCCACGCAAATCTCACCCTTAAAACCCTTAGGACAGAGGACCCAGTGCACTCTCCCTCCTGCGAGCCCACCCAAGCCCTTTCTCTTCCTTTCTCCTGCCCCCTCCCCACAAGCACTTTACCATTAGCTTCCTCACTCCCAAGCTCCAAGGACCCTTCCTTTACCTCTATAACTTGTTTCCTAAGCCCACTTCTAGGAATTACTTTTTCTACACCTGTGATTTATAAATAAATGTTCTCTTATAGTTTGGATCTTGGCTCTGAATTCTTTCCTGGCCAGAAACCAAGTCCCGAGGTTGCTGAACTCAGGGCTGGTCTGACCCCATGGATCTAACACCCAGTGCCATTCCCACTGCCTTCAACACAAGTACAATCAAAACTACTGTTTCAAGTTTGATAGCGTAAGTCCTGGAAATCAGGCAGGTACCCAAAGAGTGAGGCTTGTGGCTATTCAAAGTCAAATGGTCCCTGGCACTGTTCACAACAGAGTAAAATAAAAGTTGCTAAAATCTCTGTCAGACCATGTCTCAGGGTCTGAAGATATGCATCTGTCTTTTGGCTGAAGTGGTGAAAGCTCAGCTGATGCAAGGAAGCAAAGGAACTTTCTCTCATGTTAGCCTTCTAGCACATCAGCTCTCTGAGAACAAAAATTAGGATAGAGGATAAATCTATATTCCCTACCAGAGCTGAATGTTACTTGAAGGGAGCAAAAACATTGACCTCATCCTTGTATCAACAATGAGGAAAAGTCCTAAACCTAGAAGAGGAAGGTGTAATAATATTCTTAAAGAGATCTTACCATCATATCTGAAGCTTAATAACTTAGAAAGTTGTAATAGAAGACACAATAGAATATGGCTAAAGACAGAGAGGATTATTTAATCAGATAACATTTCCCTAGATTCACTTTTCAGTTGACTTATTCAATAAAAGCGCAGATGAAATATAATGCAAGGGGAGGGAGACCTTAAGTCAGTGGTTCTCAACCTTCCTAATGCCGAGACCCTTTAATACAGTTCCTCATGTTGTGGTGACCCCCAATTTCATTGTTACAAATTGAACATAATTAAAGCATAGTGATTAATCACAGAAACAATATGTAATTACATATGTGTTTTCTTAGGCGACCCCTGTGAAAAGGTCGTTCGACCCCCAAAGGGGTCGCGACCCACAGGTTGAGAACCACTGCCTTAAGTGTTTCCAAAAATGTGCTTCACCAAGTAAAAGTGCAGCAGAAGGAATTTGTTGGTGCAGAAAATAAATATAACTATTTCCCCATTTAGTTCATCTCTTCTCAGTTGCACAAAGCTATCATCGGCGCAGTATCATTTAAATAGACACCTCAAAATTGCTCCCTCACTCCTGGGAGAGAGCCTTGGTCTGCCTGTGACCCTAGCCTAAACTTTAACCAGCTCATCTCAGCCTTGTGCGGTTGTTGGCTGCAGTACAGAGACATGATGCTCCGAAGGCAGAAGATTGCACCAGCCAGGCCAGTGCTGTGTGTTTCATCACCCTCTGCCAGTCATCTAGGATTGAAATAATCAGGCTGACTCCAAACACCAGGATGTACACACCCTGGAACAGAGCTACCTAAGCAGGAAGTAAGTCAGGATGGGAGCAGAGCTGCATACCATGAACAGTTGTGGGATTAACAGAGATGAAAGCTGCACATGTCAGAGCCTAAGTCAGATCTCACATTGTCCTTTGCTGATGCACCTGTTTTAGCATTTATCACAGTGGCCTCTTGGATGCCTGTCTCCCCACAGGAACCATGCCTTAATCACCTTTGGATCCCCAAGTAATTCTAGAAGGATCCCCTGAACAACTGCCACTCTTTCACTCCCACTTCCACTCTTTCCTGGAGGTACCTTGGGAAAAATAAAGACCAAAAATAGAAAAGACAGATGCATAACAACAACAAAAATCCAACATGTGAAAGTATTCACTTTCATATAGACTAAAGACACTAAACCAAGGCTACTGGCCACCCTCACCTAGTGATTTTTTGAGCCTCTTAACCTACCAAATTGAAACACCTTGTGCCCTTTTAAATTCATAATCCAAGAGATGAACCACCACTGCCACCACCTCAGTACATAGGGCCCCATAAACGGTCACTCAAGATCAATGAAAGCCCAAATTCTCACCAAAGACAACAGAAAACCAGCAATAAAGTTTGTCCTCTCCTTAAAACATCAGGACACACATGAAAAAATGTACCCAACCCAGAAAAACAAAAAATTAGTAGATCTGCTCTGAGAGAAAGGTATCTGGCACTACAAAGAGGATATCCAATCTTAGTATAAATATTTTCAGTAATAATACTTTGGTATTTAAGTAGACATCACAAAACTACTAGTCGCTTCACTCATTTGAACATAACAATAAATTATACAGAAATAGACAGGTGTTTTCATTCAAATAAGTTATTTTTTTAATAAAATTTCTACAACTCCTCTTAGACAAGCCTCCAGAAGATAAACTCCTTCTAGTAAAGTGTTTAACATTTTGACCTTCTTTAATCCCAAATTAGATGTGCACAAAATGGTTTCAACAATTATTTTTGAAAAATGCATAAAGACTTAATCTTTTAATTAACTCTAGTGATTCATTTCTTACTAATTTGTAGCCACTACTCCCATAGAATTCTACTCCCCTAAGAACCTGCTGTCTTAAATAATTCTTAAAATTCTTTTAAAGTTTTCTTGGGGACAGAAGCAGGGACTGGTTAAATCAGTTGATTTGTTAATTCACTTCTAACAAAAATTAAACAAGTTTCATTACTTGCAGGACTTTTCTGAGCCTTTGTTACTGTGCGACACTACTCTCCAACAGGAAGGTGTAGTATGTGGTGATTCCCAAGCTGATTTCACGGAAGAAATTTTTGTTTTTTGGGGGTTTTTTCCATGTATCATCAATTAGCTTTTAGCAGGAAAGAGTATTCTGAGGAACAGAATACTTTGAAAGCCACATAATTAGAATAGTGTTAATAAAATCTCAAAAATAAGTTTAATTCCCAGTTTAATCCAATTACTTTTTTTTTAAGCCATTGACTACATCTTTAAAACCATGAACAACCACCTTTAAATGCATGCCTTTACAAATACTCTGTAAGAACACACAGGTAAACTAGCAAACATTACCTCCTTTACAGTAACAACTCATTCAACACTTAAGCAGCTACTATTTTGAAAAGAATCATGAACAGTCCTACAGAATGCACTACTCTATGCACATTACAAGTTCAAATTGAGTAGATGTAAATGGGACATTTTATATCGTCATATATTGGATATTTTAACCATCAAAATGAAAAGAAAGACTCACCAACAGAAGCTGAGTTTTTAAGAACTGACTCCTTTTGGACTCCTTTTTCAATTCGTAATGTGGCCCACTGTTCAAAAACAAGAAGCATTAATTTAAACTGTTCCATAGACACAGTATAGCATACTTAATCATGCTTATTCAGAAGTGTAATTAAACAGTAAGACTTGGTGTTACTTGAATTAAAGAGATCCCCCAGTGAATCTCTGATGTAGCACTATTCCAAGTCCCAGGTATACTCTTGTATTAGTTCTGATAATGCCTTAATGATAGGAGGAACAGATCACGTTTACCCCATTTAAATCACTCACACACAATCTGGTACCACAATAAATTACTCCTTGAAAAGGTGGTGAAGCATGTTGGGCAAGGACGCAGGTTATAGCCTTAAGACTACCAGGGTTTGCCCTGGCCAATGTAGCTCAGTTGTTTGAGCATCATCCAGTCACCAAAAAGTCACCAGTTAAATTCCTGGTTAGGGCACATGCCCAGGTTGCAGGTTTGGTCCCCAGGTGGGTACAGTAGACAACTGATCAATGTTTCTCTCTCACATCAAAGTTCCTCTCTCTCTCTCTCTCTCTCAAAATCAATAAAAACGTAATTAAAAAAAAAAAAGACTACCTGGGTTTCAAGCTACTTAATCCTTCTAGGCCTCAGTCTCTTCATATGGAAAGTGAAGATAATAGTTCCTATCCCATAGGATTTGCTATGAGGATTAGATGAAATTAACACATTTGCTATGAGGATTAGATGAAATTAACACATGTAAAAACTCAGGGCCCAAAGAATAGCTATTATTTTTATGGTAAATTAGGCATTCAAGGGTGAGATGCACTCAAGCCTAATTGCCAGCATCAACGATAAGCTTGAAAAGGAAGACAGAGTGAGACTTGGAAAGCTGGAAAGCAATCAGTGAAGTCGGTAACTAAAGAAATCATATGCCCAGATGGTCACTTATGTTTTAAGATACATAGGGAAAATGTTAGAATTAGGAGTAACCAGGGGTTTGAGAGAAGTTAAGAACAGGAAAAATCAACTCCCATTTTGCTTTGAATGTACATAGGAGTGCAAAGAAATATACCAAGATGTGACTTGCTATTTTTTCTTACACTTTTTTTAATGCATTTTCAACATCATCTACCATTAACATCATAGATCAAAAACTACAAATTGGCCCTGGCCAGTGTGGTTCAGTTGATTGGAGCATCATCCTGTGCACCAAAAGGTGGCGAGTTCGATTTCTGGTCAGGATCAGGACACATAGCCAGGTTGCAGGTTCGATCCCCAGTCGATTGATGTTTCTATCTTTCCCTTCTTTCCCTTCCTCTCTCTAAAATCAATAAAAATTGTTGGGGGGTTTTTAATGTGCTTTTAAAAAAAAAAAACTACTTGTTGACAGCATTCCAGAAAATCACAATGGTTATTTTTTCTAGTTTAGAAAAGGAGCCATTAAAATATTATTTAGATTATTACAATTCCAGAAGTTAACACTGGCTAAATTGACTGATTTGGGGGGGAGGAGGAGAGCCGAGGAGGGAGAGGTGAAATGCATTGTAATAATTATAATTAGAACTTAAGCACCTTCGAGGAACAAAAAGAATTTATTAAATACGGCAAGACATATCAATTATTGATAAGCTCAGAGGGATAATTCAGAGAGATGAAAATAAAATTTCAAATAAATAAGAAAATAAACTGATAGAAAATAAATAACCTAAAATATGTACATGAAGGTCAAAGAGTAAGGCATGATCTGACTACGTCAGGACCCCTGCACAACATTCCAAAGAGCCAAGTAGGAACATGCCATTTGTGCTTAGAGTACAGCCTATAAATAGAGGCTAATCTTCCAGGCTTCAAATGTCAAATCACAAATTATAATAAGACTCAGTCTTAATCTGGTTACATCTTTTTCTCTTCCTTGAAAACTTAAACTCTAGACCTCCCACGTTTTCTCAATAGAGGTAAAGGTTTATTCCTATGTTTTTACTTTTTAATTTTTTACTTATTGATTTTTAGAGGGGGGGCGGGAAGAACATCAATTTGTTGTTCCACTTATTTATGCATTCACTGGTTGATTCTTGTATGTGCCCTGACCTGGGATCAAACCCACAGCCTTAGCACATAAGGATGATGCTCTAATCAACTGACCTATCTGGCCAGGGCTCTATAGTTTTTCACTTTAAAGCTTTATACCTATTATCATTGTAAGTAGACCACAAATATGATAAAAACAAAATATTGTAAACAATCAATCATTATCAGTCTTCGAGCTCAGTTTTCTTTTATGGTAGGCATCTGATTTTATATTTTATATCAATAGTAATTACCTTCAACTAGGACAATTATTTCATGCTCATCTGATGGAAAATATTGATATTTTGTGGTTGTTATAGACTAACTTGTGTGCCCCCCCCAAATTCATATGTTAAAGCCCTAACCTCCAGTACATCAGAATGTAACTGTATTTGGCCATATCACCTTTAAAAAGGTGATTATGTTAAAGTGAGGTCTTTAGGGTGGACCCTAATACAATCTGCCCGGTGTCCTTATAAAATGAGAAAATTTGGCCAAACAAGGAGATACCAGGGATGCACACACACAGAAGAAGGGCCATGTGAGGACACAGCAAAAAGCAGCCATCTGCAAGACAAGGAGACAGGCCTCAGAAGAAAGCAACCTGCCAACACCTTGATCTTGGACTTCCAGCCTTCATAACTGGGAAGAAATAAATTTCTGTTGTTTAAGTCACCCAGTCTGCGGTACTTTGCTATGGCAACCCTAGCAAACTAACACAGAGGCATTGCTTAAATAGTATGATTTGCTACAAAGAGTTCCATGTTCTGTCACCAGACAAGGTTCAGAACACATAACATCTCCTGAAATGGTAACACCAAAGGCCTGTCCTACCAAATGCAATTATGGTGTTCAAGACTAGCAAACTTTAAGGTGGGAGAAGTTATTTAATGTAACAGGGAATTTATACTGGAAAACCATTTTCTTCTTTGGGCTTCTTCTCCAGTGAATGTGAAAATGTGCCTGCTCTGCAGTCAGACATACAAGCATATGAATCGCAGTTCTGCCACTTCCAGGCTGTCACCATCTCAGACAAAATACTTTAACCTCTTGGGGCCTCATTATCATCATCACTAAACCTGGGACAATTACCAAGCATTGTTATAAAGATTGAAAAAAATAATCTATCTGTCCAGGGATGCAAAGCTGGTACAATATTCACAAATCAATAAACATGATACATCACATAAGCAAAATGAAGGATAAAAATCACATGATCATATCAATAGATGCAGAAAAAGCATTTGACAAAATCCAGCACTCTTTTTTGATAAAAACTCTCAGTAAAGTGGGAATAGAGGGATCATACCTCAACATAATAAAGGCCAAATATGACAAACCTAGAGCCAACATTATACTCAATGGGCAAAAACTAAAAGTGTTCCCCTTAAGATCAGGAACAAGACACTCTTATTCAGCATAGCACTGGAAGTCCTAGCCACAGCAATTAGACAAGAAGAAGAAATAAAAAGCATTCAATTTGGAAAGGAGGAGGTTAAACTCATTATTTGCAGATGACATGATACTGTACATAGAAAACTCTAAACACTGTACCAAAACCCTAGCCATGTGGTTCAGTTGGTTGGAGCATCACCCCATACACCAAAGGGTGGCAGGTTCGATTCCCAATCAGGTATTAAAAAGAAGAAAAAGACTTCACCCAAATACTGCTAAATTTAACAAAGTAGCAGGATACAAAATTAACATCCAGTAATTGATGGCATTTCTAAACACTAATAATGAACTCTCAGAAAGAGAAATTTTTAAAAAGAATCCTATTTACCATTGCAACGAAAAAAATAAAATATCTAGGAATAAACTGAACCAAGGAATAAAAAGACCTGTATTCGGAAAACTAGAGGATATTTAAAAAAATAAATAGAGGAAGACATAAAGAAATGGAAGAATATTCCATGTTCATGGATTGAAAAAATTAATATAATTAAAATGTTCAAATATAGCCAAAGTAATCCCTATTAAAACACCAAATGCATATTTCACAGATCTAAAACAAATGTTTCAAAACTTTATATGGAACTAAATAAGTCCGTGAATAGCCTCAGCAATCTTGAAAAAGAAGAAAAAAGTTGGAGGATCACAATCCCAGATATCAAACTATACAAACTATACATATATCAAACTATACTACATGGACATTGTAATCAAAACAGCCTGGTACTGGCCCAAGAACAGACATATGGATCAATGGAACAGAACAGAGACCCCAGAAATCGACCCAAGCCATTACTCTCAATTAATATTCCACAAAGGAGGCAAGAGCATACAATGGAGTCAAGACAGTCTCTTCAATAAATGGTGTTGGAAAAATTGGACAGGTACATGCAAAAAAAATGAAACTAGACCACCAACTTACACCATACACAAGAATAAAGTCAAAATGAATAAAAGACTTAAATGTAAGTTGTGAAACCATAAAAAATCCTAGAAGAACACTAGGCAGTAAAATCTCAGACATCTCATGCAGCAGAATTTTCAGATACATCTCCTACGGCAAGAGAAACAAAGGAAAAAACAAACAAGTGGGACTACATCAAACTAAAAAGCTTCTGCACAGCAAAAGAAACCATCAAAACAATGAAAAAGGAACCCACTGAATGGGAAAACATATTAGCCAATGATACATCTGCTAAGCAGTTAATTTCCAAAATATATAAAGTATACAACTCAACACCAGGAAGACAATCAAATTAAAAAATGGGCAAAGGACCTAAATAGACACTTCTCCAAAGTGACTCTTGGACATTCAGAAGGCCAAGAGACATATGAAAAAATGCTCAAAGTCACTGATCACCAGAGAGATGCAAATGAAAACAACAATGAGGTATCACCTCATACCTGCCATAATAGCTACATCAACAAATAACAAATGACAAGTGCTGGAAAGGATGTGGAGAAAAGGGAACCCTAGTACACTGCTGGTGGGAATACTGATTGGTGCAGCCACTGTGGAAAACATTGAGTTTTCTTAAAAAATTAAAAATGGGGCTGCCATTTGACCCAGTAATCCCACTTCTGGAAATATAGCCTAAGAATCCCTATCTGAAACACCAATCAGAAAGAATATATGCATCCCTATGTTCATAGCAGTATTACTTACCATGCTAAGATCTGGAAACAGCCCAAGTGCCCATTAGCAGATGAGTGCATAAAAAAGCTGTGGTACATTTATACAATGGAATACTACATGGCCATAAAAAAGAAGAATCTCTTACCCTTTTGACAGCAAGGACCTGGATATTATTATGCTAAGTGAAATAAGTCTGACAGAGAAAGACAAATGCCACATGATCTCACTTATATGTAGAATCTAATGAACAATATAAACATGAACAAAATAGGTCCAGAGGCATGGTTACATGGGACAGAGTGTCAGATCTCAGAGGGGAGGGGTGATGGGAAGAGATTAACCAAAGAACATATACACATATATGCATAGCCAATGGACAGAGACAATAGTATGGTAAAGGCCTGGGTGGGGCAGGGACTGGGTAGAAGGGGGCAAAAGTGTGGGGGGGGGAGGGCGAGGGGCGAGATGGGGAACATCTGTAATACTAACAATAAAGAAATAATCAAATAAATAAATAAATAGATAGATAATCTATCCAATGACCACCACATCACATGCCTTTTTAAAATGATGGAAACTAATTGGTGGACAGAAAAGAGGGTAAAGGGAAAGAATGAGAATTAAAATAAAAGGCAGGAATTATCTGCTCTGAGCATATATGCTAACCTATCAAAGATCTGAAGGTAGGTTAAAATTTAGCCATATAGAAGAAAACAAAAAAAAAGACCAAAGAGTTTTTTAATTCAAACTCCAAGAATTGAGCGCCTACTATGCATCAAGTGCTTTTATTCACCTCTCCTCATAGAATCTGCACAATAACTCTTAGAGGCATATTCCTATATACACAAGTAGAAACTAAGGTTGAGATGGTTAGGTAACCTGTCCAAGGTTACAAGGAAGGCCAGAAATTTCAAAGAACTTATTCATGCTTCCATCTTATTCCTCAAAAATTGAGGGGGAATTTAAAAAGGAACAAAATTTTAAAAATCTATAATAATAAAAGTGTAATATGCTAATTAGACCAGATATCCTTCCAGACCATCTTCTGGATGGAGCTGGGGCTGCGAGGGAAGCCCAGGTCCCGGGTGCCAGAGGGAAGCTGGTGCTGGCAACCAGGGGAAAGAAGGCCTACTCTTTTTTTTTTTTTTTTAAATATATTTTATTGGTTTTTTACAGAGAGGAAGGGAGAGGGATAGAGAGTTAGAAACATTGATGAGAGAGAAACATCGATCAGCTGCCTCCTGCACACCCCCCACTGGGGATATGCCTGCAACCAAGGTACATGCCCTTGACTAGAATCGAACCTGGGACCCTTCAGTCCGCAGGCCGACGCTCTATCCACTGAGCCAAACCGGTTAGGGCAGGAGAAGAAGGCCTACTCTTGCAAGAATTTTGTGCATCAGGCCTCTAGTAAATACTCTTCCCATTCTTTATTCCCCTCTAATCTTAGGCCAATGAATTGCAACTTTTTAACCTTTTCACCTCCATCATTAACCTTACAATTAACTTTCCTGGTTGACAACAGCATTTTTCAACCTTTAATCCATGTTCCTCTCTGATAAACATGAAAACTTCACACACCCTTCTAGAGATTCAGATACACACACCCCACCATCCAGATGGGTCACTCTCTACACACCATTTTCTCAGCCAAAATTTTACTTTTCATAGTTTACATTCCTAAAACAATTTTCCCAATATAATTGTGACATTCCTTAGAAATTATTATGTAGCCCTTGAAAATCAGTAGTTTAGAGAATCACTAAGAATACAAGCCTTGTCCTCAAGTGGCTTGCCATATCAGGAGCTTATGCACACATCTATATATATAAAAGGCTAAGCGACCGTCTGACCATCCGACCAGCCAGTACATATGACACACACTAACCATTAGGGGTCAGATGCTCAACACAGAAGCTGCCGAACTGTGGTGACTTGGCAGCCGCAGTTCTCAGGTGACGCGCCCAGAACCAGAGAGGAGGGAACCCGATTCCTCCTGGGGCTGTTCGATTCCACCTTCAGCAGTGGGTTATGTTGTTGCTGGGGCACTGTCGCCCCAAATCTGGTTTACTGCCGAGCTGCCGTTCTTTTAATTAATTTCCTTTCCGTGCCCTGGGCCACTAGTATAGAGATATTCAGCAATGCACAAGGCAGCATGCAGTAGGTTCTCAATAAAAAATTATTACCTGAAACGATAAGCAGCTAAGAAGGAGTTAGAGAAGAGCTGGGTCAGTTCCTTGACAAATAGCAGTTACTACAATCAGCTATTCAGAAGGCACCCCACACACATTTAAAATTCCAGAATTTGAGTTTATGGTCATGAAAAAGCCATCCATTGTCAATAAAACTTAGAAAAGTAAATATATAGTGTACAAAACTAAATGACCTTTTAAACAGTATGTAGGTTGTAACCAGGGAAACTTGAGATTTTTCAGCTTTCAATCAAAGAGCCCATAGAATGTTCTTGGGACTG
The DNA here is from genome assembly GCF_000147115.1 of Myotis lucifugus. Lineage (NCBI taxonomy): Eukaryota > Metazoa > Chordata > Mammalia > Chiroptera > Vespertilionidae > Myotis > Myotis lucifugus. The sequence goes on along the minus strand of NW_005871060.1, from coordinate 5,029,539 downwards.
TAACGCTAAAGAAACAACGAAATCAGCTGCAAACATACTAAGGAATAATGAGTAACAGGAAAGGCTGGACCTTGAATGGAATCTACAAAAAGGCAGGGTATTTGCCCAGAACTCAAGATGTTCTAATACTGAACACTAACAAAGATGTTCTAATACTAAACAACCAGTACAATTTTTAAGGGAACTATTCCTATAGTCAGAAAAAGTAATCCCCTATACTAATCCCCGCCTAACAGAAATGTCTTTGAAACAACTACTGCTGTTCTAGTGGGAAGATGGGGAGCGCTGGGTTGCCACTTTCATCCCCTTTGCCTAAAGCAGATATCACTGTGGGATCGAAACCCTTTCCTGATAAACCCAGCTTCTTCCTAACACAGATGCTCTAGGCAACTACAACCAACCAGTCAGAGTTGGCTCACACAATGAATCCCCATCCTAATTCCATATATGCCAAGCATCTCACTGACCTAATAACTTAGTCTTGGCAAAGAGGATGGTTCCTTATGCCACCTCTACCTGGTTTCCAAGCCAAGTGATGGGTCTCCCACAACAATTTGAAATTGTTCTTGATAGTTTGATGAACAAAGAGTCCATTTCTGAAAGTCTCTTCAACTCTAGATGGACAAAAATGAAAACTTAAGGTGCTGCCAAACTGAAGGCCAGATCCTAGACCGGTGATATCTCTTCAAAGTATAGTAGTTATTTGCCAGGCTGACAGCAATTACTGTTCTCTCTCCAGGATATAGCTTTAGCTGTACTTTGAATTATGGTACTAAAGCAAGAAACACAGGAGTCGGCACCTGGAAGCCAGTCTGTGCGATTTACCCTCACTCCATCCTTACTTGGGTATAAATTCCAATAGGCATTGCTGTATGGAAGAACAGCTCAATTATTTCAGGGTTCTGAGAAAGAGTGAACACCAGCTGAAGAGGATCCTGTGCTATAAGGAGAATATCCTGAAGAAGTCAAACAGTAGGAGGCAGCTTGATGTGACCATGTTCAGAGTGTGAAGTCGGTAAGAAAACCCTGGCTGGTGTGGTTTGGTTGGTTGGAGTGTTGTCCCCTACACCAAAGGTGGCGGGTTTGATTCCTGGTCAGGGCACATACCCAGATTGCTGGTTTGATCAGGGTCAGGGCCCGTGTGGGAGGCAACTGATAGCCAGAGGCAACTGATAGATGTTTCCTTCTCATAGCATTCTTGTTCTCTCTCTCTCTCTCTCTCTCTCCTTCTCTCTCTAATGAATAAAAGCATATTCTCTGGTGAGGATTTAAAAAAAACAACTGAGAAATATCTCCCACGTACAAATAACAGAATCTCCTGTTATCAGCAGATAGAAAAGATTTGCAGGAGATTAATAGGTGAAAGATTAGCAAACCATCTCCAGGTATGAAACCAGCAGATTGGAGATGATAGATAGATAGATTAGATAGATAGATAGATAGATAGATAGATAGATAGATAAGATAGATAAGATAGATAAGATAGATAAATAGATAGATAGATGATCCAGGACTTCCCAAAGGTGTGGACGGAGTCAGCGAAGAATGAAGGACACGGAGACAGCGTTCAGTTGATCAGCATAGAATGAAGGACACGGAGACAGCGTTCAGTTGATCAGCATAGCCAGGTTCTCTAGCCAGGTTCTCCCTTTATTCTCCTGTTACATCTGTATTTATACCATTTGATTTTAATCCTATCCATTCTATTCCAAAGGTTAGGGCATTTGTTATCTCCATTCCAAGGTCACTACTCTACAGTTCTGTTAAGCTACAAGGAAGTAACTGAAGGAGATTATCCTAAATAAAGATTATGTAGCTTAAGCATGATTGTTCGTAGGTGATTAACTCCCCCCTGACACTTAGTTAAGGGGTTTAGATAGATAGATGTAGGTAGATAGATGATAGATAGAAAGATGATAGATAGATAGATAGATAGATAGATAGATAGATAGATAGATAGATGTAGGAGCCACCGTGCAGGCTGGGTTTAATAAGGACAGAAAAATGAGAACCCACATTAAAAGTTAGAGAAATGAGGACGCTAGACCCTAAATAATATTATTATTCTTTGAATAGCAGCAAACACTTACATAACATGTCTCAGCACCCGTCTGAGATGTTTGGCATATTTTAACATACTTAAACAAGCCTATGGAAATCAGCGTTATTGTTCCTCCTGTTGGATAGATGAGGAAAAATAAGGCTTCCTTAAAGCCTGGTATTAAGAAGCAGAGCTGGGAGTTTGGTATCACATCTAAGAAAATCTGTACCCAAAGGCTGTACTCCTGACCACTAGGCAAACACACCCTCTCCTGACCACTTCATTCAAACTACTGAACTGAGTCTCAATCTCCTTATCTGTATAAAAGGGGGATAAGTGCACCCCTGTCTTCCAAGGCTTTGGGGAGTAGATGCCAACAGTGAGCAGGAGAGCCCTTGTCATTGAATGAAGCCACATATACGATGAAGCTGCAGCCGTTGCCCACTGGGCCCACCTGCACCACATCCCTTTCTTTGCAGAATTTGGAAAGAGGAATGTAAGGAGGACAGAGGTCAAAGACACACGTTCAATGACATTTCAAGTGCCACCAATTAGATAAAATTTCCATGACTTCATTAAAATATTATCAGATTTTTTTCTACCATTCAGCAATTGGTTTCTTATCTCGAGCACAAGCATGACGCCTTAGTACAGGAAAGGACCTCTGAAACCAGGGGCTGTAAAAACTTCGGAGAGGGAGGCGACAGCGCACTGCGTGACGGATAGAGAAAAAGCGAATGATATAAAAGGCGGCCGCACTGCTAATCTGTCAGTAAAAATAATAATAAGGGAGCACCGGGTGGGGTAGTTCTGCCTCCAAGAAGAGGAACAATAGAGTGGTCCAGGGGTCCCAGCCCCGATCTCTCCAGCTCTGCAGAAGCTGTCTGGGCGCTACTGCAGAGGATAAACCGAAACGCACACAACTGCGGACCACTGACCTTCAGAACTGGTTCCCCCTAAACTGGGCTCTACCCTCGGTCCGCACCCCCAGATTCTCCCTGAAGCCCTCCGAGGTGCGGGGACACTCACCTCTAAAGTTTTCACCAGGATCTTCATGTACACCTCGGAGATGCCCAGAGACACCCCGAAGGCCGAAGGCAGGAGGATGAGGCCGAGCACCAGCGTCAGCCAGGTGAAAAGGATCTTCCCCACCAGCTCTGCGCCCTCCATGGCTGTGCGCACCCTTTCGGAAGGGGTCACGGCGGAGGTCCGAGCGCGACGGCTGTCCCTGTCCCCAGGCACTCGGGCGGCAGCTCCTGAAGCAGAGGCGCGGAGCCCGGCCCGGGAGAATCAGCGTCGCCGCCTCCTGGCACTCACCTCTGCAGGGGAAAAAGAGAGGAAGGAAAAACTTTCAGAACGACGGCAATTTCCTTCCTTCCTATTGGGGCTCCTCCTGCGGTGGCCGGTTAACTCTTTCTCCGCTGGCGACCCAGACCAGCGAGGAAGCCACCTCGGCGCACGCAGAGCCGGTGGCACCAGCCAGGAGAGGCGAGCTGGGGTGACCCCGCAGCGCCCGGAACGCGCCCCACCCAGTGCCTGATTTCCTCTGGGTTGCGATCGCGACAACTCAGCGGGGTGACTCACCGAGGCCCTTGGGGAGTATAGGATCCCTGCGAGCGTCCCGCACTGCACACCCCAGCCTCCGTGGGAAGTGGCTCCGGCAGAAGACTGTACTGGTGGCTGGCGGCGCTCCGCCGCCCGAAGCCCTATTTCTGCGGGCCGCCCTGGCCCCACCTCCTCCGCCACCCAACCCGGAGCACC